>NC_133753.1:23326008-23629038 GCF_036562045.2 Rhinolophus sinicus | reverse complement strand
CAGTTTGTGACATCAGATAGAGCCATATTGTCATAGAATAAATGAAAGTCCCTTCTTCATTTGTGCAATATCAAATTTGTGTGTTAATCCATGCCCAAATCAACAAATACCCAATGTCAGCCCACTGCCCAGAGTTCAGCCCTTTCATCTACACTATCTCACTAAAATCTGAAAAACACTGTGTGGGCCACGAAAGGACAGGGAACATCACAGTGAGAACTGTACTTTCATTTCCTGGCGGGGGTGTGGTTAAATTCACAACTTCGGTGTGACACTAACCGTCAGAGGTTTTTACATTCGATTTCCTGTTTCCTTTTCTTAATAAAGAAAGGAAAAGCAGGCCCCCCCACTGCAGCAACGGTATGCTGAGTTCCATAGGAAGACACCACGGGGGTTCCGACTTGGCCACAAGCAAAAACAAAACATCACCCTGAAACCTGGTAACTGGCCGTATGCAGAAGACTGTGTGGGTCCTATGGTTGCTTAGGATTGTTTTGATCACCTCCTGAAGCAATTTTCCACCTCTCACTCGTTAGACTAGTGACCCAAGTGCTGTGCTTTTCGGATGCTGGCACCATTTCCCAGGAAAGGTTTAGAAAACAATAACGGTGATCATAATAATTATGGTAGCTATCATGAGCCAAGGACTGTCAGAGGACATGCCTCACATGTCTCTAATCTCACATAAACTCTCCAAGAATTATCCCCATTTTACAAATAAGGAAACTGAGACTTGCAGGAGTTAAGATAATTTGCCCAAGTCACTCATAAAGGGTGGTGATGGAATTTTGTTCTTTCTTTCATTTCTCAAATATTTACTGGTTGCCTATTTTATTGGACCAGGCACTACAAAAATATTGACAGTTGAAAGTAGCTGAGCTCAAAATGATTCTCACTTGCTGAAAATGACCTCTGTGTAGAGGCCACGTTTGGAGTATTTATCTTGAGTTTCCTTTCATTTGTTTTGGACACTTAGTGGGCATCTACTGTGTCCACAGTTCTAGGCTGAGTGCTGGCGGAATACACCACACTGATCCTGACTTTTAGAAGCTTGTACTTTAGTTGGGGAGACAGAGCCTATGCGATAAAACATTTGAATAATCATACAAGACAATGCATAATTAAATGCCAAAATAAATGGTCTGGATGGAAAGGTTCAGAGGAATAAGAGTTTACTTTGGGCTGGAATGGTTTGGACAGCAGAACAGAGGAGAAGGTCTTTGAAAGGTGGGTAGTGTGGAGGTGACATTCTCAGTAGGTGTGCAGGAGGAAAGACAAAGCACAGCAAAGGCAAAGGTGTGGAAGGAGGAAAGAATATGATGATGGTGTGCAATCTGGTGTGTAAATACTCAGTTTTGGCAGTCACATGGCGTGGTCCCTGATGGGAATTCAGACTCAGCACCTTTCTGCTTGTGTGATCCCGGATCCATTATTTTGTTTGTAGTAAGCCTCCGTTTCCTAACCCGTGAAAGTGGGAATCATGAATAAAACGAGACAGTGTCTGGCACATGGTGACCCCTCAGTGGCAGCTACTATTATTATTAATATGGTCTCTTTGTGGGGTTACCTGGTAGCTGTTCCATCTGAATAGTGGAGAAAGGTGTGGCCAACCTGAAACCATAACGTAAGAGCTTAAAGGAGGACTGGAAACTCTACAGCCATGAACTAAAAGCAGTGTGTATTAGCCTCAGAATCGGATCACACAGCTAAACCACAAATGTGCTGCTCTACGACAGGGCAAGACCCATGTAACTTACTTTGTGTGATGGAGTCAAACCACATTTTTTTTTTTTTTCTGTTTCTCATCAGACTTCACAGGAAATATACTCCTTTGTTCAGATTTGAGATAAGGTACCTCTTCACCTTGACTGTCCTTTACATCATTAACTCACCCGTTTAATCGCTCACTTTCTATCCTCGGCCCATATCGTCACCAGCTTATATTTAGTAGGCATGTGGGTTTGTATTGCCCTTATGTTAGAAGTTGAATAGAAGTTCAATCTACTAAGACATGGTTTGTATTATAGTTAGACCAAGATAATAATCTAAGAAAAGGAGGTGCAAGTCTCCAGGGGAACACGGGGGTGGTGGGGTGATTTTTTTTTTTTACAGGTTGTTTATTTTGCCATAAGTAATCCCCTGCATTGCTGTTGCTTAATAATTGTTTTAGGTTTCATGACCTTCAACCTAACCTCTGTGCCCAATACAGGGGGTCTATACTGAGGTGTTGACTACAGTTTCTCAGCAATTGCTATGAATTAAAGCTTTGGCTGCCTTCCCAAGTTGAACTATTAACATTTTCAGGAATTTCCCGAAGACCTCTGACCTAATCTAATGGGATTTCTTCCCCATTCTTAGAGTTCTCATTCCTGGATCTCTTCAGAAAGGACTACATAAGGATTGACAGCAGGAAGATATGGGAGGAGGAGAATAAACAATAGCCCAGAAAGTGATAGTTTATAGCCAGTTTTCGCCAAACTTATCCATATCCAGGGAAAGAAGGATGCAGAGAAATAATAAACTACTACCATAATAATAATGCTGAACATTTATCGAGCATTTGCCATACACTTACATTATCTCATTGTCGTCCCATCAACACTATAAGGAAGGCACTATTGTTAGCCCCATTTTACAAAGAAGGAAATTGAGGCACAGAACGAGTAAATAATTTGGTAGATAAATACTTTGCAAATGAGCAGTAGAGCTAGGATTAGAAATCCGGGAGTCTGGTTCCAGGGCTGGTGGTATTAAATACTACCAAGGTATGTGTGTTTTATTGAGAAGAGATGGAGGTGATATAAAAGGGCCAGGAATAGAAGGTGCCTTGGGGGTTTTGACTTTGCCCTTGCATGATGCTGTCCCAGTCACAGAACAGAACCCAAGCCCGGATGGGCAGGGCATATCCAGACATATACCCAGAAACACGACAGTCATACTTTTGTACCTAGTCTCTGCCCCATCCTTTTCTATTGTAGGGTCAGCCAGGTTCCAGCCCAGCTACAGACTGTAGTATGGGGTCTATTTAGCCTGGAGGAATTACTGAAGCTATCTCTGGCTCATGGAGTTCCAAAGTGACCAGTGAGCGCCTGGGAGCCAAAATCAGAGGACACTTCTGGAGGCATGGATGTAGTGGTCCCCAGAATCCCCAGTAAACTGGACTTTGGGGGGCCTTGAACACCTCAGTCCAATATAAAAGTGTCTCAAGACTTCTCCCTGGTCCTGTATCTCGGCCGACTCTGAGGAAAGGGACCCTGCTTTACTTTCGATAGTTAAGAGCACAGTCTCGGAAGTCAGTCCTGGGTTTGAATTTCACTTATTGCTGCTGCAGACTTGGGGAAGATAACTTCTCTGTGCCTCCATTCTTTTTATCTGTGAAACGGGGATAATTACAGAACCTATTTCATAATATTGTTTTAAGGATTAAATAAATGAGTCCATATCAGCAACATAAAGCATGCTAAGCACTTGATAAATGTGGGCGATGCTAATTATCTACACCTTGCCTCCATCTGAGACATAATTCTAACTGTCTCAAGCCCAGTGTACATTATCACATCCGGTAGGGAGCGGCCTGGTGAATAAAGCCTGTGGCCTTGCCAGGCCCGGCAGGCCCCTCTTGAAGAGGAAATGGTTTCATCACCAGGCTGTCTAGGTCAGAGCCACTTTCCTCAGGGAAGGGCACTGTGGTCTTGCCTGCTCTACTTGCTTGGTTACTCCCAGCACCTGAAGGAGCACACAGAGGCACACTCCAGCCTGCCCAGGAGAATATTCTTTCATGACAGGCCCCAAGTGGGGCTGGGCAAGGCCTTGTTCCTGCCCCTGGCAGGTGAGGATCCCATGGAAGCTAGTGTTCTTCTGAAGGTCCTTTTATTGACCTGGCTGGATGGCCATGACTGTCACCTTCACCGAGGACATGCCTGCATTCAAGGAAAGGCTATCCGAGGGTCCGGGGCAAGAGCAGTTTCTAGGCTTGGTAGAAAGGCCCTTTTCAAGTTGACTAGGGAGCCTTGGAAATAAAGTGTGGGGATGACAGGGTGTGAACTGGGGGCTATGTCTGCCTCTGCTCTCCATGGCACCTCTAGTTCTTGGCAAAGTGTTTGCTCTCTAAGAATGGCACTTCCACATAGTGGTTAAGCACATGAGTTCCGGAGCCAGACTATCTTCGGTGGAATCCTGGCTTATTAGCTGGGTGACCTTTGGCAATTTCCTTAACCTCTCTGTGCCTCTGTTTCTCATCTGTGAAAGAAGATAATAATAGTACTCACCTCTTTAGGTTGTTTTGAAGCTTAAGTGAGTTTTCATAAAAATGCTTAGAATAATGCCAGGAGTGTAGTAGCATAAGTATTAGCTGTTATTTCCCACATGCCAGAGATTTGAATTCTAGATAGAGGATCAGATAAATGAGGGGGCAAATCCAGAGTTCTAGACTAAGCCTATTTGACCTTGAAGTCTGTTCTCTTTGAATGCTACCATCTTGTATGAAAAGAATCCCTCCTTTGGATACTTCGGGAAAGTCTGGATTTGAATTTTGGGAACATGAATCCCCCAAAGTAGAATGTAATTGTCACCTCAGATTTTTTGCTTTAGAGCTGGGAGATAAGGTGCCCATGGATAGTAGGAACTCAGGGTAATCCAGCCCCAATGGACATGATTAACCATCTCCTGGTCCTGGATCCCAGGGTGATGGGAGTCTCCCAAGGCTGCCCTTTGACCTGAATCTGGGTGATGTTAGTAATACAGGAATAGGTGAAATGCCAACCACACCTGGCTGGCCCACAAAAAGGAAATACTTCCCACACCTTGCTTTTGCATGCATAGGGCCTCCAGGTAAAGGCATCTTGTTGCAAGCCGCTGGCTTTAATGCCTGGGTGTGGCTGCAGGAACCACCCAGTACAAACCGGAGTGAACCTGCTGCCCTTTCCCTTCCCAGCTGCCAAGTCAAACAGAACACAAGGAACACAAATAGAATCATCACAATAAACCGGTTGTTGGAGCCAGACACAGGAGAACCCACTCCCTGGCACTGCCACCCCCTTCACGGGTCCAGACACGATGGAGTGCTTGGAGGGCTGAAGAAGGTGTGGCCCATGGGCATTCCTGCCCGGCAAAAACCCTCCAGCTTGTCTGTACTCACTGCCACCCACATGGATCTCTCTAGGAGCTGCTTGCCAAGGCGGGGAGGGAGGAGGGTCTCCTCTTCCCCCAAGCCCTGGATCACCGGGAAATGCCCTTCCCACCCACTCAACTTGACTAATGCTGCTTGTCAAGGAGGGAACTCTTTAGATACATTAAAATCCTAAAGGCCTCTGAGGTTTGGAGGAATTCGTGCTGGACGTGCTTCTCCTCAGGGCCGGGCCTGGGGGGGGGGGGGGGGAAGAGTGGGGAAGAGGAGGGGCCAGTCCTAAGTGACAGCTTCAGATAAATGTGGGCAGAGCTCTCCAGGTAGCGGGTGAACTCTGGTAGTGCCTCCCTAGCCTGCGGCAGGTCAGTCTCCCAGAACTCGCCCAAACCTTTCGCTGTGTGTGCTCTGGGGCATGTCTCTCTTTGCCTCTTGGATCTTGGGCCAATGAATAAATATATAGGTTAGTCCCAGGAGGCAGGGATGGATCCATGTTCTTACTTTGTGGTGTCAGCACCTTTTCATGACATACTAGCAGATCTCACAAAAGATCTTCACTCTCCCCCCACCTTTTCTTTTGAATAAATTTGGAAAAAAGAGCTCGAGTCTCCCCACGGAAAGGTAAACCTGTGAAGTGATCCAAGTGGAAGTTTTCCGTGTATTCCACCTCATGGGATTGCAAAAAAGAGCAAAAGCTCTGAAAATGGGCACCGGGGTTGGAAGCCTGGCTCTGCACCACATCCTTGGGCAAGTTACTTAATTCCTCAGTTTCTTCAGTTGCCAAAATGGGCATAAGAAGACCTAGTTCACAGGGTTATTGGATGGGTGAAATGAGGAAACATATGAGAGCATCTATACAGTTCTGGCACATCGAAGAACTAGATATATCTTGCCTTCAGTTTTTTCTCCCCTCCCCACTATTTGTCAGTGGCTTGCTGGGTCGTTTATTGGCCTAAAGAATTGGAGGAGAGTCCTACAGAGAGATAGAATCTTACAGTAAACAAAACTGTCTTATTCTAACTTAACCCTGAGTTTAAAGTAGGGAAGATAAGAAGGTCTGCTACTAGCTGTTTCTTGCCAAAGGGCAGCCTCTGTTCTGCCTGTGGAGTAGATCTTTATTCAATAAATTACTTTGGCTTTATTTCCTGGCTCGATTGATTTCTTTCCTGGACAAAGCCAAGGACCCTCTTTCCTGCAACATCTTCTCTGGAACCATGAAGGGATTAAAGGACATGGAGTTATTAAGAAATAATACATAAATGTAACTCAAAGGAAAAAAAAAGTACTGCTACTCCACTTTTTTTCTAGATGGTAAAATAGGCTATTTATGTGCCTGGAGGTAAATCACATCAATGCCTTACTTTCCCATCTGAAACAAAACACAAAGCACTTCATTCCCATGCCAAAATTGATTCAATCTAATCTACACTCAAGTCAGGCCTTTCCATTGACCTGGACTCGAGGTTTCTCTCTTTTCCATCTGTCTTATGCTTTAGGAGAAGTATTGGGGTGGGGGAGGGCAACTGACACTCCCATAGGGGTCTAACTTGACCATCAGTTGACAGAAAAAAGTAGAAATTATCATTATTTCCCTGAAAATGTCACAATTAGTAAATTGTTGCCTTGCCCAATGTCCTATAAGAAGCAGAATCTGCACAATGCGTAGCTATGTGGCACCAGTCTCAATTGATATCTGGGGATGTTTGTTTTCAGTGAAGATGAGTTCATTCAGTTCACTGTGTCCTTCCTCCTATATTTGGCCTACATTTACACAAGGCTGCCGGCTTCTATTAAGTAAGGGCCAGACAGGAAAAACACTATGGTGGAGATGGGAGTTAAGGAGAACTCTTTAGAGAAGGTTGTCAGGGAAGTGAGTATTAGGTATGTCGGAGGATGGAGCGAGGGAATGTTGAAAGAGATGGATATGCTCTGGGGACTGGTGGTAAAATACCTGAATGGGTGTCATGCAGGGACTCAGCTCCTGCTCCCCACACAAGAACGCAGGATATGGTGAGGCCAAAAAGGAACACCCACGGAGCCATAGATAGGGGGTCATACCACTATACTCTCGCTGGCGGCTGGGTTGGAGACACAGGAAGCAGGAGCCACAAGATCTGCAACTTGCTGTCTGCTTCTCAACCAACCAACCAACCAACCAACCAACCAACCAACCAACCAACCAACCAACCAATCACTGCACCCATGGCAGTTATATCAATGGCTAATGACTAACCGGTAACAGCTGATGGCCATCTACTACCCCCAACCAGCACCTTTCCACGTGAGGCCTAGAGCCTCTGGAAACTGCTCTCTGCGACTCTGTCCCCACAATGGGAGTCCAGGGAGGGTCAGCATGGAGTAATAGGGAGGGAACACTGAGGTGCCGATTTGTCAGAAATTGAAAATGGGATTGGATATGTGTTGGTGGAGGAATCGAGGGGTCCCAACCAACCCAGACGCCATTCATTTTAATGAAATTCTTCTTTATGTTGCTGCCATCAGAAAGATGCTACATATTCACCTCAATAGCTTATTTTTAATTCCAGCAAATAATACCCCCTCTATTTTCCTTCAAAAATAAATATTAAATTCAGCGAGGCTGAAAGATTATATTTGGAGAAAATTCAAAGTCCTGGGTTCCTCAGCTGTAACTTATCATTCAAATGTTACATTCTATTCAGGGTGGTTGCCTTCACATAGCCGTCTCAACCCTTCCTTCACTCCTCTGTTACTTGATCTGGTTTTGTTTACAATTTGTTGCTGCAACTTTCCTATAACTGTTTCCAGAGTTGTGTGAGAAAAAGGAGGAGGGGTGGCACACTGAGATTTCTCACGTTCCCCTAGCTTGTAGCGTCAAGATGAAATTAAGCCATGTAGACGTCAAAGCTTCACTTCCTACTGACCTAGGGTTTTCACAGGCCTTCCCATTTTTCCAGCATTACAGTCCTAGGGGATTTCTAAATTTTCTCTTCTTTTGAGAAGGAACTGTTCTTGGATGGAGTTATTAGGCAACCCTCCCTCAAGTCTTCAACAAAGGTCTAAGGAATGAATGTCTAACATTCTGCTACTTTTAAAGTATAAAAGGCAAATCCAAACTTCTTTCTGATTCCTCTTGATTCTGAAGTTTATTCCAAGAGCGGGTAAGTTTTCTACTCTGGGTTTTGATCCTGTCTCATGGACAAGGCAGTTTAGTGGGTGTCCTATGGGCTGCTGTCTGGAGGACACGGAGGTTCTGGAGGTCACCCTGAGAATTACGGACAATTAAGGGTGGAGGGAGTGGTCTGGGTTTGGCCCTCAGTCTGGAGTCACAGGCAGCACAGCGAGATCTTGGCTCAGGACCCGGGGCTGAGGCGTGTGGGGACAGCCTAGGGGGTGTCCTGGCTTTTCAGCGGCTGGGGAACCCTCTCTGGCCCGGGGGCGGGAGACGCTGTTCCAGAATCGGTTTTGGCTCCACGGCAGGCTCAGCACTTTCTAATTCCAGCTCCAAACAATAACAGCCACAGCCGCAACCATAGCGACAGGCGCCACCCACCATGCCTCGCTCCGGGCAGGCGGCACGTGATGGCGACGCCGGCGTCGCTCCCTCCGCCCTTGGCGGTGCGGGAGGGCCGGGAGGCGAGGGGCGGGGGGATGACGTTGACTCTGTCGTCTCCATGGATATAATGCATAGACGTCAACGTCGCCTAGTGTTTAGTGTGTAAAGTCCCTCTGTCTCCATGGCAACGTCAGGCGGCCAAACAGCGGGCCCCAGCAACAGGCTTCTGATTGGTCCGAGGCTTCCAAAGGCGGAGCTTCGTCTCCCGCGCCCGCTCTACTGTTTTGCTTGTTTGTCTTCCACTTGTTTATTTCCCAAACAGATCTTGGAGGCTGAGGTCTGGATCTGTCGCTAAGGATGAGATCCAGGAGAAAATGTGCTCAACGTGCAGCTTGCGCCTACCGATTACAGCCCAGTAAATGACATAAGCTCCATTGTGACCAAGTTCATTGTGGGAATCACGGCCCTCAGGCCCGGCGTCTGTCACGGCCCAATATTTGCTGTTATACCCCTGACCACACCTCGCATCACATCTCAGAAATGCTGTTACCCTCTCAGCCTCAGCCCAGAGAGGGTATTGCCTTCAGTTACACTTCATGTTCTCAAGCGCAGTCAGGGGCCTTTCATACCTGATGCCAGGATTCAGTGCTATCCCCTGCAGGATTTGGCTACATTTCTCCTTCTGGTCCTAATTCTGTTGAATGACATCATTTATCCATATTCCCACCCAGAGATGCCCAGATTTCTTGTAGCCGGAGCAGATACCAAAGAATTCCAAAGGACAAGCGTTGGTATATTCGTGCCCTCATTGAATCTATGCTTTTCTCTCTGCCTGTTTTAATTCAAAACGAGGGGCCATTTGCCTTCTCCAAAAGAAATAGAAATAGAGGACAGAGATGGGGGTGGGGTGGGGGAGAATTCTGGTCTTAAAATCTCAGATTTCTTGGTATATAATAGTAATATGCTGGCGGAGTTAAACATTCTGAGGCACAAATGATGTCTCCAGAACAGCTTTAACCTTACCCTGGGCTCCCATCAGTGAAACCAAGTTAACATCTGACAAAAGATAGTGATCTAGCAGCCTCAGGGAATTCAGACAAGCTGTGCTTTAAAGAATGCCTTAAAATCTTGAGTTATGGTGTCAAATATAATAAATCTCCACCAGCTCATGCACATACAAGTCTGAAATGTTTCATAAAAGGTTTAGATGACCTGATAATATGTTTTCAAAACAGAAAGAGAGAGAGAGAGAGAGAGAGAGAGAGAGAGAGAGAGAGAGACTGAGGCGAACCTCAAGTTAAAAACAAGAAAGTAAAATTAGATTGGGGTTGATAAGGAGGATATGTGTTCTCTGTGCTCTAATTTTAGCCCACTGCCTCCTTTTCCTTTCATCTGTCCTCCCTGCCACCCCCTTGCCTAGCCTCATAACCTACAATGTCCTTAGAAGATGAAATCGGGAGCCTGCTTAATGCAAATAGGACCAAAGGGCACAGCGCTTTATCCTAATGAACTTCTGATTAAGTCACAGAGACTGCAAGTGCTTACTATTTACCCAGTAAATATATTAAATTGCCGGGCAAGTCTCCCTCCTGTCCTTACACTGCCAGGGAATATTTGAAAATCTGATATAGGATCACTTTTAGACCATCAAACATCACTTTCTAATTCTATCATCTCTCTTTATATTTCCAGGAATACAGACGGTCCTGGTCTCTGAGAGCCAATATATCTGGGTTACACCGAAAGAGGAATAATGAGGCAATATTTTCATTGTACATTGAAGATGACCTGAAAAGCTAGAAGGAGGGAATTTTCTTAGTGTGGATGAGGAAGAGGGGAGGAAGATGGAATATGACAGCATCTCTAAGTGCCTAGATTTCTGGCACATGAACTGGATTTTATGATTCTGTCCAAGGGCATCAATTATAACCTCAAAGCTTCTCTGCCTCCACCTCTCAGACTTTGTTCTTTGTTTCTTAGTTTCTTTTTGTTGTTGTTGTTCTTTTGACCATGACCCAAAAATGTTCTTGCCATGTGTGTAGCCCAGGGAGTTTTTAATCTGCGAAATACCAAACAGATTATAGTTTTTTTTTGTTTTTTTTTGTTTTTATTAGTTTCAGGTGCACAAGACAAAGCAAAACTTAGACGTTTATCATTTATATCCCTCACACTGTGTGAACCCCTCTCCCCCCGATTATAGTTTTGATGGCACTAAAAGCAGCAGTTTGTTTCATAAGTGTGTGCATGTACACACACACACACACACAGACCCTTCCTGCCCTGTAGTTTGGCTGAGCCATTTAGCCAACCACGTTCAACCCAAGGACCGTGATGTCCTGCTATGCTGCTGATTTCTTCAAACCACAAGGCAATTAATCTCCCTAGCCTATTTCCCTGTCTATAAAATGGCATCTGGAAAACTCACTGACCCCACGTGTTTGCTTTTGACTTAAGAGGGTTGTAATGGTACAGTGATTATTAGTTGGTACTATGGAAACACCAAATGGTATATAAATGCTGGATTAATGGGTACAATTTCCCCCAACACCTACCCATCTTAGTGCTGAGTGGAGCCTCCTCCCACCAGTTTTCCATAGCAAAGAGGTTTTGTCTCAGGCCAGGAGGTATAGGAGCAGTGACCTATCTGACCCTACAAGGTGCAAGTGCACACACCATACCTCTTTCACATCCCAGCCATAACTGCCCAGCCGTAACTGAATTCACGTCTTTTTTTTTTTTTTTTTTTAAAGATTTTATTGGGGAAGGGGAACAGGAATTTATTGGGGAACAATGTGTATACTTTCAGGACTTTTCCAAGTGAAGTTGTTGTCCTTTGAATCTTAGTTGTGGAGAGCGCAGCTCAGCTCCAGGTCCAGTTGTTGGTTGCCGAGGGCACAGCTCGCTGGCCCAGGTGGGATTCGAACAGGCAGCCCCCATTGCCCAGAGCTCGCACTCTAACCAACTGAGCCACCCATCCGCCCTTTTTTTTTTTTTTAATTAGAGTATAGTTGACATACAATATTATATTAGTTTCAGGTGTTCTGCATAGTGATTTGACTTTTATATACCTTATGATCTGATCACCACGATAAGTCTAGTAACCATCTGTCACTGTACAAAGTTATTACAATATTATTGACTATATTCCTTGTGCTGTATATTACATCACCATGACTTACTTATTTTATAACTGGAAGTTTGTATCTCTTATTTCTCTTCACCTTTTTCACCCATCCTTCCATCTCCATCCCCCCTGGCAACCATCAGTTTGTGCTCTGTCTCTATGAGTCTTTTTCTGTTTTTTAAAAAACTTTTTAGTCTGTTTCTGTTTGTTCATTTGTTTTGTTTTTATAGATTCCACATATAAGTGAAATCATATGATATTGCTTGTCTTTCTCTGCCTAACTTATTTCTCTTTCTTTCTTTTTTTTTTTTTAAAGAAGGCTGCAGCTCACAGCAGCCCATGTGGGGATTGAACCGGCAACCCTGGTGTTATTAGCACCACGTTCTAACCAACTGAGCTAACCGGCCACCCCTGACTTATTTCAATTAACATAATACCCTCTAGATCCATACATGTTGTTGCAAATGGCAAGACTGTATACTTTTTATTGATGAGTAACATTCCATTATAGATACATACCACATCTATTTTATCCATTAATTTATTGAGGGACACCCATGTTGCTTCCATATCTTGGCCATCATAAATAATGCTGCAGTGAACATTGGGATGCATATATCTTTTTGAATCAGTATTTTGATTTTCTTTGGGTAGATACCCAGAAGTGGAATTGCTGGGTTGTATGGTAATTCTATTTTTAATTTTTTGAGGAACCTTCGTAATGTTTTCCTTAGTGGCATAACCAGTTTACAATCCCATCAAGAGTGTATGAGGGTTCCCTTTTCTTCATACCCTTACTAACACTTTTTATTTGTTGACTGAATTCCACTCTTCAACACACAGTCTTCAAGTGTGGCTTTCCTCAGTTGTGAAAACAAAGACATCGCTATCTGCCCTGCCTACCTCTCAGGACTGTTAGAAGGATCACACCAGGTAACGCTTATGAAAGGGTTTTGAAAGCCATAACACAGAAGGTTTTTCAAGTTTAAATATATTTTACAAGATGAAGTGACCTGTAAATGGAGCATTGTCAAGATGGACTGGAGGGGTGTAATTCATAAACAGGCTGAGTGCCCACCTGTGTGATTTGATGTCCTATATCAAGGCGTGCTCCCTTACTGTCCCTAAAATTCCATGATCGGCGATCTATGCCTATGTATTTGGCACTCTCTTCAGGTCTTAGTTTTAATATACAGATTCTTTTATGAGCAGTAAGCTCCTAACGTTTAACATAAATTAGGTTATCAGACATGTTCCACCTCAACAGGTGAGATGGCACCACGTGGGAACACTGGACTCATGGGTAGGTCTGAGAAGCAGGATGCTGGGAGCTGAGAGAAGAATATTCATTTTACTGAAAGTCAGCCCTCACAGTTGTGCTGGTTGCTGACAGGATACTGGCAGCCCACCCAGCACACCTGTAGCTCTACCCACACTCAAAACTTCTGGTGACACTACTCTACACTAATCCAGGGGTTCCAACACTATTGGATTTTAGGGACCAGCAAAGCTTTAAAAATTTGTCGAACTGACATGGGTTGCCAACTTTCCATTTTACCAAATGACAATTACTATTTATTATCACCATCATTTTATACATGAGGAGACATTTTTAAAAAGTCAAGAAGACATAAACTAAGACTAAAGGACAGGCTTTGAAATTGAATATATGTAGCTTTATGAAAAATCCCTGCTTTGTTTTTATTTTTCCTATCTTCCTCTGACAGTTCTATTCCTTCTTCATTCTCCATAGGGTGGTGTTGACAGTAGTTAAGAGCAGACAGAGCAATCAAGGAGAGTAAAAATCTGACTCAAGAATTGCTTGTTTCCTAATCAAATTGACCACTTGTCGAACTATGCATCTTTGGGTCATCAGTTTCTTTGGTAAAAGAAAGTAACATAATCTCACCAGGATGGGTTCCTGGTGGTGGGAATATAATACTTTGAGTAATTTCCTTGGAATTACATCCACTCTAGGGCAGGTCATTTTGGTTCTATTTGGTCTAATCCTTGCTTTGGACCATGACCCACCCATTCAAACACTTCCTTCCTGGGGAGTTGGGATTATTGACTGTTCTGTGTCTGGTTTAGCCAGATCAGATGGTGCTGAATGGGGGAGATTGGCATGGTTCCCAGAGAAGGGAACAAACCTGCTTTCAAGCCGGTGTCCCAGGCAAATGCAGGAGACACTGGCAGAGCCAGTTTAACCAGCATCTTGGACAAGATTTAGCCCATACTTTTTTTCTGCTTCCATTTTCCTGTGGTAGAAGTGGAAACGCTCAACGTGTGTTGTGGTTGCATGTGAACACAATGGAACAACAAGCACAATATCTATCTATCCATCATCTATCTATCTATCTATCTATCTATCTATCTATCTATCTATCTATCTATCTATCTATCTTTCTCATATATTTTTGCCCTCCAAAGCCCAATGTAAATAGAAGCTGACGCTATAATTTAATTCTAAGCAATTTAAGCATAATTAAGACTCATGAGACTGAATTTCTCTCTCATCAGTCGTTCTCTGGTGGAAACCTAGGGAAATAAATGCTCTTATTTATTTGGGGCAGTCATCAGGGCACCACCTACTACACTGGGGAGAAAATTTAGCTCAATTATCCACTGTGGATTAGAGAATTATACAACTGTGTTTTTTTTTTTAAATTACTGAACCTATTCAACCAAAATGACGTAATACTATACCTATATCATTGAATTTTTGTGAATATTAACATAATATCTGTAAAGCACTCAGCAAAATCCTTGAGACAGCACTCAATAAATATTAGCTGTTGTTATTTCTATCCATTCAAGAAGTATATTTTGAGCAGCTAATATGTAACCAGACACTATGTTAGGGGCTAGGGAATCAATGATGAGTGAAATAGGCAAGGTTTCTGCCTTCCTGGAGTGGAGAGATAGACACCAAAGTCAATCAAGAATTAATGGGGGTGTCAGGTTAGCTCAGTTGGTAGAGTGTGGGGCTCTGAACAACAAGGTTGCCGGTTCGATCCCCACATGGGCCACTGTGAGCTGCACCCTCCACAACTAGATTGAAACAACTACTTGACTTGGAGCTGATGGGTCCTGGAAAAACACACTTAAAATAAATAAAAGTTTAAAAAAAAGAATTAATAGCTGCTAATACCAGATCTTCTCTAGGTGCTTGGGGGTCCATCAATGAGCTAAACAAAGATCTCTATCCTTGTGAAACTTACCTTTTGGATATTAGCCCAATTGTTATCTAAATAAATATATATTATTACAAATGGTAGGGGTTACATGCTATAAATGCAAAACCTAGGGTGGAATGAGGGCTTCTAAAGGGTTCCTAATTCAGCCTGGGTGCTCAGGGAAGTCCTCTACGAGGATATGACATTTCAAGTTTGAGATCTGGATAAGAATAGGCTTCATTGATTAGAAGAGTGGGTGATGGGGGCAAGAGAACATATGTATAATACTTATATTTATTAGTAACTTATTTGTGCTTTCCATGTTACAATGCCTTTTCACATATGTTCTAGAGCCTGAGACTGCCAAAGATGGGAGACAGTCCCTGAAACCAGATTGAATTTTGCAACCAGATTGCAGAAGTTTGCAACCAGATTGAATTTAGCTCTCAGCTCCTGCATGGCAACAGCTGCCTATAGTTTGTTCCTTCCCAGGAAGGAACTAACTGTTGACAGTTACTGCCTCAGTTTCCCTTGGTCTTCATTGCCTGGAACAATTAGTACCAACTACGATTAGAATGACCTCTGAGAATTGAACTTGGCTTCTTTTACTTGCTGTAATTAATGTCATCGTTGTGCCCCTAGGAAAGTGTCAGCATACATTTGCTCTGGATTTAAATAATCAAGCAAGGTTTGCATAATAAATTTCTGAGGGTTGAGCTACTCTCTTTTCCCAAAACACACATCATCCTTTAGTCACTTTCCCTGCTGCTACGTTTCCTCTCATTTAAGTTTTAATGCTCTTCTTATGTCATTCATATTAGCAAGTTTTCACAGCCTGGTTCATATTGCAGCTATGAAATAATTCACATAGTTTTGTGTAGACATAATATTTACAGGAACTGAAGATGGGTGGATTCTAATAATGACTTGTGAAGTAGTCTCCAGTACAGTCAAAATAACAAAGAATTCAAGAAATGAATACTTTGAGAATTTAGTCCCCCATAAACTTCCCAAGTGTACTTGCTTGAACCCTGTGTAAGTATCAGCAGAATCTAGGGGAGTGTTGCTTTGGGTGAGAAAGCTTGGTTTGTTTCACGTTCTGTTGTTTTACAGCATAAATTCTAAGCTGAACTCTGTTTATTGTCAATAGCTCTCTAACAAAAGGCAAAATGGAATGCGCCTGTTTTCAAATTCCTTTGAAAAAGGGCCCTGGAAGACCTCAAAGCCTGGTTTAGGGCAACTTACATCACTATTTTTCAGTGCTTTCATTTAAGACTCTCTAAATTACTGAGAGTGATCTAAAATCACTAATTTTAGTGTGGAGCCATCTATAAGAAGGATCCATAAGGATTGTTAGTGTGTGAGAATGAACTAGAACCATCCACATCCTAATTTGGAGTGTAGTGACAGCTAGGGAGGAAACTAGAGTGGGTATAGCTGGGACATTTCCAAATTTGGTAGTACTGATCCAAAAATTGTTGTTTATGGTCTGGAGGAGGGAGAGCTGGTTTGCTGGTAACTTAGACACTAGAGCTTGAGGTGCACCTTGCAAGGACAGTAGGGTTGTTGGGTTCAGAGGTGGGGGAAATCAAGATATATTTCTCAGTACTTTACATTGGGAAGCATTTCCTCTGCTCAGATTGTTCTGCTCCCTGTCCTTCTACGGCTGGTTCCTTCTTGTCATTCACTTCTCATGACACATGTCACTTCCTTCCACCCAATCCAAAGTAGCAACATAGCCCCTCACAACATATCTCTCCATTTTAATTATCTGCCCAGCATATTACTAGATTGTGAGCCTCATGTTAGTAGGCAGCTTGTCTCTTTACTATGGAGTCCAGTGACTGGCACATAGTAGGTGCTCAAAAAAGGCATTGAAAGTAGAATAAAGAATAGGATAATTGTATGATTTGAGTTAAGAAAGAACTAACTTTGTGACGGACGTACCCTAGTACCTGTAGGTAATTGTTTTTTCTGGCTCTTATGCAAAGTAATAATAATTTGAAGTATGTGAAACCTCTTTCTTCCCTGGAGGGAATTCTGAAACCAATGAGAAAAATGAAAGCAGGATAGAGATATCTGATAAGAATATACAACAAAATTAATCTCAAAGCAGATGTGTGATATAAACACCTCAGCGCTGCTCTCATCTAAACATACAATCTAAAATCACTTAATTTGAAACTCTTTGATTTTCTCCATTACTATTATTATTTTCATGCTTCTTTGGTCATTTTACCATACGGGCCTGAAATGGGTAGGAAGTGTTAAAATATTCATTATGGCTTGGAGCTGTTGTTTGGTGAGCCTGTTCTTTGGGTGGGTCAATGAGTGGAGAGCTATTTGAAGATCATCAGGATTTCTCTATTTCCCCAGCCTATTTCACAACCCCTTGCTTCACTCTTTTCCAAGTTCCAAATTCAGACATAAACTAGCTGGCTGAAGCCCCAGGTTCAAATAAACCTGACTCGGATGGTGAAGAACCAGTAAGAAATGAATTCCCGAATCCCCACCTACTATGAATTTTCCTATTCACAACCAACAGCGACTAGTGGACCATAGATTCTTCACCCTCAGGTACCCCTTGGGCAGGTAACTCATGATTTATTCCAAGCCACCTGATTAATTTGGAGAAAGGAATAGAATGGTTCTGCCAAATGATTCAAATGAAGAATCCTGTAGGCTGATCCCCTCCCTCAGTGCTAAGCAATCTGAACTGGGCAGGGGGCACACTGATGCTTTGTAACTTTGGAGATCAGCTCAGCCCAGATGGGGCTGCTGTAGGCGCTACATCCTGGCCTCAGGTGATCCTGTAGTACGTGATACTTCAGTCCTTCTGCTCTGTGCAAGTCTAACAATCCACAAATACCAACCTGGTTTCAGCCATGTGACCAATCATGGCCGGTTTGCCCAAGAAGCCAAGCAAGCTGGGGAGGGGGTGGAGTAGTGAAGGAAGGAAGCATTCAAGGAAGAATTAGAAAAACTGTATCCATTTATTCTATTTATTGAGTGCTTGCCATTGTACCCAGCACTGTTCCTGGCACTGGGGAAACAGCAATTTCCCCCTCCCTCATGGAACTGACATCCTGGCATTATTTCAGCATACTTGTTAAGTTTTGTTTTTTTAAATAAAAATTGGTAAACAAGTTAATATTGTTTTTGTTTTGAATTGCTTGGAAGGGAACCATAATGATTTCAGGATTGGGGCCATGAGAGTTTTATTAGGGCCCTATTCTCAGGACTTTTAAACTAAACAATTTGTTGGGTTTTTACTTTTATGCCCAAATATTTTCTGAAATGTTGCTTGTAGTCATTAGGCTGAGTTTGTGGAAAAGAAAGGATCTGGGGGATAACCCACCGCAGATGAAATTTCTTATTGTGCTGATCACTATTTCTGGGCAGGGATTTAAAACTCCAGCACTCACACCCTCTTGTATGGCAGGTGTGGAAGCATTTAAGACAGCAGATATGATAGATCCATGCAGCTCTAAGGATGGGTGTACCCCTTGGTTTGAGAAGTACATAAATAAGGAAAGTGCTGATCAGGATTTTGGTTCCCCTCACCTGACGAGGGTATAGGTAAGAAGTCGCCCATCGAGCCCCTTTATCCAGAAAGGGAATCCATCTGCCACATAGACAATAGCTGTGAGTTTTCTGTTTAACATTCATTCATTCCACAAATATTTGTGGAGTGCCCACTAGTGTCAAGAAGCTAGACACTGAGGATAGATACCTATTGGAAAAGACAGATAAGGTCCCTGCTTTTGTGAAACTTATAGCCTCGTAGAGGAAGACAGACAGTACAGAAGTACATAAACAAACAAACAAGGTAACATAGTGATAGGTACTAGACAGAAAATAAGACCAGGTAATGTGACAGAAAGTGCCTGAGGGACAAAGATAAGGGATGCAACATTGGACAGGGGATAGGACAGGCTTTCGGGAGAAGGAGATATTTGAGCAGATATTGATCATGGGGAAGAGTCAGCATGTCATGAACTGGAGGGAAGAGGGACCAATGAATACAAGGACCCAGCTGCAGAACCAGCTTGGCATATTTGAGGAACAGAAAGAAGGCTGGAGTGGAGTGAATGAGGGAAAGTGGTTCAAGATGAGGTGGGAGGGCTAGGCAGGGGCCAAGTAGGTAGATTTTTGTCTAAGTGTAATTCTGTAAATTGACCACTAAACGGATTTGGAAGGATTTATGCGTTAGTGTTTAGTGTTATGATTTAATTCAGAGCCCCACTAAGTGGGAGAGTAGACTTTCAGTGTATAATCTGTCCCTATGACCTCACCATCTTGGGTGGGCCAAAGTCTGAAGGTGGAATTCTTCAGTAGAGTCATTTTGGAGATTTTCATAAGTGTGAAACTCTAACTCATTGACACTCCAGGTAAAACATCAGTGGAGAACATCAGACCTCAGCTGGGAGTTGCAACTGGAGGTTTTCTTGTAGAACACAAACAAATAGGAAACTAACACAAAAAATGTTCATATCTCAGGCTGAAACTGTGATCAATAGATCAGAAGGCAGGCTAACTCTGAATTCCTACAAACTGTTTAGGATTTCCCTCGTTTAGGAAAGGGGATTTTTTTTTTTTTTTGGTATTACAATTATTAATGTTTCTTTTAAAGCTCTTTCTTGTTGAGTAAAGTGGTAGATGAAATGGTGTAAACTATGCTTGAGATGTCTTAACACCCAGCCCATTTTAGCCATTCCCTGCCCTGCCCATGCTGACTGTGAGATTTTCTCATTGGATGGGAGCCCTGCAGTTGAGGTTTCTAGTCAGGGTGTGTTGGTGTCCTATAGGTTTAGTGACGTAGATGGGGTTCCTTTGGAATTAGAGCAGCTAAGTCCACCAGAGTTGCAGAAATTCATCCAAGTTGTTGACAGCCTGGAGAAGACTTGCTTGTCTGCTGATGGGGAGCTCTTGTTTTTGTAGCAAGGTTTGGCATGACGGACAGAATGAGAGTCTCCTATGGTGAAGCTTGGGCTGAAATGTGTCCTTCTTAAGCACCATAGCTGTTCTCCAGTTTCATCAGCTTCAGATGGAGCATGTCCCAGGGACCACACAGCTTTGTTTAAATGCTGGCATTTAGCAGAAGGATGGGGATCCCATTGAATCATCATCTCTTGTCAAAAAGCCAAAAGTTGTTCAGAATGAAAACAGTTTTTCTCAGAGACTAAATCTCTTACTAATTAGTGGTGGTGGTGGTGATGGTGGTGCTACGCCTATGCCTCCAATCTTTTAAAATAGGGGCAGTCTTTTTGGTTTGTGTCTGAGCCATAGAGTGAGTAACCCTGACCCATAAGACCCTTAATTGGGCTCACATGTGTGTGAGTCCTGCAGGAATTGTGGACTGCTTCTCCTCCTTGGGTCCAGACATTAAGAATGAATAAATTAGAGGGTGATGGTAACACGGTCATTGTCACTGCAGACAATGTGGCATTTATGTGTGGGGCTCAATAACAAAGGCAAGTTTGATGTTCCATCACGAACCAGTGGGGTGTTCTTTATACACAGAGGCTGCACCAGCTGAAAATAGCTCTAACATCTTGTTATTTTCTCTTTCCCAAATTTTGCCTATTCATACCCAAGAATAAAAGACTCAGCCTGTTCAGCCTTTCCAAAGATTTAAAGAACATTATCGATTTAACTTCTAAGTACCCGAAAAGGACAATAATATATATTTCCTTTGCTTGGATGAGGGCATTCACCCCTTCAATAGATATTTATTGAATACCTACTATGCACCAGGCACTGTGCTAGGTGCTAATTGAATAACAGTACATGAAAAAGACAAAGGCCAAAAGTATGTACATGCTAAACAAGTCTAAGAAGCGACTTCCCCTAGTCCCTGAAAGAGTTGATTTTGCTATACGCATTTTCCTGCCTTCTGGTCCCGTGCTCCGACCACAATCCTTCACCACTAGACCACACTTCCCCAAATAAATAACTACTTCTGCATGCTGGGGACGTATTGTGCATGGCAGCATTTACGTAGGTGGCTCAGACAGCAGCCTTTCACTTAATGTTGCAATAGCACCAGGCTAAACACTGACTTCTAGAGTTATTGAACAAATGCTTGATGTGGGTCAGGTCTCTTTACTCAAATGCCAGAGAAGTGCAAAATTGGAAAAGTCTCTATCTGATAAGGAACAAGTGCCGAGGAGAAATAAATTTGTTTTCAATTTGGGTTAAAATCAGATGTGGGATTCTACCCTCCTTTTCACTTCTGGATCCCCAAATAGGAGGAACTCAGCACGTAGATAATCACAAACAACGTAAGTTTGGGTTTGAGACGCTCAGGCTTGTCCAGAACGTGGAACTTCTGCCCCGCTGGAAGGCAGCGCGGTACTCAGAGGCACGCACACATCTGTCTCACAGTCACCCTGACCTTTGCAAATGGCAAAGATAATTTCACCGATGATTCTGATTTCTCTTTATTTTAAGGCTATGTCATGTGAACTCCATATTAAAAATGTGATTTTGCAGTCCTGAAATGGATACTATGAATAGATTGAGATGTGAGAGTGTGTTAGAATGATCACAGGTTCAGATGTTAGTGGGGCAGGAAAGTAAGTCTGAGATTGTATCATCTGATAGAACTGCTTTGAGTTGAGCACTTGCTTCCCCAGATGATGCTCTGGCATTTCAATCTTTATCATGTCGTTTCCCAGAGGACAGTGGTTCCAAGTCCCATAATTGTATTGCAGTCACTTCCTCTGATACCTGTCTTCATACTCTCTTCCATGGCACTCTGTTCTTACCTCTGTCAAACCACTTAACTGCTGCCCTGCAATTCTCTATTGCTTTGTCAGTCTTCTCCATGAGACTGGAATCTCTATGAGGGTAGGAACAAGTCCACCTTGTTTATTTTAGGAAGCATCAGCCCCCAGCACAATGCCCTACCACACGAGGCACTCAAGTGTTCTTTGTTCAATAAATAAAAGAATAAATGAATTCATGGATGAATTCATGGTCCTTTTCAGAGGATGGATTCAGTCTCCAACTCTGGTCATAATGGTGCTGGGAAGGAAAGAGTTAAGCTATCTGGAGGAGACAGGTTCATCCAAAGACCATTTGCCCTTTTTATTGGCATAAGCAGGATAAGTTAGATATGAGATAAATCCTGCATATAAAATGTTGATACAACCTTTAGATGTTGGCCTAAGCTGATTCAAGACTCTGAAGGGGAAGTAAATGAAATCATTCTAGGTTTTCTCTTAAGAGGCTGGAGGTACAGTTATGAATGGAATGCAAGGCTAGACCCAGGAATTCAAAGCCTGACCTACTTTGTCCGAAGCTAATAATGAGAGAGATGGATTTGCCTTCATAGCCTTTTTTTTTTAAATTAAATAATCAAAGATAATGAAGTAGCCTGACCGATGATAGAATTAGGAAAATTGCGTTAGGATTCAGAGCAGCTCTGAGTAGTCTGTATATATGTATTATGTGTTTTTCCTCCCTCTCCCCTTTTCTAAGAGAGAGTGGGGGGAAAAGCGCCTAAATTCCCACCGACATAAACCAGTGACATACAATGATGAAATTTTGTTTTCATCTCTGCCTGTGACAGGGAATGCAAAAATAGCAAGTGGCCCAGTTCCACGAATCCCCGCCTCCCTGCCCTCCCTGCTCCCGCGGGGTTTGCATCTCTAAGAATGGAGGTTAGCGCACAGCCGCGTGCGAGCCGCAATCGGCCCGCGGACCCCGTGGATGATGTCAGGCGACAGGAGTGGCCGCAGCCGGGCGGGCCAGGGAGGCCGAGGCCCTGGGGGAGCGAGGAGGGAGGGCGGCCTCGCCAGGCCGACGGCGCGCCCGGCCGCGCGGCGTCGCCTGGAGACGGCCCTGGCGGCGCTGTGTTGCTGTAAACAGCCGCTTCCCTGTTACTATCTATAGCTGGATCGCCTGGCTCCGGGGTGCGGCGGCGGGAGGCAGGTCGCGGTCGAGCTCCCAGTGCGTCCCGAAGGATCCGCCCGCTGTCCTAATCATTCCTCGACCCTCTCCAGGTGTTCACCGTGACCCCCAGACCCGAAGAGTGGGGGAGAAGGGACACAGGGGCTCTGCAGAGACCTGCGGCTTCGTGCCCCGCAGGTGGCCGGCCTGCTGGCACCGAGCCGGGGTAGTGTGACCCCAGCTGTCCTTTGCAGCGGAGCAAGAGGTTGGGGGGTTTCTGGGGGCGCAGCGCCCTCCCGAGCACATTGTCGCTCCAGAACCTCGTTTTCCAGGCCAGATCTCCGCCTGAGGTCCCAGCAGCAGAGGTCTCTAGCCTGGGCGCTACTGGGCACGGTCCTTCCAGCGCCCCCGGCCCTCCCCCCTTCAAGTCCCGGCTGGAAAATCACCCGCTGCGGGCTCCCAGCAAGCCCAGCTTCCTGGGGGACCGAATCGCCCCCACTTCCCCAGCTTGGGCTTGCACTCCCCCAAGAGCTCGCTCCAGTTGGTACCTGGAACTGACGACCTTATCCACATAACATCCACATAACATCCCCGACCCCTACCCCACGTCCCGGGCCCCAGCTCAGAATCAGGCAATTGAACCCTTCAGACATCCTTGCTTGGAGGATCTGCACAATGTTTATTGGCTAGTGTTTCAGGGATTTGACAGTAACACTGATGTCCCCATATATGACCGAGAAAAAAAACGCGCCCTTTTCCTTAAAAACAATAAATAAAATAACATTAAAATACCTAGCATGATAGGTACAAAACGGTTATCCTTTTATTTCGGATACCACGACTTTCAGCTTCCAAACGCACGCAGTAACAGTCCTAGTATTGCAGGACCCCGTGGGCTTAAGGCGAGGGGATGAGGGTCTGCTTCCACAGCTTGCACAGAATTTGCTAGAATTGGGAATAGAGGAGTCCCCATTCCTTCGCGGGGGCCGAGGCTTAAGCCCTCGGGGCTGTTGACCTGTTTCTCCTATACCTGAGCCTCAGAACTGTTCCTTGGTTTCTGTATACTGGTAAAAAGGCGCCTCCCCCCTTCCCTCACCGGGGGAACAAGGGTCCGCATTGAACCAGGTGCTAACGTCCGCTCGCTTTCTGAGCCTTTCCCGTCTCCCCTCCCCCGGTCGCGGCCCCCGCCTCCCCCCACGCTGCACCCTCCGAGTTGGCTGCAGCCGGAGTGAGTTCCCGTCAATCCCTTCCCCCTTTTCACAGGATGTCCATATTAGGACATCTGCGTCAGCAGGTTTCCACGGCCGGTCCCTGCGGTCGTGCGGGGAGCCATCCCTGCAGTCCCTCATCCTAGGGGGTCCACGAAACCCCTAAGACTCATTGCTAAACGTTCATAAGATAAAGAAACACAACAAGACACGGAACTGGGGGCTGCGAGGGCGGCGAAGGCAGCAAGGAGGCCGCAGATGTGTCGAGACTTGCGCGCCACCCCTCCAGCGCAGCAATGGTTGCGCCGTGACGTCATTGGGCTCATTCACAAAAACCTGTTATAAAAGAGGTGGCTGCGGCTCCTCGTACTCCAACCGCATCTGCAGCGAGCAGCCGAGGAGTGCAGACAGAGCCGGCGGCGGCGGCGCAGCGAGCGAGCAGTGACCGCGCTCCTACCCAGTTCTGCCCCACGGCTCCTACCTGCTTGCGTCCCTCAGCCCCTCGCCCGGCTGTGACTAACCGCGACCATGATGTTCTCCAGCTTCAACGCCGACTACGACGCGGCCTCTTCCCGCTGCAGCAGCGCCTCTCCAGCTGGGGACAGTCTCTCCTACTACCACTCACCGGCCGACTCTTTCTCCAGCATGGGCTCTCCTGTCAATGCGCAGGTAAGGTTGGCTTCACCGAGCCCAGGGCTCGGGGTCACCGGGGTGGAGGCATCGGGCGGGAAGCTCAGTAAGACAAGTCGGGTACCCCTTTGGGCGGGGAGGGAGGCTGCCCCGTCCCGAGCAGCCCTAACTCGCGAGTCCCGGACTTGTGGGGAGCTCACACACGCTTGTCATAGTAAGAATTGGTTCTCCTTTCCCGCGGCAGGCTCATTCTGAGCTGCCCCCGGCCCGCGCTCTCTGTCTGGTCTCTTGACACTCGCTGGGGCAAACGTGTCCCAAGCAAAGACACGCTAACTGGAACCTGGCTTCTCTCGGGAGGCGGCAAAAGCGGCAATCCCCCCTCCCCTCTCAGTCTGGTGCAGGGGCGGGGGAGGAGGGCGAAGCAGGCGGGTGTGTAAGGCAGTTTCATTGATAAAAAGCGAGTTCATTCAGGAGACTCCGGAGCGGCGCCTGCGTCAGCGCAGACGTCAGGGATATTTATAACAAACCCCCTTTCAAGCGAGTGATGCTGAAGGGATAACGGGAACACAGCAGCGGGATGGAGGAGAAAGGCTCCGCGCTGCCTAATCTTGGAGGAAAAGGGCAGATCTTTTATCCAGGACGAGGGACATTTAAAAAGACATCAGCAGTCCCTGGCAGGACCATCTCTCCTCCCTCTCTCCTTCCTGCATGCGGCACTGGGAACTCGCCCCACCTGTATCCCGAACCTGCTCACTCACGTCAGCTTCCCCCTTCTGTTTCGTTCTAGGACTTCTGCACGGATCTGGCCGCCTCCAGTGCCAACTTCATCCCAACTGTGACTGCCATCTCGACTAGCCCGGACCTGCAGTGGCTGGTGCAGCCCACCCTGGTTTCCTCCGTGGCCCCATCCCAGACCAGAGCCCCCCACCCTTATGGAGTCCCCACCCCCTCGGCTGGGGCTTACTCCAGGGCTGGAGTTGTGAAGACCATGACCGGAGGCAGAGCTCAGAGCATTGGCAGGAGAGGCAAGGTGGAACAGGTGAGGAGTTCATCCGCACCTTCTCTCTACAGGGAGCTGGGTCAGCATTGGTGGAGACGGGGAGCACAGTGGATAGGTTGAAGGCACTGATGGAACTGACTCCACATTCCGAACCGGGAACTCTGGTTCCAAGCCCTTTCTTCACTGGTTCAGACCCTGATAGTACCACCCCAAGGAATACCCTGATAGTTTCTTCCCTAAGAGGTTCAAATTCATGCTTTTACACCAGGCTCTTCTTCATTCTCTTGCTGAGCACCTTATTTGAAATGCAAGTCACACCCAGGCTGCAACTAACTGCAGGTTACATAGAAATAGCCTCACAGAAGAGGTGCCAGGAAGCTAGGAAGCTGCAGGAGTCAGTTCACTGGGGTGGATGAATGGAGCTCATGGCAGACACTGTTATTGAACGTTGGACTTTTTTTCTTCTAGTTGTCCCCAGAAGAAGAAGAGAAAAGGAGAATCCGTAGGGAAAGAAATAAGATGGCTGCAGCCAAATGCCGGAACCGGAGAAGGGAGCTGACTGATACACTCCAAGCGGTAGGTAGATTTCTTGGGTCACTGCTTTTTAAAACTTAAGGGGAAAGTTGGAGATTGGGCATAAGGGAGCAGTGTCCTTGAGCAATACTGTGTCTTATGCTTTGCTTTATCCCTCTGTATACAGGAGACAGACCAACTAGAAGATGAGAAATCTGCTTTGCAGACTGAGATTGCCAACCTGCTGAAGGAAAAGGAAAAACTCGAGTTCATCCTGGCAGCTCACCGACCTGCCTGCAAGATCCCTGATGACCTGGGCTTCCCAGAAGAGATGTCTGTGGCTTCCCTTGATCTGAGTGGGGGCCTGCCAGAGGCTGCCACCCCCGAGTCTGAGGAGGCCTTCGCCCTGCCCCTCCTCAATGACCCTGAGCCCAAGTCCTCAGTGGAGCCTGTCAAGAACATCAGCAGCATGGAGCTGAAGGCCGAGCCCTTTGATGACTTCCTGTTCCCAGCCTCGTCCAGGCCCAATGGCTCTGAGACCGCCCGCTCCGTGCCAGACATGGACCTGTCTGGTTCCTTCTATGCAGCAGACTGGGAGCCCCTGCATGGTGGCTCCCTGGGGATGGGGCCCATGGTCACAGAGCTGGAGCCCCTGTGCACCCCGGTGGTCACCTGTACTCCCAGCTGCACTACTTACACATCTTCCTTCGTCTTCACCTACCCTGAGGCTGACTCCTTCCCCAGTTGTGCGGCTGCCCACCGCAAGGGCAGCAGCAGCAACGAGCCCTCCTCTGACTCACTCAGCTCACCCACGCTGCTGGCCCTGTGAGCAGGCAGGGAGGGGAGGCAGCAGGCACACACGAGTGCCACTGCCCGAGTTGGTGCATTACAGAGAGGAGAAACACGTCTTCCCTCGAGGATTCCTGTAGACCTAGGGAGGACCTTATCTGTGCGTGAAACACACCAGGCTGTGGGCCTCAAGGACTTGAAAGCATCCACGTGTGGACTCAAGTCTTTACCTCTTCCGGAGATGTAGCAAAACGCATGGAGTGTGTATTGTTCCCAGTGATACATCTGAGAGCTGGTAGTTAGTAGCATGTTGAGCCAGGCCTGGGTCTGTGTCTCTTTTCTCTTTCTCTTTAGTCTTCTCATAGCATTAACTAATCTATTGGGTTCATTATTGGAATTAACCCGGTGCTGGATATTCTCAAATTGTATCTAGTGCAGCTGATTTTAACAATAACTACTGTGTTCCCGGCAATAGTGTGTTCTGATTAGCAATTAAGAAAAGATATGACTTTATTTTCCAGTAGATAGAAATAAATAGCTATATCCATGTACTGTAGTTTTTCTTCAGCATCAATGTTCATTGTAACGTTAACTGATCATGCATTGTTGAGGTGGTCTGAATGTTCTGACATTAACAGTTTTCCATGAAAACGTTTTATTGTGTTTTTAATTTATTTATTAAGATGGATCCTCAGATATTTATATTTTTATTTTATTTTTTTCTACCTTGAGGTCTTTTGACATGTGGAAAGTGAATTGAATTTGAATGAAAAATTTAAGCATTGTTTGCTTATTGTTCAAAGACATTGTCAATAAAAGCATTTAAGTTGAATGCGACCAACCTTGTGTTCATTCTGGAAGTTTGGTAAGATTCTGAAAGGTATTGGAGACCAGTTTGTCAAGAAGGATACCTTCTGGAGGAGACACACCTCTTTGATCCCTTATCAAAGAGGAGAAAGAAACTCTAGAGCTGATGTTAGAATATTTTATATACACTTGGAATCGTCACAGTGCATTACCAAGATTCTCCACTTACAGATTCTGAGGGTGGGAACCTACTGCGCTGTATAGCTTTTGTGGGAACACGTCTTCCCGCTTCTTTTTCTGTCTTGACAAAGTGGTGAATGTTTAAATCTAGTGCTAATACTAAATTTAAAATGTCTTGATCTTAAAGGGATCCTTTTAGCAACCAGAATTAAGCTTTGCACAAACTACTTTAACTTTTTATTCCCACAAAATCATGTGAAATGTTACTCCCATGAGAGCTAGCAAATTGAAGAATGGTTAGAATGAATGACTTTCTCAATGTTCCACTATTGGGATTGGAATCTTAACTTCCTCATTACTCTATGCCCCGAGCTGAACTGCCTCTTAATACTTAAAAAGGGGTTAAAAAACAAAAAAGTTTTTACTTGGTTACGAAACAAACGAAATTTTTCAGTCCTTTAACAGACATACATACATTTATTTGGATTATTTTTATTCTCGGTAGGAAAGGAGGATTATTGTTTTATCCCTTAGTAATAAATACATTGTAATTCCTGAAGTTTCTGTAATATCATCTGCCTGACGTGCAGTTTACATTGGGGGAAGCAAAGCTGGCTCTGAGAATTTGAAAGAGATCTCAAACAATACAAATAATGGTTGATCATTTGGTAAATAAAAAGTTACATAATAGCTCAATAAGGAGAAGTCGGCATGACTGAATAAGCTTTAACTTAGAAACTTTATCATCTTAAAGAAGAACATGACCTTTGTCTGGGACACCTCTGGTAATGGGGCACTTACACGCACAGGTACAAACCACAAAGAAAGGAGGAGGTACCCTTCCTCCCCCGGTGCTCAGGTGTAATGCAGGCACCAGCTTGGAAGCCAGAGACCATGTTTGCACACATACTGGGTGGAAGAGCCGCTTCAGTGCCAGCTTCCTAATGCTGTGGTGATAATGAAAGTCACTGGGTGGTTATGGGCTGTCACACTCAGTTAAGTTGAGTTTTAATTTAAAATGACAGTTCTGTTGAGGTTGATGTTCTTACCCATCATCACCCTGCTTTTCACAAAATAATTGACATTTGAAAGCAACTTACTTTAGGCTCTTAAGAGCACTGATATGTCACATACCAGTTGCATATTATTTTTGCCTGTCTGGCAATAATGTAAGTGTCCTTAGAAGGCACTGTTCGCTGTTCAGAGGGTAAATTTTCTATAGCCTTTAAACGTGACCTACACTAAATGCAGATTTGCTATACTGTAACTAACTCCCAACTCTGAAATACCAAGGTGATATACTCTGTAAGGAAACTGACTGGCTCCCTTACATGTTCAGTAATATCGACCCATTGAAGGAGATTGCCCAGATGGAGCAGGGAGGCTGGACCTCTAGCCCTAGACATTGAACTGCTCCTGGGGACCTGACTGTTAGTCCCTGTAAGCCCCGTGCTGACTATAAAGAGAGGGCATTGCTTTCCATTTGACGGCACTGGCCTAGGCCTGGACACAGTTTCTTCCTCTAGTTCACCATAGCCCAGCTGGGACAAGGCTGCTCCATCAACAAGACTGAACTGAAGGGCCAGGGAGAGGACCTGCACACAGGAAACCTCTGTAATAGGCTGCTCAGAGGCCCCCACAGGGATGACATCCCACCAAGCTCACTGCCAGCTCTTCTTAGGGGATCAAGAAAAGAAAGTCCCTCTCTTTCCAGCCAAATGCTCCTTCCAAATCCTCCTTTCCTGAGTCAGGATTCCACAGCTTCCATGGATGATGGACACTGGGGATGTCAAGTTCCTTTTGGGAAAGACTGCTCCCTACTCACAAGACAAGGCCTTAAACTGGTCCCAACACAAACAGCTATCTCAGGGCACCATGGTTTAACACTGATCCAAAAGATACACATTTAATAGCAGGGGAGGGGTAATTTTCTTATGGGAAGAATATCTAGGTTAGCTCACCAATGGATCCCCAAACCTGGCTTAGTGCCTGGCACATAGTACAGGGTTAACAAATATTTGCCAGGTGCATAAATGAATACATTCTGCACTATTTCCACAAGCAGAAATATATTCCTCACATATTCTCTGAATCTCCTATTCCAGGCCCTGTTAGCTATTAAGCAATGGGGATTTCACATCTTTTATGTCTGGCTTTAAACACATACCCCATTTCCATCTTTGGCTCCTGGAATTCCACTACTGTCTCCCCTGGATTACCTCTGACCACTCAACTTCAAAGTGAATGCACTACCATCGTGCTTCCAGCTCCAGATTAATTGTAGATGGAAAAAGGGGAGAAGAAAAGAAATATTTATCTCTATATAATAGTGGATTGTAGAGTCTGCATCGTCTTTGCATATCTCTGCATCTTGTGTAATTATCAAGATTAGAGGGTAACATTTAACAATTTGTTTTAATAACAGTAATTTTGTATCAACAGCAACTTTCTATGTGTGAATGAAAGTAAATCAATTATGTTATCTTTAATTAACGGACAAAGAAGAGGCTGAGGCAAAGTAAAAGTTCTCAGACGATTACTCCAAGAAAATCATCTGAGGTTTCAATGTTTAAAAAAAAAAAATCTAAAACACAAAATCAATCCGTAACTGTGTATGAGACTTCCTCCAAACACAGAATAATTAAATTCCTCAAAAAATAAAGGAGGCAGAAGCATCCCCTGAATGCTGAGTATCAGAGCGTCTTAAACTGTGCTGTTTTGCTATAAACATTAAAGAGCTGACTCTTGACTCCTCTCCAACTCCATCTCCTGTCCGTCTCCCCCACAGGTGCTCTGCTCATGGGGCCTTCCTTCCCTTCCTGACACATGGTATCCTTGTTTCTGTTGCAGGGCCTTTGCACTTGCTGTCCCTCTGCCTGGGCCCTCTTTTCTTGGGCTTCTTCCTGTCATTCAGGACTCAGCTCAAAGGGCGTCCCTTCCAAGAGGACTTCCCAGGTCATTCCATCTAGAACAACTTCTGCACGTACTCCTTTCTCCATGACTCTGTATCCCATTATCTTGCTTTGTTTCTTCACAGCCCATATCACTATTGCAGCACGTAATTTATGTTTTCTTTTCCTTATAAAACAAATTTTAAACAACGACTGCATGCATATGTAAATATAGGTATACTCATCTTCAAAGAAACAAAACTGTTTTTCATTCTTACTGATATAAAATTGTCAGACTGTCACACAAATCCATTTGAGTTCATTTGTCCTTAGCAACTGGTTGTAAAATTATAAATCCTACAATTTAGTCTGTGTTAGAACAGAACAATAAGGTTTAGCTGCTATCACAAGCATTGCCAGTATCAATGTCATTACTATCATAATCATCATATATCAAGAATATGCCCAGACCTGACGAAAAGCAGATGTGAATAGGTGTATTGACTCCTGATAAGTGAGTTCAAAGTCCCTGAAGAGTGCTGGCTGGATAGATTTCCACTTTCTTTGCACAAAGGAGAAAGCAACAGAAGCGTAGCCCAGTTTAGTAGCAACACAGTTCATTTCATTGGCTCCACACACCTACTCATGGACTGAACTAAGCTGCCTTTCCTTTGTTGAAGCATTGTGTAGCTGCCGAAGAGGACAAAGAGCAGAAAGGGCTCTGCCGCTGTCCCAAGAAGGCTGCCTGGCCGGATGGCCATCAGCTCTTCTTAATTAATAAGCCCCTTTTACTTCAGCTCAAGTTAACATGGGGCTTGGGTTTCGTTCAATCAGTTGATTAGAATAAGAACCCAGAGGAGTCTGATCATTGGTTACATTGGAAGAGGGCCCATAGGAAGGGGGCCTGTTAAAAGGTGGAAGCAAAAGGCATCAGCTTTATCACAAGGGTAAATGGCTCAGGCCCCAGTTTCTGCCATATGTACACGGGGGAGCAATTTGTGGTCAGATCTACAGAAACAATGATTCACCTTCAGGCTTTTTGTCGATCATGAAACTGTCATCAGTTAAACTTATCAAAATAATAAGATGAGTTAATGTGGATTTGAGGACTTGGATCCAATACAGCAGAGGGGTTCAGCGCATACTCAGCTTTGGATGTTGTCTTCTTGATCTTGGGTAACCTGTTTCCTCATCTGTAAAAGGGGATAATAATTGTACTTCCCTCTTGGGGCAGTTGTGAACATTAAATAAGTTAGTATGTATAGAGTGCTAATTACAGTGCCTGGGCACACCGAAATATTATAAAAGTGTTAGCTACTATTTATTATCTTTATAATTTAGGTAGATAGGGGTTCTGGAGTAAGCATGGGTTTCATTTCATTCAATAAAAAGTTTGTCTGTGTCTACTATGTATCAGGTGCTAGATTCAGACGTGAGGAAGACACAGTCCTATCCTCAAAAAGCTCATGGTCTAGTGAGGGAGGACGTCACATAAACATATCCATTATAATACACCGTCGCAATGAAAATGAACACAAGGTGCGGGCTTTGCACGAAGGAGGGAGTGATGGACTCTGTCTGGGGGAGTCTCTGAGAAGGGACCTCTGAGCTGGGCTTCGAAGGTGGATGGAATTTGCTAGATGAACAAGTGGGAGGCGGAGGGATTCCAGGAGCCAGAGGGATAGCACTGTAAAGGCACAGACTCATAAAACAATGCACTGGGTTTGGCTGGACTATAAAATGTGGGGGTGGGGGAAGGAGAGGGTGGGAGATGTAAATTAAAGATCATATCCCATAAGTACATTGGATTTCATTTGCATCAATATTGCAGCATCAAAGTGGAGGGGGCTGGAGATAGGTCAAAAAGAGGTAACTGTGGCCAGATCATGAAAAGTCTGGTATTTACTTACTTCTGTTGTGTGTAGGCTGAACCAAGGCAGTGGTGGTGGGAATGGAGAGGGAACAAGAGGTAATTAGTGGGTAGGACTGTTGGGACTTGGTGATTTAGTGGAAGTGGGAGGTGAGGGAGAGGGAGGAACCCAAACTCACTCCCAGGATTACCAAGTTTGACACACAAGGAGGCTTGTGGTTGCACCAAAGACTTTGAGACTATAGGAAGAAGAGCAGGGGATAAGAAGGTAAGCTCTGGGTTGGACATGTCGAGTTTGCGATGCCTGTAGAATATCCAAAGGGGAGTGTACGCAGTTGGAATTATGCGACAGAGGTTCTATGAAGTTAATTTATAGAGCTTGTCTGAAGGCATGTGGTTGGGATAGAACCTGGAGCCCTACGATATAATTTTGATAATGGATAACATTTCACATGTGCTTGCTACATGCCGGGCTGTGCTGTGTACTTTACAGGCATTGCTAAATCAGGGACCATATTTGCTTTGCTAATCATTTCACCTCTAGCAACTGGCACATCATGGGTGTACAATAATTTTTGTTGAATGGATGTTCCCATGTAGTCCTCACAACAATCCTATGAAGTAGATATTATTAGGATCCTCGTATTACAGATGGGACAATGATCTAGGAAAGGTTAAATAAGTTAACCAAGGTCATACAACTGATAAGTAGCAGATCTTAGATTTGAAATTGGCTCTTTGTGACTCTAAAGTCCAAAGTGCTTAAATGCTTTCCTAGAATGTTAAAATCTGTCCCCAAATATGTTCTTATGTGGACTAGGGTGAGACTAACCCCTCTGAGACTGTTTCTGTTACCAAATCACAAGTGGGTGTCCAAAATCTCAAAGCTCCCTTTCCAGTTTCAAAACTCTGATGACATTAGATGACTTCTGTGGAAATGCCCTGGTAGGAGCCCATACTGCATCACAGGGGAGAAGAGGACTGAGCAGTGTATGCAGTGCTGCAGGCGTACAGCAAGTACCATGAGCAGTCTGTCCCATGGACAGGCAAAGAGGATGGGTTAGGGTTCTATTTATGCATAACCAAGTTCCGAACACTTAGCAGCTCCAAACAACACACATTTATTATCTCACAGTCTCTGGGGATCAGTGGTCCCAGCACGACTTAGCTCTGTCCTCTCCCAAGGCTGCAATCTAGGTGTCATCCAAGCTGTGTTCTCAGCTGGGTGCTTGAACGGGGCAGAGTCTGCTTCCGAGCTCACTCCGGTTGCTGGCAGACTTTGTTTCCTTGTGATTGTATAACTAAGGGCCCGGCTTTTTTGCTGGCTGTTGGCCAGAGGCCATTGTTAGGTCCTTGCCATGTGAGCTTCCTCAATATGACTGCTCCCTTTGTCAAGCTCACCAGGAGAGCCCACTTAGTGTGTTCTAGCAAGATGAAGGCACATATATAAAATGACAATCGCAGGAGTGACATCCCATCACCTTTGCCAGCTCTTATTGCTTAGAAGCAAGTTTCAGGGTCCACCTGCACTCACAGGGAGGGAACTACACAAAGGCATGAACATCAAGAGGCAGGAATTATTGGGGGTCACCCCAGGGTCTGTCATCCACAAGGGATCACAACACCTGCTGAGAATGTAAAATTAGTAATAAAACAACATAAATTGACAATTCTAGAGGTAGTCAGTGACGAAATACTTCCTCAAAAAAATCTTGTTCTTTTAAGTTCTAAACAGTTGCTTGAGACTACTGTTAAGTTTTCATAATGCATATGTAAGCTTCATTTAAAAAATTACTTATCCTTTAAAGTATGTATTAACATGGAAGCAAACTCCCAGTTATACTGACAGTTGGTCTCCAACACATGAACTTTGCTATGTGCCTTCACTTTAAGGGTAAGTTTGTAATGGTTCAGACTCATTTGAGATCATTTTGGGTGTAGTATGTCCCAAATTCTGTGGTAGGACACAGCACTGTGTTTAAAACGTAGATCTGAAGTAAAGATAACACAGTGACCGTAAAGCCAAATAAACTGAAGTTGAGTTACTTCAGTTCTGTTATTCTGTATGACCATTTGGAGTTTTTGTGTTTAAAATTTAAACCGTGAAGCAGTGCAAACTGAGACAAGCAATGTTTTTTATTTGGTAAGTGCCCATTTCAGTTAATACATGAAATATTTTACTAAATTTTAATATTAACTTTACAATGGAAAATTCTTTTAAATTGATTATTTTAAAATTAAAAACCGAATCAGGAAAACAAAACATTACATCAGTGTTATGATTTAGAAGTTGCCTAAGTAAGCTACTGTTGTGCTATTTAGGAATAAAAATAGCGAGCACTCATTTGGGCTCACATTGTGCTAGACAGTGTTCCAAACACACACACACACACACACCCCTATGTTAACTCATTAAAACAACCTTAGCAGGTAAGTCTTGCTATTATCCTTATTTTATAAATAAAATAGTCTAGGGGCACCGAATTGTGATCTGTTCAAGATCATTCAAATAGAATGGTGGATGAGGGTAAGGGGGATCAAATATATGGTGATGGAAACAGAACTGACTCTGGCTGGTGAACACACAATGGGATTTATAGATGATATAATACAGAATTGTACACCTGAAATCTATGTAATTTTACTAACAATCGTCACCCCAATAAATTAAAAAACAAGCAAAAAAACAAATAGAATGGCGGCACTAGAATTTAAGCTCGGTGGTTCCAATTCCTGAATTCTTAGCCACTAGTAAGAAAAAACAAAGCAAAACCAAAATCCCCAACAACCTTGGAAGCCTATGGAAGCCTTTCAAAAAGGACAGGCAGGCTTCTTTCCATCCAGGAGCGCTCCTTTCTATTCTAGACCTGCCCTGCTGGATCCTGGGCCCAGGGAGGGCTGGCTTTTCAGGGACCCCCCAGAGGGGATGCTGTCCTGGCGTTGCCTCCCCCGTCCTCTCAGCACCCTCGTTTGCCAAGCCCAGGTTTCTCCTGGCCCTTCCCAGCTTCTGGCCCTTTGCTCCAGGCCAGGTCGCTGGGTCAGGCCGCGCCAGGAGCTCGCGAGTCCTCTATTTACTGTTTGGTTCCCATGGTGACACGTAGGCGCCGTCAGCACCTCCCGTCACCCGCCCCGCAGCGCGGTCCCCACCCGGCGCCGTGACGTCTGCCCGCCGCTTCCGCTCTGCCCATATTTGGCGCCGCCACCGCGCCGCCGGACGGGTGGTGACTGGGAGCGGGACACCCGCCTGGTTCCACCCTCTGTCTCCGGCTACGCCCCCGTGGGGTGCCCAGGGAGGCTGTTCCGCTTGCCCCCCGCCTCTTCCCCAAGACCCCAGCAGAGGCGAGCGCTGGGGATCTCGACAGAGGAAGGGGGTGATTGACGGATGAGCTCTGAGGTCTCCAACATTCTTTGACTCGTTGAGACTGCAGTCAGCATTTGGCGCTGTCGGGTCTGTGCCGGGTGGATGAGCTGGGATCACGATTTTCACACTCTGTGCCCAGAAATCATGGAAACAGCTATCCCTCGCCTAAGTCTATTTTATTTTTTTATAGGCTTGAACTTAAGATTCTCGCCCATGGCTTAGTGCAAAACTTTGTAGACCGAGGTTTTGGTATTACTGTTGCTCCTTTGGGGATAAGTGACCTTGGGAAGGTCACTTCCCTTTATCCGGCCTGGGGGGTGGGGATGGGACCGTAAAGGTTGCAGCAGTATCATCAGGCTTGTGAGGGGAGTCGATCGTGTATCACCTTGACAACTGGAATGTCAGAGAAGTTCTTTGGGGACCCCTCCAATTCTGACTCTGTAGTAACTGGATTTGTGTCTCTTTGTGCCCATATTAGGCGCTTAATTAACTTTTTAACCGGTTACTGAATTAACCACAGGGAAATTACCTTCAGATTTCACCTTCGTAAAACTGGACCCCCGCAATTCCTCTTACTGGCGGAAGGAGGAATATTGCGATGAGTAATAATCGCGCAGCAAGGTTGCTGATGTAAAGCGATTTGCAGATGTAAAGGGCAATAAGCATTCCTGGGAGGAATCCAGCGAGATTCCAGAAGTGTCTGAGGGAGCCGTGGGTGTGCGCCGCGGGGCCTGAGGGCGGGGGTGGGGCGGGAAGTGCCGCAGTGGCCACTGCTGGGGAGCCCGTTGCCGGCTTGGGGTTAACTCTTCAAACTGCTCAGCCGCGTCGTCCCCCGACCCCCATTCCCCAGTTACTCTGGCCAAAGAAATGTGTGCTTTTCATAACTTCAGAGCTGAAACGCACATCAGAGATTCTCTAATTCAGCCTTTTTCTTTCACAAATGGGGAAACAAAGGGTCAGAGAAGTTGGTTCACCCATCCAAACTTGCACAGCTAGTTAGAGACAGAGAAAGGCCAGGATATCTGACTGTAAACTAGTTTCCCTTCCATCTCACCTAGGTGCCTCTATCCCTGTTGCCTGGCTGAGCTGGTGGGGTATACAGTGAAAGTAAAAACTGACATCAGGGCTCCTTTAGGCAGGCCTGGTGCTCTACACAGCCCGCAGCGTGACACCAGGGCTTGGGGTGATGGTCAGGAGGTGTGTACTCCCAAAGCCACAAGCATTCCTCTTTACAGTGGCTGGAGTGACCACCCTTGTCCAAAGACCGTTAGTGGCTGTCCTGAAGCTAGTCTTAGGCAGCAGTTGGTAATTTTTCATAGTTACCCAAGTCTTGTATTAAGCTTTTCTTAGCCAAGACAACAGTAGAAGACATGAGCAGTCTGAACCCATGGAAACACTTTTTCTGCTCTTTGAAAAGTGTTTTTTTCATGGGACATAGAGGTTTGATCCTGTCGGGGGAATGCCTCTGTTGCCTCTCTTCCGTTTCAGTCTCATTCAATTTCCTTTTACAGTCTATACTCTATCTCTTCCCTAACTTTTAGGCTTATTAGGAAGGCAGCTCAGACTGAGAAGACTGGTGCCGGCTGCTGGCCTCGGGCCATTCCAACTGTCTGATGTGAGAAGTGGTCTGGGATTCTGCCGCCTTTCTCTGGTTAAGCTAAAGCAGCAGAAACGGCAGCTCTGCCCCCTGGTGGACGTGTGAGGCAGAGAGCCCTGCTCCAATTCCAGAAGCACCATCACCATGGTGCAGGATAGGGGAAGAGATTTACTTTGTTCACGCTGATGGAAATAGCAAAACTTGGCAGAAAAAAGAAAAAAAATCCAATTTTTCCCCCTCTCTCTAGTTTATTTCGGAGGACCTGGTCGATTTGGACACAGAAAACACTTCTGTTTTTTTCTCTTGTCTGGACTGCGTTTTTCCTTCCTGCTAGCCAAACCCGACTTAAAATTCCACCTCCTTTATAACAACTGTTCAGACTCTCCTCTTAAGTATCTTTTGAAATACACGTGCACACAGACCCAGCACACAGGGCACACACTTATCTGCTGTCTTTACTGTTGTTTCCTTGAGGCTGGGGGCCATGTCTTGTGTGTCTTTTGTGTTCATAGACCCACCCCGCAGTATCCAGCACAGGGCTGGGGACAAAAACTGCTCTCAACAAGTTAATTGATTAAATAATTGATTAATTCTACAAAAGCATCTCTAAGACCTTGCTTTGATAAACCTTTCAAAACTCAGTTCTTTGGGGGAATCTAGATCGTGACCTAATCAAATATAGCCTTGCACAATGAGTAGTTTCACAAAGTCGTTTCACAAGAGAACACTACCACCACCACCACGCAGAGAGGGATGAGGAAGTCTGAAGTAGACTCTCAGAGAGACAGGGAGGAGGGTGGCGGCATGGAACAGTCCAAAGACCAAAAATTAGGAGGGGGTGCCTCAGGTCCTGGGATCAGAGAGGCAGTACAGGCTCTATCTAAAGCTGGGTTTATATCTTATATCCAGACTCCACCACTTGCTGTGTGGCCTTGGGCAACTTTCTTCGCCTCTCTGTGCCTCAGTTTTCTCATCTGTAAAAATAGGTACCCAGCACAATGATGATGAGGATAAATTGAGTTGATACTTGCAAAGTGCTAGAACAGCACCTGGGGCGTAGTAAATGCTATATAACAGGTTGTATATGAATTTTCCAGCTTAGCTGTCTTGCAAACGGAATGGGGGAATATGATCTCGCGGTTCTCTTCACACCAACCTTGTAGGACAGTGCATGAGCTTTGGGGTCAGGCAGGTCTGGGTTGACTCCTGTCTTTGTTAGCAGTTGTGTGACCTTGGGCAGATCATTGTACGTCTTGGAGCCTCAGTTTTCTTATCTGCAAAATGAGGATAATTGTGGCTACTTGAAAAGACTGTTGTGTGTATTACATGTTTGTAAAATGCCCGGCATAGAAGAAGCTTAATAAATAAGCTGTAGTTATTATCCATGAGAAGAGCCATATATAAAGGAAAAGAGTCTCTAAAAGCTTCGGTGTTTCAAGAAACATGATACTGAACATATTGAATGCCCAGCTCTAGTCATGGAGCTTGGGGGTGGGAGGGTAGGCCCTGGATCTGGGCCTTGACGAGATAGCACGGCATGTGAAGAAACCAGGAATGGTTTGACTTGCACATCAGCTCTAGAAACGTTTTCTGCCCAAGGGCTGTGCTGAGGGTGTGGACCCAGTGGGGCTAGGTGCCAGCAGCTGCAGGCCCTTCCTTCTTTCCTTCCCAGGACAGGGGACTTCAGTAGGAGAGGGTGTGGGCAGTGAGGCCTGCTATTGGTGAGTGTGTGTGTGTGGGGGAATGGGCCAGAGACATTGTGCTCTGGGAGCTGGACTCCCAGGCCTGGTGCGGACTCCCTCATGGCAGAACCTGTTAGCACAGCTCCTCAGAGCTGCCATTCCCAACTCTGATGGACGACACCCCACACTGATTGCCAGCAATTAGCCGAGAGGTGGGGGGAGGAGGGTCTCCTCTTCCCCCAAGCCCTGGATCACCGGGAAATGCCCTTCCCACCCACTCAACTTGACTAATGCTGCTTGTCAAGGAGGGAACTCTTTAGATACATTAAAATCCTAAAGGCCTCTGAGGTTTGGAGGAATTCGTGCTGGACGTGCTTCTCCTCAGGGCCGGGCCTGGGGGGGGGGGGGGAAGAGTGGGGAAGAGGAGGGGCCAGTCCTAAGTGACAGCTTCAGATAAATGTGGGCAGAGCTCTCCAGGTAGCGGGTGAACTCTGGTAGTGCCTCCCTAGCCTGCAGCAGGTCAGTCTCCCAGAACTCGCCCAAACCTTTCGCTGTGTGTGCTCTGGGGCATGTCTCTCTTTGCCTCTTGGATCTTGGGCCAATGAATAAATATATAGGTTAGTCCCAGGAGGCAGGGATGGATCCATGTTCTTACTTTGTGGTGTCAGCACCTTTTCATGACATACTAGCAGATCTCACAAAAGATCTTCACTCTCCCCCCACCTTTTCTTTTGAATAAATTTGGAAAAAAGAGCTCGAGTCTCCCCACGGAAAGGTAAACCTGTGAAGTGATCCAAGTGGAAGTTTTCCGTGTATTCCACCTCATGGGATTGCAAAAAAGAGCAAAAGCTCTGAAAATGGGCACCGGGGTTGGAAGCCTGGCTCTGCACCACATCCTTGGGCAAGTTACTTAATTCCTCAGTTTCTTCAGTTGCCAAAATGGGCATAAGAAGACCTAGTTCACAGGGTTATTGGATGGGTGAAATGAGGAAACATATGAGAGCATCTATACAGTCCTGGCACATCGAAGGACTAGATATATCTTGCCTTCAGTTTTTTCTCCCCTCCCCACTCTTTGTCAGTGGCTTGCTGGGTCGTTTATTGGCCTAAAGAATTGGAGGAGAGTCCTACAGAGAGATAGAATCTTACAGTAAACAAAACTGTCTTATTCTAACTTAACCCTGAGTTTAAAGTAGGGAAGATAAGAAGGTCTGCTACTAGCTGTTTCTTGCCAAAGGGCAGCCTCTGTTCTGCCTGTGGAGTAGATCTTTATTCAATAAATTACTTTGGCTTTATTTCCTGGCTCGATTGATTTCTTTCCTGGACAAAGCCAAGGACCCTCGTTCCTGCAACATCTTCTCTGGAACCATGAAGGGATTAAAGGACATGGAGTTATTAAGAAATAATAAATAAATGTAACTCAAAGGAAAAAAAAAGTACTGCTACTCCACTTTTTTTCTAGATGGTAAAATAGGCTATTTATGTGCCTGGAGGTAAATCACATCAATGCCTTACTTTCCCATCTGAAACAAAACACAAAGCACTTCATTCCCATGCCAAAATTGATTCAATCTAATCTACACTCAAGTCAGGCCTTTCCATTGACCTGGACTCGAGGTTTCTCTCTTTTCCATTTGTCTTATGGTTTAGGAGAAGTATTGGGGTGGGGGAGGGCAACTGACACTCCCATAGGGGTCTAACTTGACCATCAGTTGACAGAAAAAAGTAGAAATTATCATTATTTCCCTGAAAATGTCACAATTAGTAAATTGTTGCCTTGCCCAATGTCCTATAAGAAGCAGAATCTGCACAATGCGTAGCTATGTGGCACCAGTCTCAATTGATATCTGGGGATGTTTGTTTTCAGTGAAGATAAGTTCATTCAGTTCACTGTGTCCTTCCTCCTATATTTGGCCTACATTTACACAAGGCTGCCAGCTTCTATTAAGTAAGGGCCAGACAGGAAAAACACTATGGTGGAGATGGGAGTTAAGGAGAACTCTTTAGAGAAGGTTGTCAGGGAAGTGAGTATTAGGTATGTCGGAGGATGGAGCGAGGGAATGTTGAAAGAGATGGATATGCTCTGGGGACTGGTGGTAAAATACCTGAATGGGTGTCATGCAGGGACTCAGCTCCTGCTCCCCACACAAGAACGCAGGATATGGTGAGGCCAAAAAGGAACACCCACGGAGCCATAGATAGGGGGTCATACCACTATACTCTCGCTGGCGGCTGGGTTGGAGACACAGGAAGCAGGAGCCACAAGATCTGCAACTTGCTGTCTGCTTCTCAACCAACCAACCAATCACTGCACCCATGGCAGTTATATCAATGGCTAATGACTAACGGTAACAGCTGATGGCCATCTACTACCCCCAACCAGCACCTTTCCACGTGAGGCCTAGAGCCTCTGGAAACTGCTCTCTGCACTCTGTCCCCACAATGGGAGTCCAGGAGGGTCAGCATGGAGTAATAGGGAGGGAACACTGAGGTGCCGATTTGTCAGAAATTGAAAATGGGATTGGATATGTGTTGGTGGAGGAATGGAGGTCCCAACCAACCCAGACGCCATTCATTTTAATGAAATTCTTCTTTATGTTGCTGCCATCAGAAAGATGCTACATATTCACCTCAATAGCTTATTTTTAATTCCAGCAAATAATACCCCCTCTATTTTCCTTCAAAAATAAATATTAAATTCAGCGAGGCTGAAAGATTATATTTGGAGAAAATTCAAAGTCCTGGGTTCCTCAGCTGTAACTTATCATTCAAATGTTACATTCTATTCAGGGTGGTTGCCTTCACATAGCCATCTCAACCCTTCCTTCACTCCTCTGTTACTTGATCTGGTTTTGTTTACAATTTGTTGCTGCAACTTTCCTATAACTGTTTCCAGAGTTGTGTGAGAAAAAGGAGGAGGGGTGGCACACTGAGATTTCTCACGTTCCCCTAGCTTGTAGCGTCAAGATGAAATTAAGCCATGTAGACGTCAAAGCTTCACTTCCTACTGACCTAGGGTTTTCACAGGCCTTCCCATTTTTCCAGCATTACAGTCCTAGGGGATTTCTAAATTTTCTCTTCTTTTGAGAAGGAACTGTTCTTGGATGGAGTTATTAGGCAACCCTCCCTCAAGTCTTCAACAAAGGTCTAAGGAATGAATGTCTAACATTCTGCTACTTTTAAAGTATAAAAGGCAAATCCAAACTTCTTTCTGATTCCTCTTGATTCTGAAGTTTATTCCAACAGTGGGTAAGTTTTCTACTCTGGGTTTTGATCCTGTCTCATGGACAAGGCAGTTTAGTGGGTGTCCTATGGGCTGCTGTCTGGAGGACACGGAGGTTCTGGAGGTCACCCTGAGAATTACGGACAATTAAGGGTGGAGGGAGTGGTCTGGGTTTGGCCCTCAGTCTGGAGTCACAGGCAGCACAGAGAGATCTTGGCTCAGGACCTGGGGCTGAGGCGTGCGGGGACAGCCTAGGGGGTGTCCTGGCTTTTCAGCGGCTGGGGAACCCTCTCTGGCCCGGGGGCGGGAGACGCTGTTCCAGAATCGGTTTTGGCTCCACGGCAGGCTCAGCACTTTCTAATTCCAGCTCCAAACAATAACAGCCACAGCCGCAACCATAGCGACAGGCGCCACCCACCATGCCTCGCTCCGGGCAGGCGGCACGTGATGGCGACGCCGGCGTCGCTCCCTCCGCCCTTGGCGGTGCGGGAGGGCCGGGAGGCGAGGGGCGGGGGGATGACGTTGACTCTGTCGTCTCCATGGATATAATGCATAGACGTCAACGTCGCCTAGTGTTTAGTGTGTAAAGTCCCTCTGTCTCCATGGCAACGTCAGGCGGCCAAACATCGGGCCCCAGCAACAGGCTTCTGATTGGTCCGAGGCTTCCAAAGGCGGAGCTTCGTCTCCCGCGCCCGCTCTACTGTTTTGCTTGTTTGTCTTCCACTTGTTTATTTCCCAAACAGATCTTGGAGGCTGAGGTCTGGATCTGTCGCTAAGGATGAGATCCAGGAGAAAATGTGCTCAACGTGCAGCTTGCGCCTACCGATTACAGCCCAGTAAATGACATAAGCTCCATTGTGACCAAGTTCATTGTGGGAATCACGGCCCTCAGGCCCGGCGTCTGTCACGGCCCAATATTTGCTGTTATACCCCTGACCACACCTCGCATCACATCTCAGAAATGCTGTTACCCTCTCAGCCTCAGCCCAGAGAGGGTATTGCCTTCAGTTACACTTCATGTTCTCAAGCGCAGTCAGGGGCCTTTCATACCTGATGCCAGGATTCAGTGCTATCCCCTGCAGGATTTGGCTACATTTCTCCTTCTGGTCCTAATTCTGTTGAATGACATCATTTATCCATATTCCCACCCAGAGATGCCCAGATTTCTTGTAGCCGGAGCAGATACCAAAGAATTCCAAAGGACAAGCGTTGGTATATTCGTGCCCTCATTGAATCTATGCTTTTCTCTCTGCCTGTTTTAATTCAAAACGAGGGCCATTTGCCTTCTCCAAAAGAAATAGAAATAGAGGACAGAGATGGGGTGGGGTGGGGAGAATTCTGGTCTTAAAATCTCAGATTTCTTGGTATATAATAGTAATATGCTGGAGTTAAACATTCTGAGGCACAAATGATGTCTCCAGAACAGCTTTAACCTTACCCTGGGCTCCCATCAGTGAAACCAAGTTAACATCTGACAAAAGATAGTGATCTAGCAGCCTCAGGGAATTCAGACAAGCTGTGCTTTAAAGAATGCCTTAAAATCTTGAGTTATGGTGTCAAATATAATAAATCTCCACCAGCTCATGCACATACAAGTCTGAAATGTTTCATAAAAGGTTTAGATGACCTGATAATATGTTTTCAAAACAGAAAGAGAGAGAGAGAGACTGAGGCGAACCTCAAGTTAAAAACAAGAAAGTAAAATTAGATTGGGGTTGATAAGGAGGATATGTGTTCTCTGTGCTCTAATTTTAGCCCACTGCCTCCTTTTCCTTTCATCTGTCCTCCCCGCCACCCCCTTGCCTAGCCTCATAACCTACAATGTCCTTAGAAGATGAAATCGGGAGCCTGCTTAATGCAAATAGGACCAAAGGGCACAGCGCTTTATCCTAATGAACTTCTGATTAAGTCACAGAGACTGCAAGTGCTTACTATTTACCCAGTAAATATATTAAATTGCCGGGCAAGTCTCCCTCCTGTCCTTACACTGCCAGGGAATATTTGAAAATCTGATATAGGATCACTTTTAGACCATCAAACATCACTTTCTAATTCTATCATCTCTTTATATTTCCAGGAATACAGACGGTCCTGGTCTCTGAGAGCCAATATATCTGGGTTACACCGAAAGAGGAATAATGAGGCAATATTTTCATTGTACATTGAAGATGACCTGAAAAGCTAGAAGGAGGGAATTTTCTTAGTGTGGATGAGGAAGAGGGGAGGAAGATGGAATATGACAGCATCTCTAAGTGCCTAGATTTCTGGCACATGAACTGGATTTTATGATTCTGTCCAAGGGCATCAATTATAACCTCAAAGCTTCTCTGCCTCCACCTCTCAGACTTTGTTCTTTGTTTCTTAGTTTCTTTTTGTTGTTGTTGTTCTTTTGACCATGACCCAAAAATGTTCTTGCCATGTGTGTAGCCCAGGGAGTTTTTAATCTGCGAAATACCAAACAGATTATAGTTTTTTTTTGTTTTTAAAGAAGGCTGCAGCTCACAGCAGCCCATGTGGGATTGAACTGCAACCCTGGTGTTATTAGCACCACGTTCTAACCAACTGAGCCACCCATCCGCCCTTTTTTTTTTTTTTTTAAAGAAGGCTGCAGCTCACAGCAGCCCATGTGGGATTGAACTGCAACCCTGGTGTTATTAGCACCACGTTCTAACCAACTGAGCTAACCGCCACCCCTGACTTATTTCAATTAACATAATACCTCTAGATCCATACATGTTGTTGCAAATGGCAAGACTGTATACTTTTTATTGATGAGTAACATTCCATTATAGATACATACCACATCTATTTTATCCATTAATTTATTGAGGGACACCCATGTTGCTTCCATATCTTGGCCATCATAAATAATGCTGCAGTGAACATTGGGATGCATATATCTTTTTGAATCAGTATTTTGATTTTCTTTGGGTAGATACCCAGAAGTGGAATTGCTGGGTTGTATGGTAATTCTATTTTTAATTTTTTGAGGAACCTTCGTAATGTTTTCCTTAGTGGCATAACCAGTTTACAATCCCATCAAGAGTGTATGAGGGTTCCCTTTTCTTCATACCCTTACTAACACTTTTTATTTGTTGACTGAATTCCACTCTTCAACACACAGTCTTCAAGTGTGGCTTTCCTCAGTTGTGAAAACAAAGACATCGCTATCTGCCCTGCCTACCTCTCAGGACTGTTAGAAGGATCACACCAGGTAACGCTTATGAAAGGGTTTTGAAAGCCATAACACAGAAGGTTTTTCAAGTTTAAATATATTTTACAAGATGAAGTGACCTGTAAATGGAGCATTGTCAAGATGGACTGGAGGGGTGTAATTCATAAACAGGCTGAGTGCCCACCTGTGTGATTTGATGTCCTATATCAAGGCGTGCTCCCTTACTGTCCCTAAAATTCCATGATCGGCGATCTATGCCTATGTATTTGGCACTCTCTTCAGGTCTTAGTTTTAATATACAGATTCTTTTATGAGCAGTAAGCTCCTAACGTTTAACATAAATTAGGTTATCAGACATGTTCCACCTCAACAGGTGAGATGGCGCCCTGGGGGGCAGCAGGCTCAGAGAGACTGGCTGGCCTGAGAGGGAGGGAAGTGGCCGCTGAACCAGCAAAGAGGCCGCTGGAAAGGCTGGAAGGCTTTCTGGGCAGAAAGGATTTGCAGCTGTGTTAGCTTTCTGGGCAAAACATGAATCAAAGTGGATCACAGAGTTCTTTAAAACAAAAAACAAACAACCACACACACACACACACACACACACACACACACACACACACACACCAGCCAATGGAGGATAAAGGGGCCTTTGGGAACTTCAGAGATGGAATGTGAAAATATGTCCTTCTCCAGGGGCTTTTGTTTATTTATTTATTTTTGCTGATGACCACAATTCAAGTAATTACCTGGAGGAGAAGAGCAATAAAGAGCATTCAGTGTAAAACAAAATGTTAGAAAACATCTGCTTTGCAGGGCAGGGCCTGAAGGGTGTTCTTCATGGAGGTGGGTTACTTTAAGGTAAGAATAGACACCCTTTCTGGCCAAAACATATGCAGCGGAGGAAAGAATCTTAGAGTCTTCCTCCAGAAATTGTGCTGCAAAAGTGTCTGTCACCCAAAAGGACAAATACTATATGATTCCTCTTATACGGGTTCCTAGAGTAGTCACATTCTTAGAGACAGAAAGTAGAATGCTGGTTGCCAGGGACTGGGGGAGGGGGAGGGGTGCTAGTGCTTAATGTTTGGGAAGACGGGAAGAATTCTGGAGATGGATGGTAGTGACAATTGCACAACAGTGTGAATGTACTTAATGCCACTGAACTGTACGGTTCAAAAGGATTGAAATGGTAAATTCTATGTTATGTATGTTTTACCACAATTTAAAAAAAAGTGTCTTGTCAGTTAAATGTTTTATTGTATCAGGTGACAGTGGCATTTGCTTGAAGGCTGACCCTCAGGGCTTGTTGGTTCACCTCTCTGAGCCTCAGCTGTATCATGCATAAAGTAGACTTACATCTTCCTTTATCCAATGATGAAGAATGGAAGTGAAAGTACTTAGTGAACTGAAATGCTCCATAAGAACGTGAAATGTGATTATGATATTATTTCAGAATTCATTGTCAAGGTACCCAAATGCCAAGGGGCAAGTTGGAAGGAGAAAGGGAGAGCTTTGGAGGAAACTAAGGAAAGGATTATATTTGGCAATTAGAGGGAATGGAAAAAGCCCAGATATCTTAGGAGAGTTACAAGAGAATTCTGGGCGCAGTCTCTGGGGCCGTAAGGTAAGTCCAACTTGGGCTATCACAGCGATTTAAGATATGTCTCCCTTTTGCTCTGCTGAAATTGAGAAACAAGCCCACCCATCAGGAGGAAATGAAATGAAATGAAAGTGTCAAAACATTGCCTCTCAAATTTCATGAAGGGAAATGGTGCAGTTACAACACAATTCTGGGCTGAAGTTTATGGGATCTGGTGCCCAAATGCATGAGTGAAACGCAGGTCACCATCAGACAGTTCCATTAACTATCAACAATTTATTCAAAGCAACTTGTTCTCCATTTTAAGAAGTACTCCATCATCTCCTCCATTGCTTACCCAACATATGTTATATTAGCACGTGCCAAGCACTAATCTAAATGTGGTGGATACCTTATATTTTCATCCCTTGTAAGAACGATGCTCTTTTTCATAGAGGCTCACATTTACCAGTTTGTTCTTTCTCATTCTTTGTTTCCTCATCCAGAAAATGAGAATACTATTACAGCTCAGTTTAGCAGCTTCTCCCAAGTCATACAGCTGGTAAGTAGTAATATTAGGATTTGAACCCATGTCCCTCTGACTCCAAAGCTTTGCATTGGAACACAACACTATGGTGGAGAAGACCCTATTGCTAAGACGTTTGTGAAACATTGTTAATGAATGTTCTGTTCTGAGAGCAGTTAGAATGAGTGGTTGGTAAATTGCTTTATCATGACATTGCATGATGTCACAATGACATACAGTATGGAAGAACAATGAGCATCATGTAGGTATGTTAAAGTTGGCTGAAACTGCCAAGTACAGAGTGTGAAACAATGCTTGGTTAGGTTATGTAAGTATGTGAGTTGTGAGTCTTGTGTGGTTTGTTCTGTGCGTGTTGGATGTGTTATGTGTATTTAGTTGTGTGTTATGTGTGTATTATGTATATATGAGTGGGTTGTGTAGGTGAGGGAGACGTGCATGATGACTAATTTCTTCAACACCGAAGACCAGACCTTCCAACAGCCAACATTTATTTACTTGGTGCTTACTATGAGCCAGACACTCCTCTCAGTGCTTTACATTTAATAACTCATGCATCTTCACAACAACACCGTGCAGTAGCTGGCAATAGTAACCTCATTTTATGCACGGGGAAATGGAGACATAGAAAGGTCAATCAACTTGTCCTAGATCCCCAGACAGTAAGAGATGGAGCTGGGATTTGAACCCAGGCAGATTGGCTTCACATTCCGTGGTGTTTCATTCTTTTCTGAATTGGTGCTCCCAGATCATCATGTGAGAAAGGCTAGAATTATTCTCTTCACTCTGTAGATGGAGAGCCTGTGGACAATATGAACATGTATTGGCTGAGACAATCAGCTCCTCTTAATGGAACATTAGCCAAGATGAGCTGGCCATTGTTGGCTTTGTGGTGCATGTGCAATTTCTATCAACTTAATGATTGTTCAGAATCAATAAGAATTGCTCTGCTTAGGAAGAGTCATACAGTAGTGGCATGTGTTGGGATGAAATTGCTGGCCAGGAGAGCCCTGGGCATGGTCTAGGCAGTAGTACAGGTAGCTTAAAGCATCTTTCTCCTCCGTGACCCGTAGACAGCTCTATACACACAGAAGGGTACTTTCCAGGGTCTAGTTTTGCATCCATTTTTCTTGCCTCCATCTTATGGAGTCTATGTTCTTTTAAGAATCATCCTTGTCCTGAAGGAAAAGGGACTGGAGGTTGACAAAGGTGGGAGAGGTGCATTGTTAAAGCTCTCCTTCAGAGACAACACCTTGTAAAAAGCTCAGCAGCAGATCTAGGCTGGCTGCAGAAGGCTGATTAATGCTGGAGCTGTACAGCCGGAGCGGCTCCAAGTGAGGTTACCTACACAATCACCTCCCAAAGGGCCCACCTCCTAATACCTGATCTCTAAGTAATACTTTAAGCCTCTGGCTTTCATCTGAGTCCTGGTGGCCACCTGGTCAGTGGCAGGCTGAAGATTCTTGGCCTCGGGCCAAGCCAACCTCCATGCAATGATTCTTCCTCAGTGCAGAGGTTTTTGACTATCAAAACCTTAAGGGCAGTGGTTCTGAAGCTCCAGCACACAAAAATGCTATCCGGAGTGCTTTCTAAAAGCGCAGATTTCTGGGCCCTACCTGCCGAGAATTGGACTCAGTAGGTCTAGTGTTGGGGTAAGGAATTTGCATATTTAAGTAAGTACCTTGGTGACAGGGAACAGGGTACAAGGATCATAACTGGGGATAGGGAAGAGCCAGCATTTACTTATTCAGGAAACACAACAATCCTGTGAAGCATGTGATATTATTTTGATTATTCTCAGTTACTAATGGATAAACTTGAGCTCAAAGGGTTGAACTAAACTAGGAAATGATGGAGCTGGGATTCCAACCCACTTAATTACAAATGGTGCCGCTGTCTGAGATCTGGAGAAAGAATAGTAGGGGATCTAGCTGACTGCATACATATGCAGGCTTCTTTCCTAACAGCCCCTTCCCCCCACACCCCCCATAAGCCCTTTGTTTTAATCAGGCAGATGGTATCAGTTTGGAACAGGCTAGGTTTTGCTGCAGTAACAAATGGCCATTCCGACCAGCAGGGGGCTCTATTCATTATGATCACCCTGGGATACAGGCTGATGGAAGCTCTATCTTAACCGGTTTCCACTATTGGAAAGGTAGGGAAGGAGGGCATGCATTTCTGTCTGGGAACGATATGGGTGTTATTTCTGCTCAAATTTCATTGGCCAAGTAAGTCCCATGGCCATTTCTGAGTTCTGGGGTGTAGAAATATAAACAAGAATATAGTTTACCACACCAACCCACTCAGAAGACCTGAATGTGGTTTCCCTCTCAGGTCTTTGCACATACTTTTTCATCTGTCTGAAATCCTGTCCCTGATTCTCAGCCAGGCTAACTTGACTCAGTGTCTAATTCTAGACCCACTTGCCACCAGATCTGGGCAGTCTTTCCCAAGTAGCCCAGGCTGGATTAGGTGCCCCAGTCTCCAGGCCTCCAGAGGGCCCTGGGCTTATCTCTATTAGGGCTCATGTCATGTTGCATTGCAACTATTGGTTCACTTGTCTGTCCCCTTGCCCACTGGACTATCCCAGGAGATGGGAATGCGTAGTAGTGACAGGTTTTGCAGCTCTAGTCCCTGGGAGGCAGGAGATGTTCTCAGGGGCAGAGGATCAGAGGGATTAAGAGCTGGAGTCTGGGCCTCACGGGAGCTGTCTTCCTTTTCCCACAGGAGCAGGACAGCTAGGGGCTTTAGAAAATGAGGAAGAGGAAGGCAAGAATTCTGTGACTTCAGGATGAGCCAACTGCAGATGGGGGAAGAAAAACCCCCTGCAGAGGGAGTGGGCTTTTTCCAAGGCTTCATTGCCCCATTGTGGAAAGACACCTCAAACCCGGGTTAGTCACTGCCAGGAGCTGGCTGTGTCACCACAGGGTGAATGTCAAGAGTCCACGGGGAGGGTATTCTGCAGCTGGGGGAAAATCCTTGCTGTCCTCACTCTGGGCGCCTGATGCCCATTAAAGGTCATTGTTAGCAAAGGGACAGGTGTTAGTGGCCTCCTCAGGGGGAGATTTACCTGAGTCCTGTCACACCACCGCCTCTGGGTCCTAGGGAAGGCTATTTGGGGTCAAAAACAGGGGACTGGGGCCAGGCCTGACTCTGATGTGGGGTCCTGCACTTTCTAGGTCACCTGTTAGGTGACAACACCTGGAGTAACCACAAAAGAGAGGCAGAGAGGCCCAGAACTGTGCATCAGTGTGAAGAATAAGGTGCCTTGAGCTGCACAAGGCAGGATCCATTACTGTCAACTGGACTTCCGGGGCTCAGTCTGCCTCCCTCTTCCCACTGCAGACCTTGGGCTCTTGGGGATGAGCCATTTTCAGTTCTCAGGATATCCCATGCTCTCTTACTTCTGGGCTGCTCTGTGCATTAACCCCGACACAAATCATGGCCTCTACACTGCATTTTTCACAAGAAATTAAACTCTTCAAGTGTTTTGCCTGTTTGTGGTGTGGCTTTTCCTGAAGTTTGAGGGAGGGGACTATTCTAGGATGGGTCCCATTGTGCAGCACTCAGCTCACCCCTTGCTTGCCCTCCACCTTCCTCCCCACCTGGATTTCCCGGGAGCTCCCAGTCCCCCTCCCTCCATCCTGCACCGTAACTGCCCCCTTCCTTTAAAACCTCAGGGCTACCAGATACACTGGACTTAGAGGTTCGGCTTTTGCCCAATTTCCAGGCCTTTTCCTCTATTGAAAAAGAAAGGATTCTCTTTCTAAATAATAGTCTCCCTGCTCAGCTGCAGAGATGGTGTATTCTCATCATATGCAGTTTCCTTGCCTGGACACTTGGCCACCCCTTTGGTCTCAGCTGGCCTCACTCCCTACAGTTTAGGTTGGTGCCTCACCAATGTTCCTGGCAAGAATTGAGTGTTAAATTTTCAGGAATTTTGTGAGCTGGTTGTTCAACTCAGCCATTATTAAGAATTCAACTATGGTACTAAATATTCAAAATTCATCACTTCTTAATTAATTTACTACAGTTTTCTATTCCCTATGCTCTTGAGGTTATTTATCTCTCTTGTATCCATATGGTAGAAATACTACATATTTTGTAGGCTCTTCTTGGTTCATAGCTGGTGCCTTCTCCCTTCTCTCTGTGTCCTCACACAGTGGAAGGGACAGAGGACCTCTCTGGAGCCTCTTTTATAAGGGCACTAATCCCGTTCATGAGGGCTCCACCCTCATGACACAATCACCTCCCAAAGGCCCCACCTCCTAATACTGTCATCTTTGGGGGCTAGGCTTTCAACGTATGAATTTTGAGGGACACAAACATTCTGATCAGAACACATTGGTGGGTATATTTACACCGTGAAAACTGGCAAACGCTATAAAGCAGGAATTGAGTTATTGTTGTGTTGATTGTCTCAACTTAAGAAAGTGATGGAGAAAATGTTAAAAATACAGATTAAACTTGAAAGTGTGCTTGTAGCCATTACACTGTGAATAGCATGAAAAATTGAGGAAATAAGTCATTCAGTATTTAAAAACTATCGTACAATTCAGCAAGGAAGTTGTTCCTGTCACTGACAGATAAGTTCTAACATACGTTGTTGTTGTCGTCTCCCTTATTAACATAAACAACAATATCAGCCAATATTCTGTTGTAACTACAACTGTTCATTAATTCCAGCAATCGATTGGCTCCAGACCCAAGTGTTAGCAAAAATCGATGAAACCATTCTGTGAAAATCTATTGGGTTCTATGGAATTTACAATAAAGAGTGTTGTATATTATATTATTATTTATGATAATCTGAAAACCTGTATATCTTTTCTCATTTCTCTGGGGTTAGCACCCCAGACCAATGGGGAATGTCACCTATTCTCCAGGGAACCTGAAACTCCAGAACCATTGCCAGGCAGCATACGTAAGTGGGGCCACTGGGCAAGCCAGGTAGCTTGACTCCAATCCAGGCAGGCTGTGAGGCGGAGGGCACAGATTGGCTGGCCACACTCAGCTTGTAAGGGTGTGCTGTCTGACTTGCAGATGCATTTTATTTTAAAAATGAATGCAACAGTCAGAAATAGAGACACTTCACAAAATAGTTCAGAAGATCCAGCCACAGTGGGCCTGCACCCCAGCACGTTCAGTCCCCAGAGCTGGAAAGCTGGCCTTGTTTTGGCTCAGCTCTCCCATTTGCCGTACCTCATCACTCTGGCAACACTTGCTTTGCTGCTGCCTCAAATAAAGCACACATGGGGTAGCTTTTCTCCCCACATGAGCTGTGGGACTTGAGCAAGGCTCTCGACTTCCCTGAGACTCCTTCATCTGCAAGATGGAGTTCCTGATGTCCCCCTCCGTCTGTGGTGAGGATGAATGAGAAAGTCCTTGGGAAGCAGAAGTCGCTCTACCCTCCCCCTTGTCCTGTTCTCCTACTTCCTCTTCTTTTGGCTCCCTCCCCAGACCCCACTGCTTCTGTTTATGGAAGTTGCTCTGTAGCTGGCCCAGGTGGGTTCCTGCTCAGCAGCTGGATCTGCCTTCCAGGTGGGGAGAGCTGTGGGCAGCCACTTGCTGTCACTGCACCTGAGTCAGTGTGAGGTCTCCATCTGGGAAGGATGCACATGTCATGGGGAAGGGGTAACTGGGATGCAGGAAGGCTCTGAATCCTCGCTGGCCTGGCCTCAGAACAACAAAAAATGAGGTTTGCGGAGTGGCCAACCACCTCCCTCAAGTGACCACCAGATGGGTGGTTGTCACGGAAAAGCCTTCTGTTTCCAATCTTAAGGTCTTTGTTTCAGAAGCAGATGTCACAGCAACTGCCAGTGAAGTCAGCTGGGTTTGCTCAGCTTTGCTAGGAAGTACCTACTTCTTCCCCACTGGGGCTATTAAGCGAGGGCACCTTTTTAAACGGTTTTAAAGTTTTATTGCTTCTTTGAAAAAAAAAAGTGTTCTTCCCCTTCCAAAATGAATTGCCCTGCAAATGGACTTCCCAAGACGTTGTTTTGATTACAAAAGTAATCCATCTATGTTTTTTGTATAACGATTTGGGAAATATATAATGACACAGAAGGAAATTAAAACCTCTCATAATCACTGTTAATATTTTGGTTTATGTCATTCTAGACTTTTTTCCTGTATACTCCCAATCATATATACCTATCTATCTCCATGTATGTATCTTTTACATATACATGTCAGAGTCTTATTATACATAGTATTTTATAACACACAGCATAAGGCCTGGCAAACAGTAGGAAATATTGCTACTGCTATTTAGTGTCATTTATTGAGTGCTTACAATATGCCAGGCATGATGTCAGATGTTTTATATACACTCTCTCATTTGGTGCCAATAACAATCCTACGATACAGGTGCTGTTTTACAGATGAGAACCTTGAGGCTCGGAGAGGTTATGTTACTAGTCAAAAGTTACAAAGATAGTCAATGAGACGGACAAAACCTGTTCTTGTATTTTCTGTATGAACAAAATGTATATTTACTGATTTAAAAGTCTTCCAAGAATTGATTTAAGGAGTGTCGTACTGCCTACTCAGGTGAGAATTTTGACTGAGAATTATGTAAAAACATATTCTGGTCTTGGAGGCAGAAAATCTGTCTCTGCAACTGACTAGTTGTATGATCTGGAGCAAGTAACTTACCCTCTGGACCCTAAGTTTCCTTGTCTACAAAATGGGATTTGTAGGTAGAGACGGCTTAGCATTGTACTGACATGTAGGATTATTTGATCTGACTGACAAATGTTTGTGGCAATTGAAAAAGACTGAGAAACTACAAAAGCGCATAGTGTGAAGCTTGCTTTAAAAGACCTGCCCAGGCCATCTCATGGCAACATCAGCCAAGGTGGGGCCGACGGGTCTTATGATCTTGCCCCGTAGCGAGTCACCATGAGGCCGTGCTTACTTCCTAGGAAGGACTTTGAGTGCTGCGCTGCAGTAAGACCGCTTATCAATTTGTCTTTGAGAAACAGGTAGTATCTAAATGCGCCCAACTCTTAAAATCTTTGTGGTTCAAATAAAAATCACTGACAGGGGAAAACGAAAATGCATGCGACAACTGAATTTGAATTAACTTGAATTGTATTGCAATTAGGGGTCTTTCCTGCGGCACGCTAATTTCTCTGAGCCTCAGTTTTTCTAAGTGTCAGGAGTAGCAATACTTCCCTCTTCAGGATAGTGTGGGGGCGAAAAACAATAGATGTGAAGATTTTAGCTCAGGGTCTCAGTCATAATAAATAATACCCTTTAAGAGGCTGTGTATATGAGGTGGCCTAGAACATAGGTTAGACCTGCATTAAAATCCTGGTTCTGCCATTCACCAACTTTATTACCCTGGGCAAGTTGTTTAGTTCTCTGAGCCTACCTCATGGGATTTGTAAAGACTAAGCAGTAACGTATGTGATGCCTGGCCTAGAGCAGGCATTCAACATCAAAAATTATATCGAAGTCCTCTTTGCCTTCTCATGGTCACATCACTCTTTGCTTGTTTGATCCTCGTAAAGCCTGGATTGCACAGTGCAGGCCTTGGTTATACGCTGCCTTGGGAGGTCCTCTTGTTTTATGTTCACGTGCTTAACTCTGGCTTTTAACACAAGGCTCAGACTCTTGAAGGCACCATCTGGGACCTGGACTTCTTTAGTATTCCTTCCAGGGACTCATGTATGTGAACCCTCAATAAATCTTTGCTGCCTTGAATTTCATCTGATTGATGGCTCTTTCCTTGCTGATTTCTCAAGGTTTCACCCAGATTGAGCTGCAACCCTTGGGAAAAATTGCAGCAGCCTGCTGAGTCCCCAGAGACCGGAGCTCTTGGCTTTGCTAAAAATGACAAATGGAGAAGCTGAAGGGACTGAGTGCTACCATAGGCATCTGACAGCTAAGGAGAGGGGCTACTTAGCCCCCCTCTTTGGCCCTCCCAGCCACCTGATTTGACAGCAGTGCCTGTGGCTTTGTGGGACTGCTGACTTCACATGGCACCTGAGCTTAAGATGCTTCCCTTATGTACATAGCTGCTGTTTTAATGCCTAGAGCAGGTCCTTCTATGGTCCCACTAGGTAAGGGGGAGGAAAAGTTGAGCAAACATGAAAAAAGTGAGGAAGGGGTAGAGTAAGGACCTGGCTGTACATTTTCAACATTTGTATTGTTTCCCCAGCTGAGTATAAGTCATTAAAAAGGGGAACTTTCCACCCTTCCAATTCCTCAGTAATTTCTAATAATTTACCACTAAAAGTGGGTGTCATGCGGGGGACCCTGCTTGCTGCGCAATTTGTCATGCGGGGTGGCCTGCGGCATCTCTTCTGGGGTCTCTAGTCCCACTCCCCACATAAGAATGCAGGACACGGTGAGGCCAAAAAGGAACACCCATGGAGCCATAGATAGGGGAGTCATATCACTATAGTCTCGCTGGTGGTTGGGTTGGAGACACAGAAAGCAGGAGCCACGCGATCTGCAACCTGCTGTCCGCTACTCTGCCAAACAACCCCACTTGCTAACTGCAATCCGCGCTTACTAGCTCAGCCACCATCTTCTTGCTAGCCCCATTGTCTGCTAGCATAGCCACAGCAGTTATATTAGTGGCCAATGGCTGACTGGTTACAGCTGACGGCCAACTAGCCACAGCTGATGGCCATGCAATCACAGTTGATGGCCAATTACTACCTGAGCCAGTACCTTTCCATGTGAGGCCAAGAGCCTGGAAACTGCACTCCTGGCTGGTCCCCACAGTGGGACTAAAGACAAATTAAAGTATTAGGTTGGTGCAAAAGTAATTACGGTTTAAAAGGTTAAAAATAATTGCAAAAACTGCAATTACTTTTGCACCAACCTAATAAAATAATTGGCCTTTTGTGTAGGGCAGAGCTGAGAGGTAGATATGCCAATTTGTATACCTAAAGTTGCCCCATCTCATCCCATGATTTCACCTGTAAATACTTCAAAGAATATATCTCTGATAGATAAGGACTTAAAAAATATAACTGCAATAACGCCCAATAGAATGAACACTAATTCATAAGGTGGCATTTTAAAAACTGGGGAGGTGCTTGGTAAGGCCAGAAAATCGTAACACTGTGCTTCAGGTTGGGGTAGATCTGATTCCTTCAATAGACCACACTGCACAAGCCTGAGTGGCCAGGGGTGGAGAAGGAGCCAGAGTGAACTTAGGGAAGCACAGGATTGTGGGGAAGGAGGCTAGTGCAGAGGCCAGCAGGCTGTGGAGCAGGGGAAGCTCTCAGGGGGCCAAGGGAGCCCCCTCAGCCCTACTGAGTGTCCCTGGCAGGCAGGAGGCATCCAACCAAAGGAGAGAAAGTGGGAGAAGGGATGGAGCAGGACACAGAGAGAGAAGGAGGGGGGTGGAGAAAGAGGGGAGAAGACGGGGAGAGCAAAAATAGACAATGACTGAACACCCACAACATGCCAGGTGTCAGGGGCACTGTCTCTGCCCCTCCAGGTTTCCAGAGGAGCTTCCACCCCCAACCCACTTGGCCTCCTACCCCTTCAGTGACTTACTCCTGGTGGAGCGAGGTTAGGAGCAGGTATGTATTTACAAGGAAAGGGGGTTACGTGTCTCTGGCATAGGAGAAGGGCTCCACCATTGCGGGTGGGGCAACCTCCATTAGGACCTTGGCACAACGAGGGGGAAGTGGTGCCTGCAGGATGGAATCTGTCAAAGCAAAAGAGAAGAAAGGCCACAGAAACCGAGGGGTTGATCTTCTCGTCGGAGGGGAGCTGCGAAGCAGCAGTCTCCCTAGTTTTGGGTCTGCTCAGGGCTCGAGTCCACGTTGAAGGATGGGGTAGAAAGCTTGCCCAGCGCCCTCCAGCCGGTGGAGAGCTGTCTCCCTGGTTTTGGCCGCATGCGTCCCTGCTGAGGGGGTGGAGCAATGCAGGGTGTGGGGAGGGTGACCTGGGGAAGGTGGGGGTCCTTGGGTTTCTGATGCCCACCTGGGAAGGGGCAGGGGATGGCTCAGGGCGCAGGGCACTGTGGCTGGTGCGCTCATGTCTGACTTCCTCCCTGCTGGAAACGCGGCGGATGATATCACCAGTTGAAAGGCGAACTTGGAGGCCAGAGAGTGCCTTCCTCGAGGGCTTTTGGGGAAAGGGCGATGGGGGCTGTGCCAGCCAGTACTCTGACTTCCCCCAGGGGCCCCAAGCCCCTCACCGCCTCCAGTTCCTGACAAGTCCTGGGCCCACGCCCTCCTGGGACTTTCTAGTTCCATCTCAGCCAATTGCTTGCTCATCTTTCAAACCCGGGTGGAAGCACGCTGAGCTGAATAGAGATGCTGGGCTCCTTTGAGACTCCCACAGTTACTTATGGGCCAGTATGTCCCTGAGAGCACATTTGCCCAGGGCTTCCTTCTGGGATGTGGTGGATAGATTGCAAGAGGTCTGTGGACCAGTGAGGACCCTAACCCAGGGAAATCTCTTTCTGCTCTTTCTTAAATGAGGCACAGGCTAGAGGTGAGCCGGTGGATTAGAATCAGCACAATGACTGATCGAGACGACATAAGGCCCAGGGGATGAAGTCACCAGTGGTGTGTATTCACAGACAGCTAAATGATGTTGGTGAGCACAGAGCAAAAGGAGGTAGATGGAATTAACCAGATCTGGGGACTTTTGACCTGCGAATAGTAATAATTAACACAGGGAGCTCTTCTTATGTGCTGGGCACTAGATTGTTCTTACGCATCTCGTGCATGTTCTAAATATGCATTATCTTATATCCTAACATTATTCCTGGTTTTACAGATGAAGAATCTGAAGCACTACGAGATGACATCACTTGGCCAAGGTCACACAGCTTCTGGGACCAGTGTTCTGTTTGGTCTTTGTGATGAAGAGGGAACACGCATTGCACTTTTCTGGAGGAAAAACAAGCTGATGTCAGGGATTCTTTCAAGAAAGCAAATTTCAGGGCCATTGCTGAGATCACCATCTATTCAGCAAATGTCCTAAACGCTGAATGCACTTCTGTGTCTCAGCACATGGCATGACTGATGGTCATTATAACAACCAGCAACTACCAAGGAAAGGTTAATTTATATTTTGAAAACTCTGTTTAATAAGGTAGGGGAGTGAGTAACAAGCTTTAAAAAGAGCTCCATCAAAACCAAATTACCAAAATTAAACACTTAAAGGAATTCATCCCTCTCTGAAAAGCGTGGCTACTCTGGTAACTCATTCTAGAGGACGCTTAGCTTTAAACATTGTCTTCCTGGAGAGGCTCTGCTTTGATGTCACCAGTGTTGCCATTGCATCTCTGAAACAGGAACGAGCAGTGTCTCTCCATTATGTTCCTACAAGTCCTCCGAGAAGATGGCAGGGCTCACGTGGTGAAGTTCTCTTTTTCCACCAGTCTCAGTCTGAAATTCCCCCAACGCTTGGGGCTCTGCAATACTGGGCAGCCGGCAGTTTCCCCAGCAGTCGCCCTGGCATCTTGCCCCCTTTACACAAAGCAATCACTGTTGCAGAAAATGAGGGTCCTGTGACCATTTGGCACCATCCCCTGCCTGGCATTCGCGTGGGAGAAGGGAACTTTCTTTCTCCCTGACAATAGATTCTGATCACAAACCAGGCCCTTTTCAAGGAAACAGATCCCCATAGAATGACTACCTATAGGTAAGAACTGAGTGCTGGAACTCAAGTGGTTTCCTGTATGAAGCCTGTTAACGTCACTGAGACATCAGTGAAAGCCTGTGAAGGCCTCAAACAGCTTTCCACCCCCTGACCCTCATTACCACAAACTCTCACCAAGGCTCTCTTCACCCTCATCCTCTCCATATCTGGTCCCTGGCCACTGTGATGGTCACGCGGTAGTTAGTGGTCTTGAATTCCAGACTTACCCTCCCTTCAAGGCAGGTGTAATGATCCTTTCTTACTGATAGCATTTCTGTGGGTTACTTTACTAAGAAATTAACATTGGTCTAACACCGTTATCTAAACTACAGACTTAATTTGGATTTCCCCAGTTTTACCACTAATATCTGTTTCAAGATACCATATTGCATCATGTCTCCTGTGATCTGTGAACATTTCTGTGTTGTTCCTTATTTTTCACAACCTTAATATTTTCAGGTATTTTATTGAATGCCCCTCAATGTGGGTTTGCCTGAGGTTTTCTCATGAATAGGCCAGAGTTATGGATTTGCTGGACGAATACGCCCGAGGTGAAGAACACTTGCTCTTTGCACCATATCAGGAGGTACATGATATCAGCATGACTAATGGTGAGGTTGAACTGGAACCCATGGGTAAGGTGGCTCTGCCAGGCTTCTCCACTGTAAAGTGACAGTTTGTCTCTTTCTAGACTCTACTTACTGGAAGTGAGTCACTAAGTCCAGCCCGCACTCAGAGGGAGGGAAATGAAGTTCCATTCCCTGGAGAAAGGAGAATCTACATGTATAATTTGGAATTACTCTATAAAGACTTGTCTCTTCTCTGTAGTTTATTTATTCATTCAATTATTTATTTATATCAGTATGATCTCATGGATATTTATTTTATTATGCGAGTTATAATCCAATATTTTCTCAAGTTCTTCCAGCTTTGGTTATTGGGAACTCCTTCAGGTTGGTTCCTGTGTCCTTTTAACATACCCCCCCCCCCATTTCCTTACTTTCAGGCAGTATAATATGCTACAGGCTCACCTTGTATTTTTCCTGCTTTGGCCCTAGAATCAGTTCTTTCTCCAGAGACCCCTTGTTCCTTTCATTGGAGAATGGTATTTGGGAACCAATTTCTGAGTCGTAGGTGCTCTCTTTGCTACTGGGTATCACTGCTTCTATGCCCTCTCAGTGGAGAGTTAGGAAAGATATGTATGGAAACTAACCCATGTGTATGCACATATCTACATTTATTTTTGTATCTGTCTATATACTTAAATAAAAATGTCTTCATACTGATATCGCCAACTCTAATCCAGCACCACAGGATTCATCATCCTAGCCTTCCCCGTTTCCTTACTGTCACTTCTTTCTCTGACAATGAGAAACCTGGCTCCCATTGTGTACAGTTTATATATTGTACTTTTTTGTTCAACCCTAGTATGCATGTAGTTTCAGAATTTCCAATCCCTATGAAAAACAAGTTTTAAAGTAGAATACAGCGTTTTTGTATAGTTCATTTTTGTCTTTAGCCTTATGATTCCAGTCAAAACATCATTTTCCAAAGTTACTTAGGTCAGCTCTTTTTTATTCCCTTCTTGATGGGTACATCTTAATATTTTTCAAAGCATTTCCACATCTGGCTTCACCTTGGATGGTATCATTATTGTTGTGGGAGGGAAGAAGAAGCCATGACACATGGAGTTTGGATTGGTTGCCTCCAGTCACATGATCAGTTGGATCCATGATTAGAACTTGGGGCTTTGGGCTTTGCTGGACCACACTACCTGACCCGGAGCTGTTGTTTGCTTGGTGGGTCTGGGCTACAGAGACAGCTGTTATATAGATTGTCTGGTCAAAGGAGGAGGTGAAATATGGCTGATTCCTTGGTCAGGCAGAATCGTCTCAGATGTCAGGGCAAAGGAAGGAAGCTTAGAGATCTCATGGCTCAAACTACTTCCCTTATAATTGGGGAAACTGAGGCTTAGAGAGGTGATATGACTTGTCTAAGATAAGCCAGCTGGTTCATCTCCATGGAGACAGGATCCAGGACTTGGCATTCCCACGTCTGTGCTCTTCTCACCATTCTGTGTGGGCTACAGGGTCAGAGGTCATAGGTCTGCTGAAAAAGCCCTTTGAAATTATTTAAACAGGGTTGGGAGAATTAACCACCGTTTCCTGAATAGGAAGGTAGATCTAGGTTCCTTTTTACCTTGTGCACCCTGAAATGGGGGGAGAACTGATGAACAAATGACTGATGGGCCTGGAAAATTTGATCCCTATGTGTCACACTGTAGTGACCTCATCCAAAATTGGCAACTTGAGGGATCTGTGAATTTCAGAGCTACCATTTTTTTTTCAATGTCATATCTTCTCTTAATTGTCATCCCCCTACTACCTAAAAAACTGGGGAGAGTAGTCTTTGTCCTGTCAAACCAAAGGTTTATTTTAAAGTCCCCAGCTTAACTGTACGGAAGGAATCAAACCTTTCTTTCTTTCTTTTCCTTTTCCTTTACTAATTACTGATTTCCTAATCTCCAACATGGTACATGGAACACAGTAGGAATTCAATAAATATTTATTGAATAAATTAATTAAGGATCATATGAGATGCTTCGGGTAAAATTACTTTGCCACCGCTACAGCACTAAACAGACATAAGGAATTGTTAATGGCATTAACTAATGCTCTGACCTTGGGCAAGTTGCATAACCTCTCTGGATTTCAGTGTCCTCATTTGCAATACAAAATGCTCCAGGCTCATCTTATATTTTTAAATTAAACTTGATTATCTCTGAGGTCCCTTTCAGATCTGGAATTCTGTAATTTCAGTTTTCACTGTTATAGAATATTGTGAGGATTTCCAGATTGATTTAGGATACAAAAGCATCACAAACCATGATGAGCTAGAGCAAGGATGACAAGTTAATTTCTTTTCCTACGTGAATTCTAATTGATTGGTAGTGGCTGCCTGGAAAGCAATGTTGAGAAGGACTCTGAGAGTCTGTGGTATAGAGTTATAATGATTGATTAGTGATGTCTGTCCTGGGCTCAGACTACAAAGCAATAGCAAGCGTGTCAAATACATATCTGTCATCTCCAACCTAGATGCTCAAAACAGCAGCTGCCCTGGAATTTCTGGGAGCAATGTTGTTTTTCTATGAATTTACATGATAATGGAGAGACCACTTGGGTAAGGCCAGGGTTTCCTGGAGATAAATCCAGAGCTCTATAGACTTTCATTGCCCCTCTTTTTTATTTAAAGGCAAGTAAAAAAAAAATTAACATGATTGACTGTTTGTTGAGAAGTGAAATCCAGACTCAGAATCTTTCCACTACCATGAGACTCAAACAAACAGATGCACAGCCTCTGTTCTTGAGGAAAATGAGAATGTAGAATGAGATAAAATTCTATATATAAGCATGAACCCATTCACCCAGTGAGTACACATTGAACATCTACAATGTATCAGGCAGGTTCAGGTAAATGCATGATGCTGAAAACACAGATGACCTCTTTAGGAGTAAGACCTTTCCACCTTCTCCTGTTTCCTTAAGAGTGTGGCCAAACCATTGACTGGTCAGTATGTGTGGGTCCATGAGCTTTCTGAATGTAACTTTTATTTCTTTCTGTCTACACTACTGATCAGGAAATTATAAGTTTTGGGTCTGAGTCCCAGAATTCCTGAAGGAAATATACAAATGAGGCTCCTTAAATCTCTCATTGCACACAGGGGACGCTAGCCAACCAAAGAGAGACCTGCCCTCAGGTACCATCTTGTTGCTCAATGTGCTTTTGAAACCCAAGGATACTGTGAATGTTAGGATGTTTCCATTCTCCCCTGCCTCCCTAGAAGTGTGGAGAAGCCTCTGCCTCTTGGGGGGGTAGTCATGTGTATTGATACCTACTTGTCATCATTTCACGGCTCTCCGGAAATGTATTAGAATGGAGGAGTGACATGGCAACCTCCTGCCCCTCTTCTCCCTCCAGGTAGTCTGTCTTTGTCATAGCAACATTGGCTTCCAGTTACTCTCCCTCAATATTCATCTTTCTCCATTGTCCAGGCAGTTCTTGAAAAGGCTGCACCGAATGAGTGATTACTTCGGGACTTGAGATAGCTTTTTTTCCTGTCCCAGATATGACACAGTCACTTCCCCAATAGAGCCATCACTCCAAGAGGAACAGGATGTCCTTGTAATAGAGCCAAGAGTGTCACATGATCAGAAAGCTGTGTGTGTGTGTGTGGGGGCACTCTGGGACCTTGTTTCCCCTGAAGCTGTTGGCCAGGACTTGTCTACAAAAGCTTATCTATGAGAGATCCTGGCAAGCCATCCTGAACCAACCCTCTTATAGGGTTTCAGTCCAGAGAAATTTCTCCAAGGAGTAAATGTTGAATGACTAAAAGGAGAGAATTCCTGTGGAGCATCTTTGGTGGCCACATGGCAACAGACCCAGCATGCATGTGCTTCCGTGCTAGAGGTAGGGAATACCCATGACTTCTTATCCACGTCCCTAGTGGAATCTCTCAAGGAGGCCATAAATTTTTGACACGCAGCTCAACTTGCTGACTCTGGAATTCTTGGCCTAATCTGGAGCCAGCTGGAGTAGAGGGGGAAGCAGAGGGAGGAAAGATTTACCTTAGAATTCCAAATCAGGCAGAAGAGAAAAGGCATTTATGAAGGATGAACCCTAGCCTTAACCCCAGCTCCAGACCCCCAGACCTCGCAGACACATGGTCCAGTTTTATCGGGAAGTTACCAGACACACCAGGGGAAAAAATGATTTAGGCAGCTGTGCAGGAGCAGGGGTGGGGGAGCTGAAAAAGGTCTTCAAGAGGCCCAAAGAAGGGGAAAATTAGCTGAGTCAGAAGCTAACAAGAGGAACCTGAACTAGAGGAACTTAGTCTGTAGGGCTAGAGGCAGCCTCTCACTAGTAGAAAGATTTTTTTTTTTTAATCTTAAATTTCTGGTGCCATAAAAACCTTTAAGAGACATAATGTGATTTTACATTTATTTGGTGAAACCTTCCAATCAAAAGTCACCTTTGGGGTAAATGGGAGCATCCCCTATCAGACAAGGAAAAATTTCTCGAATGCCAGCATCCTAAGCGGATTTTCCAGGGCCATCTGGTCTTGCTGCTCACCCCTTCTCTTCTCTCCAAGAGTAAAATAGCAGACAATCCCAGAGCTCCAAAACTCTTGACCTCTGAAAGAATTGAAGCTTGCCCTCAGCCAGGTGAAGTCACATAACTTCCCTTGATGCCCGTGACGTGGGGAACGTGGGGAAAGCCATTGGGCCAAGCAGCAGGCATCAAGGCTGCATTGGTTAGAACGAACAGTTGCAAACAACAGGGTTCACTCTGGTTAGTTTAAGCAGGAAAGAGTTTATTTGGGGACATTGGAAAGCTCGCAGAATTCTCATAAGAGCTAGAGGTGCAGGCTTGAGGCTGAACCTCTATGGCTCTCTGTGGGGACAGAGTCCCAGAGAGCAGTTTCCAGGCTCTCAGCCTCACATGGAATGGTGCTGGCTCGGTTATTAGATGGCCATCAGCTGTAATCAGATGGCCACCTGCTCTGGCTGGGTGGCCATCAGCTGTTACCGGTTAGCCATTAGCCACTAATATGTATTAGCCACTAATATATAACTGCTGTGGCTACACTGGCAAGAGTGTTTTTTGTTGGTTGGCAGGGAAGCGGATGGCGGATTGTGGCTAGCAAGTGGGGTTAGCAAGGGTGGATGGCGGATTGCGGATCGTGTGGATCCTACTTCCCGTAGGATCTCTCCCGGCCGCCAGCAAGAATATAGTGCTATGAACCCACTATCCGTGGTTCCGTTGGTGTTCCTTTTTGGCCTCATCATATTCTGTGTCCACCTGCTGAGAATGGGAGCGGGACCAGAGACTCTGCATGACACATGGCACAGCAAGCAGGGTACGGCGGGGGCCAAAGCTCTCCAAAGGATGGTGGAGCAGTTTGTGCGTGTGAAAACTCAGTCTCGGGAAGCCCATGAGGAGTGGCACCGGGAACAGGAAACGCGAACTGCCTGGGAGAAATGTGACCCCTCGGTGAATTGGCGGTCCTCTCGAGCCTCCGGATGGCACGCTGCCCTGTTGGCCATAGCAGGCGTCGCCTGCTTTTTGGTGGTCTGCTGCTGCCATGGCCTCCTAGAGTTGTGGACATCTTGCACTGAGGCCACCACCCACTCGGACACCTGGCGTGATGAGCAGGATTCCAACCAGGTAAGAATGATGTCTGATTCTGGGCAGGAGGACATGTGGCCCCCACACAGTGTGTGGTACATGGTGGCCACTGTTCTCAGGAGTTGGACCCTGTGGAGGGGTGGGAGAATGTGGATAGTTCTCCAACCAGCATAGGCTGGAGAAGCCAATGTCATCGCACTGTGTGGGCTGGGAGGTGCTTGCTGGGGTGGCCCAGATGCGGGCCTTGTGGTCCCAGGAAGAAACGCTTGCTGAGTCCTCGGTGGAAGATGTGGGTGAGGTCAAGGTCATCCCTCATCCCCGGGTTGGGGAAGACTTGGAGCCCTTGCCCTGCGGAGAGGGCACAGGTTGTGGGGCTGGTGCACAGCCCTGGTAAATGACTGTGGACTATGGGGAATTGCCTTCCATCCCTGATTTGATGGACCGCTTGACTGTTTGCTTGGGAACGTACCACCATGTGGTGGAACTGGTGGATGTTTACTTCCTGTATCTCACCTGGCCACCAACGAGACTGGTGTAGGAAGGCCTCTTGTTGGGGTGCAGGCGGATGTTTGCTTCCTGTGTCTTGCCAGGCCGCCAGCGAGACTGGGGTGCAGGAAGACCCCTCGTTGGGGTACTGGTGGATATTTGCATTGGTGTTTCGACCAGCCACTAGCGAAAATATACTGGTATGACTGCCCTATCTATGGCTCCGTTGGTGTTCCTTTTAGGCCTCACCATACTCTGTGTCCACCCGCCGAGAGCAGGAGCAGGACCAGAGACCCTGCATGACACTCTCAGAATCACACTGCAGGATCAGGTTGGTAGGGAGAAGCTGCTGTTGCCAACCACAGAAGTATACTTGCCTCTGCTGCAGCCAGAACACTGCCACTGCCACCTCCAACATCAGAAACCTTCTGTACCTGCCACTGTTTGGGCCTACAAAATATGTGCCTGCACCTCTCCTGTTTCCTCATGTAGCTCACTTCCAAATCAAAGTCTCACGTGGGTGCATATAAATGGCAAAATGTAAGCCACATATCTGTACCCAGCAGCAAGGGAAGATGAGAAATGTTTACACACACACACACACACACACACACACACACACACTCAATGTGAATAGCCTTAAAATGTGGATAGATTATGCAAAGCTTCTTGAGAGGTCAGAAATGACAGATATCTGCTCCAAGGGGTCTGTGACCTGTGGTTTGGGGTAGCCAGGAAAAGGTAGTGTGAGAAAATGCCCCATTGTGTGGGTGAAGTGACAGAGTCTCTGGTGAGCCTCACTCAGTAGCATTATGCTCAGTTGGTCTTAGATAAAATAGAGAAGTTAAAAATGCTGTGTTCTGGATTCTTCATGCAACCAACCCAAACTGTCATCACCATTTATTTATTTTAAGATACTTTCAAAAAGAGATTTGAGTCAACCAGGGTGTTGTTTTGCATACTACAATGCCAGGCCGTTCTGTGCATTATGAAAGACAGTTACACGTATGGCTTCTAGTCTTGATGGGAGCAGGAAAAACATACTTGTACTAATGTTATAGAATTAACCGTGTTATGAAAAGCACCAAATGAATAGTGCAGATAACAGCAGTCAAGGAGCTCAGAGGAGAGCTCTGGTGTGGGGTGGTTAGGATGGCTTTTTTGGAGGAGTTGGACCATAGCGGAACCTGAACAATGGGTGGGATTTACACAGGCAGTCCTGAGGGTGGGAATGAGGTGAGCAATGCTTAGAATGGGTGGGGCTTGTGTCTGTAAATGAGATCCATTGGGAAACGGTCAGTTACAAATCTGGAAACCTTTCAGGGTGTGAGTGGAAGAGTTGTAGAAGATAACAATAGAAACTTGAATTGGGACCTGTGGTTTGGAGACTCTTGATTGCTCCACGAACATAGTCAGGACTATTTTAGTTTGAAGTGATAGAAATCCAACTCAAATTTACTTAAGATAAAAGGGAATTTGTTGTCTCATCTAATTAAAAAGCCCAAGGGCATGAGTTTGAAACCTGGCTAAAACCAAGTATTCAGATGATTTCATCAGGACTCAGCGTCTGTCTCTCAGCACTGGGTTTCTGGGTTGGTTTCATTTTCCAGCAGGCTTTCTCCATGTGATGGTCCTCGGCAACCCCAGGCTTACATCATCTCAATTCAGTAATCTCTTGCCCAATATTTCTTGTAGAATTCTCAAGACTAAGGATTGTTGACTGGCTCAGCTTGGATCATGGACAATTACCCCCTATCCTCACTGGAACTATAACCATCACCAGGGGAATTTGGAGTCTCTCACTAACTAGGTCTGGGACATGGCCCAAGAGGGCAAGTTCAGCTCCACTCCAGTCACAGGGAGGGATGGTCACTGTAGCACATGCTGTCAGTGCCTCATTCTTACCCCTTGGCCATTCTCATTTCAATGGATGCTGGCCTCAATTTCCACCTGTTAACACCTGCATTTCTTTGCCTGAGGATTTTCTCTGACCACCAGAGCCTACCTGCTCACATACATGACAGGCCAGAAGTGCCAGGGAATTAACACCTGCTCGGAGCGGTCCTCAACCAATGGCTGATGGAGTTGGTGTATAAATTCCCCAGCTCTCTTGCCTCTTGGGTGGGTTAACTCTGAGGCTCATGTTCTACAGTGTTTCTCAGAGTTTCCCAGGGAGATTAAGTTCCAGTTGCCCAGAGTGGACATTTGACTGATAATACACTATTGACTTCCTGACCCCATCTCACTTTCATATCACCCCAACCCCGGCATTTCCTGGGATCACCTCCTAAGCAAACTACTTGCCCTGGAATCTATGTCTCAGGGTCTGCTTTTGGGGAAAGCCAAACTAAGATATTCTCCAATGGAAGATCAGGGTGTTGTTGCCTGTATAAGGGGGAATGGATAGTGGGTAGGCAGAAACAATGGATGTCAACTTCCCTTGGTCAAAAGATCCGAGCTTTTTTGTTTTCTTGCCTATTATGTGTCTGCCTTCTCCTGGAGACTTCCCCTTAAGGGGAAATACACAGCTTGTTCACTACGGTGGTCCTAGAATCTCGTGCATAGAAGATGCTAAAACAATGTTTATTGTACTGAATTGAGTTTTATAGGCAATAAAGAACCATTACAGAATTTTGTGAACCTAGGACTGGCAGAATACGTTTTGTTTTTCCACTAAGATTAAATAACCTGGAGGCAGTGTGCAGGACACACGGAGAGAGGGAAGCCAGGGAGCCTCATTTAGCAGCAATCATAGTAGTTTGGGCTTGAACTGGTAAGGGTTTCTGGAGTAGAGCACAGTGACTGGCACATAATAAGTGCTCAATAAATGTTTGTTGAATGAATTAAGGCCAGCAATTATTTAGGGGTCAATGTCATTTAGCTGATACTTAGGGATAAGTTGATAAGCTGAGGTTTGGGCTGCTTGATTGAACAGAGACTGAAACTCTTCAGGGTACCCTTGGCTGAGATCCTTTAGTTTCAGGTCATTGCTAAGTGTTTACCAGCCCTCATTTCCTTTTCCTCCTGGTCACATAGCTAGACTTCTTTCTCAGCTTCTCTTGCAGTTAGGTAAAAACATGTGATGGAGTTCTGACCGGTGGAATGTGGGTAAAGGTGCCACACGCCACCTCTAGGTCTGGCTCCTGAAACATTCCCTGGGACCTATCATGCTGTCTCTTGTCTTTCATTTGCTGGCTGAACACTGAAGACACAGTGGTGTACTCCAAGGCCTTACGAGGTGGCAGGGCCACCAGGGTGATGGGCTTGGGTTTCTGTGTGGAGCAGAGTTGTACTGGCGTACTGCGTGGCCAGCAAAGTCACCCAAGATGATGGCAAAGCTTGGAGAGAACAGGAAGATCATAGGTCTCCATGAAAGAACAGAGAATGGTTGGGAAGTTGGTCAATAAAACCAAAACTGAGACAGTGAAACAATATGCTCAAAGGCTGAGAGGCGAGAAAGAGCTTGAAGCATCTGAGGAATTGAAATAAATTCAGTATTATTGAAGCAGGGTGGAAGGAGTAACAAGAATTGAACCAGGAAGTAGAACTTTGCCTTGTACAAAAAATTCCACATATATTCTCTCAAATAAACCTTTCATTCCTTATTTAAAGTTCACACCATAGTAGAGGCATGCTGATTTTAAAGAAACCTGCAGTGGCTCAAATTCACATATTCTCAGAGGGTAAGGGGGGTGGGGGTGGGAGATGAGGGTAAGGGGGATCAAATATATGGTGATGGAAGGAGAACTGACTCTGGGTGGTGAACACACAATAGGGTTTATAGATGATGTAATACAGAATTGTACACCTGAAATCTATGTAATTTTACTAACAATTGTCACCCCAACAAAAATAAAATAAAATAAAATGTAAAAAAAAAAATTCACATATTCTGAGACTTAATTCAGGGTATGGAACGTCAGGAAAGTGAGCCTGTCTTCCCCCACAGGCCAAAGTCCAGGCCTGACTCTCATTGGTTCCTATGGAGCCATGATCCATCCTTGGACCAATCACTGGTGAGGAGAGTGGCATGTGCCAAATGGCTGAGACCTGTGTTCTGCTCTGGCACCATAGAGGCTTCAGTCTGAAGTATTAGCATTGGGAGTGTGGGAGAAGGTTCTCCAGGGGAAACCAGGGAAATATTCCTTAAAATAGCATACATCGTAGTAAGGTGGCAAAAATAGCTGGCGTTCCCAAGAGTCAGTGATTTTCTAGAAGATGAGGGTCTCAGTCAGGTTCTCCAATATGTTTTCTTGTTCCTCTAGCACAGGAATGAACTATTATGGTCTTTGGATCTCAGCTCCTTCGTTAGGTAGGGGCTGGAAAATTTCACAGCTACTGCCACCTCAGCACCAGAGAGGTTAAAATGTCAAGGGTCTAGTATACCTCCAGATAAAGGATATGGCCTGGGGTCAGTCCCAAACATTTTTGAGGCAATTATGTGTGCCAGGCTCTGTGCCAAGTGGTTTTCTGGATTGTCACATTTTATTATCCTCGTGGCCACCCCCCAAAGTAGGCACCATTACAAATCTCCACATTGCAGAAGAGAAAACTGAGGTTCGGAGAGGTTAAGTAATTTTCCTACTCAAGGACCCATGTCAGTAAGCGCCAGATGAAGAACTTGTTCTGAATGATTTGGTTTTTAGACTTCCAAAGACCGATCACCCTGGGAAAACTGAGCCAGCATCTGGGAAACACTGGCTCTTGGGGGAGGAGCCACCCTCCCCCTTCACTCCCCCACACATCGGGAACTGCTGTCGGTTTGAGGCATTGGAGACAGGTTTTAATAGGCAATGCTTCAGGACAACCAGTGACTCCTGCGCAGTATCTGAGGGAAGGGCTTCTGGAAAGTTCATTCAAACTATACCAAACTCTTTAATGTAGAGAGATAATGCATAGTGATAACCCACCTCTTCTTCCCCTCCCCATCACGTCCCACTCTGTGCTAAGACATAACCACACATCTTACTCTAGACTCAGCCCTCTTACCTCTGAATATGCTGGTGGCTGTTACTCTATGGCTTATCTGACACTCCAGCCTGGATACTTAATTTTTTCCAAGGTACATGCAATATATTTTTGATGTATTATCTGCCTCCATCAGTGGAATGGAAGCTCCAGAGGCATAGGATTTTATTTTGTTCAGATTTGCATCCCTAGTGCCTAGCACAGTACTTCGTGCATAGTAACTGCTAGTAAATATTTGTTGAATGCATGCCTGTTTCTGAGACAAATTCAGAACTTTCTGTGCTAAGTTCTACCTCTGCATGATTTCATTGAATCCTCTAAAGCCCATGGTTTGCCCACACTGGGCCTTAGAACCAATTTCAGCAGACAGTAAAATAGATATGTCTCCCAACACCCTTTCTTGCATTCTCCTAGCAGGACCTAGTAAGAAGCCCTAAGGATACACCCACCAGACTTAACAGTCTGTGAAATACACAATGCTGGGCATCCAGGGGGATCCACCCTGGCTCTATTTATAGCACCATCTGATCTCAGCACCTTCACATCTCCCTTGGTGTGGAACTCATTGGGTGTATAGACAATCACAGCACCCAGAACCTTCTTTTCAGAAATGAGCAACAAACCAAAGAGGAGAGAGCCATCCATGAAAATGCTGGAGAGACTTTGGCTTCCTACCACCTGTTGACCCTGGGGAAGAAGATCTCTGGACAATGGGGGTGGGGAGAGGGCTTGGAGTGGGTAAAGGGGAGCGTTTTTGGCCCCCTTCTCCTCTTCTCCTCTCTTGCTGCTGCCCTCCACTGCCTCAGGTTCAGAGGGAATGAGGGCTTTGGCCTGGCCAGAAGTTGCCCCAAGGGAACTGGAATGTGCCACCCAGCTCTCAGCTAATCAGGGGCTCCTTTCCTAGGATGCATCTTTTTAGACAAACAGGACATTTCACTGTATCACACTCCAAAAGTTCATAGCCTGTGTCCCTATATATATAATGTATTTAAAACTTTGGGGGAAAACAGCAGTCCAGGGTGCTAGGTGGCTCCTAGGATTTCTGGGGTGAATGTTTATGGTTCTAGAATGCTTACAACAATGACCTGCCATGCAAAGAACCCTCTTTTTCCACTTCACAATTCTGACAGTAGTCTCCTTTTCCCTGGTCTGCGCCTCCATTCACTATTCATTTAAAATAAACTTCCTCTCACTCAAAAGTCTGCCTGCTTTTTGGTTAATGAACAAGCACACATAAATGTTTATTGAAGACCTCCTAGCTGCGAAGCCATGCCCCCAACAGTGGGCAAGACAGACAAAACCCTGGCTTTCTTAAGGCTTATAGGCCAGTGGTAGAATGATTTATTCAGCCTACGATGCAGGCCTAGTTCTGCGTTCTTAGCTTATCCTGGTTTAGCTTTTGGATATAGGCGTATGTGGCAGAAACATCCATAACTTGTTAGAATTGTAAAAACATAACTCAACCATCCAGAGGACCCCACCTTTCACAGCTCTCCTCCCTTCCTATTTAATTCTGGAGGCTGGATTTCTGTACTATGAACACCAGTACTTAGGAGACGCTTTCTCTGACTGTTGTGTGGCCAAGACGGCAGCCGGCAAACATTTGTAGGGCCGCCCAGCCCCGGCCGCTCCAAGAGGGTGGAAGTTGGAGACAAAAATCCATCCTCACCGTCGCTCCAGGCTTGCTGTCTGGGCCTCCAGGGGTACTGAGTTGGCAGGTGGGACACGGGAGAATCATTAAACCCCTGCTGCAGGGGGGTGAACATCACGCCGTGAATTTGCTGTGTGGTTTGGACTAGCTCCCTGAGTTTTCTGCCTGGTGTTATGATACCATCAGCTGTTCCCTCATAGTTTCAGGGTCTGAACATCCCTCTGTTTATATTCAGCAGCTCTGTGAGTTTGTGTACACAGGAGGTACCAAATGTCTGGAGAAAGAGGAGGGAGGTGAGAGTGTGCAGACATTTGCCTAAGTGGCAACTGGCTGCCGCTCTTACCTGGGAAACTGGTCAGAGGTTCCCAGCCTTGGTACGGGTGCTCCAAGGCCTGCGTGGATACGATGACAGCATAACATGACGCAGGGCTGGTCAGGGGGCAAAATCCTGGACATTCAGCACGGAGGACTCTTTGACGTGGATCTGGCCTCGCCTGCCCTTTCACAGTGCAGCAGACTGAGGTGCAGAGACGTGAGATAACTTACCCTCAGTCACACAGTCAACGAAGAGCTGGTCTGGAACTGAGCATCCCTGTCCCTTAATTCACTGCTCCTCCATCTCTGTTTTATATTGAACTCATCCATAGTAATTTAATTTCCTATAGATACATGTCTACCTCTTCATGATCAAAAAAGAGTACAAGTAATATTTTTTTGGTAAGAGGTTTAAATATTCCCATAGCCTGAAAAGAAAAGAATACAACTTTCCCCAATGCCTGCATCACTTCCCCAGAAGGACATCATAACCCCGTGTTCCTAAGTACAAATCTTAATACAACAAAACCTGAATGTGTCGTGCTGCACAATGCTTTGAACACCTGGTCCAACGTTCACACTCGGAAATCTGTGCGGGGTGTGTGTGTGTATCTGTGGGGATGCACAGGTGCACACTATACAGGGAGTTTTGTTTCAATAATTTTTGGTATACCAATATCTCAAAGTTCTGGAAGATTTCGTGTCTTCCTTAAGTGACCATTTGTGGAGGAATCTGTCCTTTAGATGCTCAGGCATATTCACTGCCAATAGTGTTCAGTATTCCCAATTGTGGCTTTCGCATGTGAAGGTGATACTGGATGGGAAATATCCAACATTCTATACCAGAAGTTCATTTATAAAGTGGTTATGGGGACTGGGAATACATTTTCCCATAAAAAAATTATATATGGCTATGTGGTTTAATTAATCCCTAAAACTTGTTTAACTTCAGATGTAGTTGAAATACTGCCCGTTTGGAATTTATGCAAGTATGAAACACTACTTTTTCACCATCGGTGCTTAAATAGGAAAACTATAAAATCAAATCAGATAAAAAAAAATTATCGCGGCTGTCGGTGGTAGTGGTGTGCAGCTTTTATTCGAGGCAGAGGTAGAGGAAGACTTGCCGAGAATCCTGTACGGGACCTTTAGGTATTCTAAGGTGTTAATGGTCCTGGGTTTTTGGAACGGTTAATTTGATTTTTACATTTGTGACTTTCTCTGACTTCCTAAGGCATCACTAGCCCCACTATTTAAATGGATGAGATGTGATTAGGGCTTGGGCTTTTCCTGATTAATGGAATAAAGTGAAGGAAGAGAGAAAGAGGGAAACATTTCTCCTCCTGAGATCACTAAGTAGGAGTTGGAAGGAAGAGGACAAAGAGAGGTGAGTAGGGACACCTGTGAGTAGGGACATCTTGGGGTGTGTGGGGCCTCTGGCACTGATTATATTTTTGGGTGGGGAGAAGGGGAGCAGGAGCGAGCTGGTGCACAGCCCACCCATGAGGCTCAAGCCCGTTGATCAGTAGTGACCACTGATAGCCCAGAGCCTTCAAGTCTCCCTTTCTGATGTGAGAGTCACCTGAAATCAGCATGTCAGCACCATTCTGGCAGCCTAATCTCATGTGATTTTATGAAAGAAATATCCTGCTAGCCAGCAGGAGTGATTTGCTTGCCCTAAACCTGGACCCAGTCAGAGCTCCAGAACAACTCCATAGACGTGAATTCCAGAATCCCTCAGGGCATCTGGTCAACCTCATATACTTGGGGAGTGGGAAGAGAATAGGAAAGTGGGTGGACAGCGGGATTGGTGAGCATACCACAGAGAAGATATGGGGTCTGCAGCCAAAGAGGGGGACTTAGAACATACCGAGTGGTGCATAATCTCCACTTGTTTAGAGGTGGTACTGTATGAGAAAGCTATCCTGAGATGGGCCCAGGTAGGTCTTGAACGGTGAAGGAGGAAAAGGAGAGGACTTGACGTTTCAAGTCTTCTCTGTAAGAGACAAGAAAGGGGGGGGTGGGGATGAGGTGTGGTAACTTGCTTGCACTGTCCACCAGGGACACTGACCCTAACCCTGGCTTGGCTCAAGTTAAAACACATAGAATGGTGTTTAACGAGCATCACAGATGCTGGTCAGGGAGAAAACTACCGTAAATTCATTGTGCTCATGATGCTAACTAATGCTTGGTTTAGAGAAATAAAGGTTGATGAGAATTGTCTCAAAATCTTAACTCTATCTATTCTTTTATTTCATAAACCCTGTCCTTGAATCATACCAGCTGTGGATTTGAACCACATGTTTTTGGTCTCTAGTGGAAATGCTTTTAACAAACTCAACTTTGTTAAGAAGCGATCAGCCTACATTGAGGGATGTTTTAGGAGACAAAATTATGGAACTCCTTGCCGTATATATGGTAAGAATGTTGTTTTCTTTATGAGGATCAATGGGAGAAATTTCTCTTAGGTCTTAGTTCCAGGAATAGTCGTGTTTCTCCTAAACACCTGGCTTTTATTTTATGGAAACTATAAATCATATAACTGGCTATGTCTCCTTTTTTTCTTTATCCAGTACAATCTCATATTAAAATTTGAAGCTATCTTGAGTAACAGTCAGAGCCTCACAACTTGTAGAAGTGAGATTTCACCCTTAGCATCTTCATCGTATTGTTTTCCTTGTTCCCCTCTTTTCTTTATTTCCTTATTTACCTATTGTTTTGCTTTCATTATATTGCATGTACTTTTTTTTTTTTAGAAGTCAGCTTAAATTGTTTTGGGACTAGGTGGTTAAATAAATACAAAGGTGGTGAAGGGATACTAGCTCACACAAGTCCATTTGTTGACTGTGGTTGGATGGCTTGAACAACAGGCTATTCATAAGCACAGGAAATTTGCAAGACTGATGTTAGAAACCTGGAAGTACCTGCACTATTTATAGTTGCATTTTTAAACAAATTCTTGAATCCGAGCTGTGAATATGTGCCATTCTAACTGGAAAGGTAATTATCAAATTCCTTAGTAGTGCATTTGGCCATAGTATAGAAGTATCTTGACACTCAGGGGAGCAAGGGGCTGGTGATTTCTTTCATCTAAGCAGCGCTGTTTTCTTTTTAAGGTTAATTCCATGTATGTATCCATTCAAAGATCAAAGTCCAAATACTTAATCAAAACCATTGATTTTGCAAATCCTTAGCCAATCTTGGACTAGATTTGCAACCACCAAGCTGTGAACAAAATGAAGCAAAATGGAATCAGGCCCTTACAAAATCCACAGTGTATTGAAAATGTATATATACATTTTCCCCAGGTAGCACTCGACAGTGAGCACTTGCTCTTCAAATTCTACCTTTCTCCTCAACCAGGAAAAGAAACAAGCTGAGGCTAGAAATGGATTGAATGGGGCAAAGAAGTGTGTTGGTTTTCTAAATGTCACCCTCAGTCTAAGTATTCCTTCTGTTTCTCCCTGTGCCATCTGGTCTCCAGAGGGAACAGAGATGAGCCTACCTGTTCCCAGATGGTCCAAGTATGGGGTAGAGCTCAGTGTCCCTGAGCTGTAAGCTGAGCACAGGTATGATTTATGGAAGTGGTTCGGTCTTCCTTGGCCTGCTTCCCTACAGGACTAACGAGAGGCCAAACTGGGAAGAAGAAAAAGATTGGTCCTCATTCCTTTGGCCTTTTTTCTCTTGGGAGTGATTCTGACGCTCACCTGCTTAGACTCGAGGAAGCCAAGGAGAATTTCTGGTACAAATATTAACAGTGCGGAAAACTGGCCCAGGGTCTTAAAGGGAGTTTGAGAAGGAGAGACTCAAGCCCATTGTATTCTTAAAGAAAAGACTTTGAAAAAAATGGCAACTTATAAATTTCAAAAGAACATCTTTTTTCTACTTTTCCCTTTCTGAGACATTGATGTAATAAATACTCATTTGTACCCACTTGCCTTAAGAAAAGCCCCTTGGAAATGTATAGTGGTTATCTCTGAGTGGTGAGATTTTAAGGAGGTATTTTTTTGTTGTTTGGCTCTATAGTTTGATTCCCCCTCAATGGATACAAATGACAATACAGTTCTAAAGCCAGTATGTAAGGAAGAAAATCATGTCTAGTAACATTACCTTTGAGGATAACTTCCCTGTTAAAACAGGATAAACATGGCTTCGTGCATCACAAAGTAGTTGCCTTGCATTTAGGGGCCAAGATGTACGAAAAGATACACATCTTTATATATCAGAATCCACTTAAGGTGCCAAATGGTGCTAAGCTTTGTGGGGACTGAAACAAGGAGCTGAGGGAATACTTGCTATCTTGTTCTTCATTCTGTGGAGCCTCTACACACTGAGTGCAATGGCCGGAGGAAACGTCTTCACTTTTCCAAGCTTTCTATCTCTCTCTCTCTCTCTCTCTGTCCCTCTCACTGTCTCTGCCTCTCTCTCTCCCCTCACCCCAGTATGTGGTATGAGAGCTTGTCTTAAAGCTGGGTTTGCAAGGCAAGCCATTATATTAACGTAGATTGCATATTGTAACTCCATAAAATTAACATTTTAGTCTAAGGTAAATTTATTTATTTAATTTAACCGATTCAATTCTAAGGTGAATTTATTCCCACTGCCCATAAGATTAAGAAAGGTATAGGGTAGATCTGGGTATAAAAGTAGGGCCTCTTAGGAGGCCATGAGGGCGCCTGCCCACATTTGTTTGGAAACCCGACCTGGGAGCTCTGGGCTACAGCAAGAGGCATCTGTGAAGACAACTCTTAACTACAGATCGTCTTTCTATCTGCGGTCCTGCTCTGGTTAGGTTAGGGTCGGGGGGCAAGGAGGAAAGATAAGTTGAAGGGATTGAGTGGAGTCATTTTTATTTATCCCTCTCCTTCACTCTCACATCCCCAAACAGAAACAGGTCCCCACAAGACTGGTTTACCATTCGGAGATATCTGGGGTTCCAGGCAGAAGTAATATTCACCCAGTACATACTTAATGATCACTTATTATATGTGAGGCTCCCGTGATAAGTACTGAGTCTCCTTGGGGGCAGTCTATAACCTTCCTTTCTCCCTGCTATGGGGTCAGGAAGAAAGTGACAGAGAAGACACAGTTATGGCTGCTAAGCACCCTCTCATTCAGTGACTTATCCAGCCTTAGGATCATGTGGAGCAGGACAGTGGAATTAAGACCTGGGTTTTGAAGTCAGACAGACCTGGGTTCAAATCCTACTTCTGGCATTTATGAGCTCTATGACCTTGGATAAGTTATTCAGCTTTTCTGGCCTCAAGCAAGTTATTGAACCATTCTGTAAATGGGAATGATGCTTATTGAGCACCTACTATGTGCAAAGGTACTTGGGATAAGTACTGAGCAACATTCTCTGCCCACAAATCTCATAGACTATGGGAAAGACTGATGTCCTTATTTCTAAGTATAAACCATATAAAATTCTCCAAAGGGAAAGAAAGAATCCTATGAGATTGTATGGCTGAGACCCAAATTAAGTCACTTTGGGGAGAGGGCTTTAAGAGAAGGGCCCTCTGAAGAGCTGCTTTAAGTGGAGAACTGTGGGATGAGAAGGGGCCAGAATATGAGTGTGGGAGAGAGCATTCCAGCAGAGGGGAAAGCATTTGTCTCACCTCCAGCCTATGAGACCCCTCCCACTCCGCCTAGAGCAGAGGAAGCCCTTCTTAGCTAAAAATAAACTTGCTGAGCCTCTGGGGAAAATCCCGTCACTGCCCAGAACCCCCCAGAAAGCCAATCTGTGGCTCTAACCCTCCGTGCCCCACCCCACAGGATGTGGGGCTGGTGGTCTTCAAACTGCAGCCCCCGACCTTTCCGGCTAATTTCGCCTCCCTGAGAGAATGTCTCCAGCAAGGCTGGGCTCCCAAGCTGGGCGCCTGCCAGTCAGTCTGGCCAGGGAAAGAACTATTTTGGGAATTTTTATGATGGAACAATATTTTTTTGGTAAACAAATGGAAAGCTGTTAAACAGGGATGCTCACCCCCTAGCTCCTGGTTCACCTTTCTCCATGTGGAGGTGTCACAGAGGCAACACTGTCCAGTGAGGAGAATGTCCCCAGGGCTACCCACCTTCAACACTCACTCCATCATTTCTCTTGGGATAAACATCTATGGAAATTGGGGAGGCCTCCCCACCCCCGAATTCCTTGAAAACAAAAGCCCTTGGTGTGGTCTGGGGTAGTGGGACCTGGGCCCAGCCTGGTTAACCCATAGGGCTTGAGGATGGCCTGGACGCCAATGTTAGCTCTGGAAGGGACCTTAGAGACCATCTGACACTCCCCTTTCCATCCCCTTTTATAGGGAAGGAACCAAGGCCCAGAGAGGGGAGACCCCTTTCCCAAGGTCACAGAGCACATCAATTGCAAATGAGGTCTGAATCCCAGACACCAGACTCCTAGTCCTGTTCTCTTTCTTTAGGAACAATAAGCCAGACCAGTGGTCAAGAAAAGGAAAGAGTAGATTCCATGTTTGGTATATTGCAGAGCACCTACACACTACACACTCATAGGAAATCATGCATGTACTCAGTTCCTAAGCACTGACCCCACCCTCCACCTCACCTGGGAGAGGACTCTTCTTACTTCTGAGGACCAGTCCATTATCTCCACCCTAACCTGACCTGACCTGGCTTCTCCAGGGGTGGACACCTACAGTGGCACTCTCCTGTAATTGGCTGCTGCAGCAGCTGGGGCTTTGCACTAAGAGCATCCCTCCTTGGTGCCAGGAGACCACCTTTGCCCAAGCATTATTCCTCCAGCAGTTCCATCATCTTTTGTTCTACCCAGTGGCTCCCAAGCATCCACAGCCGCCTGAGCCTTGTTTTCTCAGACTGAGCTCTGGTCATTTTTTTTTTTTTTTAAATCTTTGACCTCAGAGAAAGATAATTAAGGCCCCCAAATGAAAACAGGATGTATTGCCTTCCCTCTACTGACAAAGTTAGAAGTCTACTCTATTGTTATAGTAATAATAGCTAACTCTTATTCAGCCTCCACTGGACACTTGTGGACATCTTTTCATTTCATAGTCAAAATAGCCAGGCATGGTGTGGATTTATGTATCCCACTTTACAAATGAAGATACTGAAAGCCAGAGAAGCCCAAGATCACATGACCAATGAGTGACTAATGGAGCCAGAATTCACTTTAGCTCTATCTGGCTCTATCCCGCAGATCTCCCCACCAGGTCACCTCCAGGTATGAGACAAAAAGAGTCTGGCCAGAAACATGTAGTGGAAGGGACGTTGTTTACAAGCTCCAGTAGATCAAATGTTGGGGTTGAAGGAAACAGGCAAATAGAACATATTACCTAAGTTTTGAGTCTTGGATTGGTCAGGTGGTCTTCCATTTTGAGTGAAAGAAACCCAACTGAATCTGGTTTCGGTAAAAGAGCGCTCGTCTTCATTTGTGGGCTTGGGAAGCGCAGGATTGCAGCTGGCATTAGGAACAGCTTGACAAGACAGTCTTTCTTTCTCCTCTCTTGACTCTACTTGGCTTATTCTTCAGACAGGCTTTCTCTGCATGATGGTATCAGTGGTTGCTGGAGCCCCAGAATCATGCCCTCTCAGCAGAAAGAGACCATTTTCTTTCATAGCTTTGGTGAGAAAATCCCCAAAGGACTCCAGTTGGCTGGCTTGGGTCATGTGCCCATCTCAGCCAATCGCTGTAGCCGGGGGATGAAGGCTCTGAGTCCAGGGACTTGTGCCACATGGAATGTGCTCCCCACAGGGAAAAAGAGCTTTGTTATCTGATAAAGGGGACAAAAGGTCTGGAAAGACAGAAACAACAGATATCCTTAGGCTTAGGGACTGGGAGACTGTTGATACCACCCGTGATAGAGGGAAACATTAGGAGAAAGAAAGGGTTACTTAGGAATAGTAATACTAATTGTAACAACAATAAGAAGCAACATCTACTTTACAGCTGGCAGAGCCCTTTCACCTGCTATTTAGTCCTCATCTAACCCTGAAAGGCAGGCCGAACAGGTGTTGTTACTGCCCTCATTTTAGAGTTGAGGGGCCAGATTTGGAGAGGATAAATGTGCTCACAGCTGGCAGGTGGCAGGTCTGGGGCTCTGACAGTGGACTCACTCTCATGTTCTCTGAGTTCAGGAGGGAAGACATGCTAAGTGTAAACTGCCTGATGTCCTAGAGGTAGATGCTACTCTCAAGGTGATGAGCACACCTGAACATGTCACTTGGGGTCATTTAGCCTTGTGCAGTCCCCTGCTAGGCGTTACATGTGCAGGGTTCTTAGTCTGGTTCACTGCTATACCTTAGTGCCAAGCACTGTGCTTGGCACACAATAGGAACTGAGTACAAGTGATCCAGTCGTGCCCTGTGTTGGGGGATGGAGAGTGGGGACCAGAGATGCAGGCCAAGGACTGAGCCTTGGGGAGTGAGAGTGGGGAGAGGAAAGGAGGGGAGCCCAAAGTGCAACATGGTTGGCTTCAGCTCCAGACAAATTTTGCCAAATGTACCCCAAGCCTTTGCATCTTCTGGGCAGACCAAGCTGGACACATGGGATCTATAGGTTGAAAATCACATTGGTGCAACTGGACTGGGTTGGCACCAGGTGTGTTGTGCCTTTTGGGGCCTGTCTTTGCTGTACCTGGTTGCATCTTTTCTTAATTAAACTCAGATTGAGTCCATCAAACTCCACTTATCAAGCACCAACTCTATGCCAGGCATTGTGCACATATTGTGCACCAGATGTATGACGATAAGTAAGACAATTTCTGCCGTTTTGAGGGTCTCTCATCCATTTAACCCCCTTTACCTCCCAGGCACTGTGTGTTCGGCACTGGGTACACAAGATTTGGTGAAATTCTTGTTCTGGGTTGGGTGGAATGACACTCTGATGCCCAACGGATCATAATACATACAATGTAATAAGTGATTTGATCTGCATAATAAAAAGTACTTTGAGATTATAGACATTAAAGTGATTAATTTTTGTTTGGGAGATTCAGGGAACTGTTGATAAAGAGATGTTATCTGAGCTGGACTAGCAGAACAAAGAAAAAAGGTAAGTACATGGCATGCTTAGAGGATGACGGGTGAGCTGTTTGGGGTGGGGAGAGTCAGTGCACAGGGGGAGGTGATGGGAAATAGAAGGTGAGAAGGAAGCTAAGCTTGAAGACCAGTCGAGGGGTTTTCACTTTATCCTTCGATGCCCTGATCCCTCGCCTGGTATATGTGTTTGTTTTGCCATTAGGTCATTTGTTGGTTTCATACTTTGTTCTCTGGTCAGCATGCCCTGTTATGTTTGGCTTTGTTGCCTCTTAAAATGTAAGCTCCCTGTGGGCAAGGATTTGCCCAGTTTTCATGCTTTTTTTTTCCCTTGGTCTTGAGCCCAGTACAGTATGAACCATAATCTGGCACTGCTGTGATCCAGGTTATCAAAGAGAGAGCCTGGCTGTGAGCTCTACTGAGGGACTAGGGAGAAAACTCCAGGACAATCAGAGATGGTGACACTGAGCTGTTCCTGGGTATTTCTCATCTGTCACCTGGGGGTCACCCATGATGTATGGGCTGGGTGTCCACGGACTTCCATTTCCTCTGATTTGATAATAGAACTGAGTTTGATCATGGCACATGCCACCCAGTCTCTTTTGCTGCTTGGTAGGTCCATACAATGATGTTCCAGCCACTGGGATATGGGTGAAGTGACCTACATTTGAGCTGGCCCTAAAAGGAATGTATGACCTCTCCCCTGCCCTGTCCCCCTTCCTACAGCAATGGCCGAGGACCGCTGGAGAAGCCTTCTTGGGCACAGCAATGGAAGCTGTGGTTTGAGGATGGCAGAGGCACCTAATGGCCTGGACAGCCTGTTGTATTTTTAAGCCTCTTTATTATAGCAGCTTAGTCTGTACCTGACTCTATTTAGTAGCAGGATCTTGGACAACAAATTCTTTGTCCCATGGTCTTGGACAAGTCACCTTATCTTTCTAGGCCTCAGTTGCCACCTGTGTCAGATGGGAATACTAATAACGCTTCCCTTGCTCCATAGGAAGTGTGTAAGGGCTGCAGACGTGGCTATGATTTGAAAAGTGCAGGAGCAAGGCAAAGATTCATGGGGAGTATTTTTAGGATGAGTGGGTGATTGTCTCCGATCCTGGTTTATCACTCAGCTTTGCCTCTTCAGGAGTTTTCAGTGGCTCAGTTAAACTGCTTGTCCAGCTAATCAGAGCCAAGGAAGGCCCTGTGGGTATTCACCATCTGCCCAGAATAGTTCTCCCCAATCTTTAAAGCGCTCAGAACACACAGTTTGTCTTGGCTGTAATGGGGCAGACCTAAGGAAGTGATCTGGGTTGAAAAGCTTTCACACAATTGTAAGCAATGAAATGTGCTGAACCCAGTTGAACCTCATTAAAATGCTATGGTGGGCTGAGTGTTTATGTTTCATGTTCATGATATTTGAATGTGAAATTTACACGAAAAATGTAAGCATTGACGTGAAATTACTGGCAGGGTCTGGGCCACTATTTCAGGATGAAGGGTACTTGATGGCGACAGCAGTATCAATGGAACCCACTGATTGTGAATACTTACTTGGAGGGTCGTAGCTCAGACAGGATCCATGCTGCCCACTCCCCTGACCCACCCATTAGCTCGATTTGCCTTTTCTCAGGTAACCAACCCTGTACTGGGTACTGGTGCTTGCTCAACATGCATCCGGTTGATTTACTCATATAATAAGTGAAGGATAGAGTCTGTGTGATTTGGAAGAATCAGGCAAAGAACAGACTTTAGGGGTTTATTGGGGATATTGAACAAAAAAGGATGGACGCACAGGAAAGAAATTAGACAACATGTTTGAAAAATTGGAAATAAATTCCTTAACCCCTCTTGGTAGGAGAATAGTCAAACAAATCATGGCCCAATCATGCATTCCATTTGTTTAAAAAAAAAAAAAGGTATTGAATATCTACTGTGCACTTAGATTCTGGGACAAAATCCCTGACCTCATATTATGCAGCGACTTAAAATTATGGTTATGAAACATAGGCAACAACATGGAAAATGCATATGATATAACTTTAGTAGGAGACACAAGGGTCAAAATTAATGTACAGTCTCATGATAACTAGATTACAGAGAAGACATGCAGGGGAGAATGAAGTGAGGAAAATATGGCAGGGAAGTAACAATTGTGTTAGGGTGGTGGAGTCAGGGCCAACTTCTTTATTTTCCTAACTTACTGTGCTGTAGTAATTGTAATCCATTCCTAAATCTAAAAAATAAGAAGGGAGATCATCTGACCAACTGACCCTCTCACATTAGTCATCAGGTCCAGCTAGTCTTTAAGGAGTCCTCCACTGGACAAGCCCACGTTCCCGTGCCAACTGACCCCTGACGTTCTCCAGGTGTCGATCCTGCTGCTCCGAGTCTAAATCATAGATTTTAAAGTTTGGGTGGGGCCCAGATATACGAAAAGGCACCTCTGTTCTCGGTGATGGTAATTCAGCAGCTTTCCAGGGGAAGTGGCACGGTCCCCAATCCAGCACAATGCGGCAGTTGGTATTTCCCCTGACTCTCAGGGCCTGGGAGTGTGCCCATCCATTTGAGGCATGAGATGAAACACTTGGCCAGTTTCTGGCCTTGGGAATGGATGAGCCAGGTACCACATGCCAAGCCACAGCCAGGCACTCACACCTGTGCCTGCCTGCCCTGGACAGAGCGAGGATTCTGTCTTCCCACTCCAGATAGGTCTGCCTGGGATGCGGCTTGGAATCAGATTCAAATTTTTAAAAAACTTTCAAATATTTAATTGAAGAACTACATGCACATGGTCAGGGCTTACAGTAAAAAACAGACCTCCATTCCATTCCTCTTAGATTCAGTCCTGTCTCTCAGAGGCAATGGCTTTTAACTGGTTTGGTTTTAGGTTCTGCCACTTTACCTTCCTCTCTCTAAGTAATTGGCTAATCCTGCTGTGTCCAGGTGGGTCCTCTGGGGACTTGGTCTCCCTGCTCTGAAAAAGCAAGTTAGCTCATCTGTACACTTGGGTAGACCTGGAGACGTGCCATCCAGATCCTACCTTCAAAAATGGACTTGTGGGGCTGGCCCGGTGGCTCAGGCGGTTAGAGCTCCATGCTCCTAACTCCAAAGACTGCCGGTTCGATTCCCACATGGGCCAGTGGGCTCTCAACCACAAGGTTGCCAGTTTAATTCCTCGAGTCCCGCAAGGGATGGTGGGCTGTGCCCCCTGCAACTAGCAATGGCAACTGGACCTGGAGCTGAGCTGCGCCCTCCACAACTAAGCCTGAAAGGACAACAACTTGAAGCTGAATGACACCCTCCACAACTAAGATTGAAAGGACAACAAATTGACTTGGAAAAAAGTCCTGGAAGTACACACTGTTCCCCAATAAATTCCTGTTCCCCTTCCCCAATAAAATCTTTGGAAAAAAAAAAGGACTTGCTGCCCAGTTGCGGGCAGTGTGGTCAGCAGATGGCCACCAGCTGCTAGCTCCTTCAGGGTCAGCCTTAGAGGTACAGAGCCACCTTGCCCCAGGTCACACCCTTCCTGGGGCAGCCTGCATCCAGTGTGTGAGCACAGTGAGGGAATAAGGCCGGGCTATTTCTGCTCAGTGCGGGACTCTAACAGTGAATACTTACTTCAGTGCTCTGGGCCTGGTCGGCAGAGGCTTGGTAGGGTCTGCATTGCAATTTGACTTCTCCTTCTGCTCAACCTGCTTCCTTCCCCTTTTTTCAAAGGTGTCCATCCCAATAAGCATCATGTGTCCCTCACTGTCTCAGTGTCTGTTTCCAGGGAACCCACCCTGTAACAATTGCCCTTGTCCGTCTCCCAGTTTTTCAACTATATCAATTCGTGTCAATGGGAACTACATTTCCCAAAATCCCCCCCCCCGCCCCCGCCGTGTGGTTCCAAGTAAGGATTAGCCATGAGGGACAGTTGTGCAAAATTTGGAAGGCAGAAGTGAAGCAACAGCCATTTTCACTCTCTGAAGGCTGGTGTAGGGCCAGGCGCTGTTGCAGTTTGCCTGCTGTCCCTGACATGCGGCTCACCTTGTTGGCGTGCCGCCCAGGGCTCCTCTCGCTCTTCTGTGTCCTGGGCCAGATGCATGTGCAGCTCCCTGATGGGGGTACCTGCTTATCCAAAGGTCATCCACAGCATGGAGATTGGAGGTGGAACGAGACAGATGCTGTCCTCGTGGGTTCCAGGTTGTCCTTCCTCTTCCTCACGTCCATCTTTTCTTCTCAACAGCCTCTTCTGCTGACCACAGACCCAACACAGACACAGAGGCTGCAGTAGTCTTACATAGACTGATTAGCCAGGCTCCATGACTCCATAAGGTCTAATCCCCATAATAGTTCCCTTTTTCTTGAATTCTAACTGGTACAGTCACTATTTCTAGTTTCCCTATTGATAACTTTGTTTCATTAGCTCTCAGTTGTACTTGACTCCTTACTCTATAAGATAGGATATTCACCTCATCGTCCGGGTCTTCCCCTTGCTTCTTCCCCTCTCACCTCCTCTACCAGCTGTATTTAAATTTCTACATTTTCAAGTATGGTATAACATTATATCCTGTCCTAAAATCATAGTGAACCCTTTCCCTTCTTTGTTCATGGTCCACTGTAAAAGTTGAAAACCAATAAACAGCAGCCAGAGTCATGTGTTTTGTGCAGGTAAATGGGTGGAGCCTAGTGATGGTCTGTTATCATATTTCTTTCCCTGCATGTTCAAGGGCAGACACCTGTGTCACTCGAAAGACCATATTCTTAACCCCAGGATCAAATAGATTTTCTTTTTTTTTTCTTCTTAATTTTTTATTGGGGAATATTGGGGGACAGTGTGTTTCTCCAGGACCCATCAGCTCCAAGTCGTTGTCCTTCAATCTTAGCTGCAGGGGGCGCAGCCCACCATCCCATGCGGGAATTGAACCAGCAACCTTGTTGTTGAGAGTTCACACTCTAACCAACTGAGCCATCTGGCCGCCCAAGATTTTCGTGTTTTGCATGCCATCATTTGCTCAAATGCACCGTGTTTCATTTTTGGACCTTAACTTTCTTGTTTAGTAGTTTGTTTTTCCCAGAGTTTTTGATTGCTTTCTTTTTTCTGTTTGGGCAAAGAAAGCTAGGTCTTTGCCATCATGTTCCAGTGATCTAGTTTTTTATTCATTTTTTGTGTTTCTTGGAATCGATTATATTCTTCTAGAAGACTTTCGCCTTGGGACCCCTCTGGCATTTTGAGGCTTGCAAAACAGCTGTCATTCTGAAAGAGCTTTTCATTGGATTCCTGGGTTAATCCCACCAGTTATTCTATTCTTGCATTATCCTTTTGTTCCCTCGATATTCACTCCAGTTTTGTTGGAGTACATTCTCATTTAGCTTATCCATGAAGCATGCTCAAGAAGGAAATATCAAGTACCTACATGAGGATTTAGCTGTGTGACTTGGTCAAGTTCCTAACCTCTTTGTATTTCAATTTCCCCAACTACAATATGGGGATTATGTCAGCAACCTCATGGGCTCACTGTGAGGATTATATTTGATAACCTTGGTAGAGTGCCTGATCCTTGGTGCCGAGCAAATTTTGGTTTATTTCCCTAATTAAGGCACCTTTTTTTTGTTAAGAGATCTTAAAATGCTCCTATTACTTATGAAATAAAGTCCAAATTCTTTAGCATGGCCCAAGGTCCTCCATAATTGGATCCCAATTGACTTTTTCAAATTTATTTCTTGTTACTTCTTTCATGTACATTGCAAGCTGCCAAACTCTTCTCCCAGCACACCTGTGTCTTCCAGCCATCAGGCCTTGATTCTCGCTGTTTCTTCTGCCTGGAAAGCCTTTCCCATAATGTTTGTGTGTCCAAAACCATTTCCTTTCTCAGGCGCTCCCTCCACCATACATCCTTCCCCGATCTCCAGCTACAAACAATCCAGATGTCTCCTCTGGCTTTTATCCCTCTCTACTGGATATTAGAGGTATTATGGTGACACACTTGGCTAACTGCCTGTGGATGGACCAAACTCTTTCAGTGCTTCTCTGCAGTTGGGGCAGCGACAGTGATGAATGATTCCCTGTTTTGCAGGCTGGGCAGCATCCAGGATGTCTCTAGGCAATGTTTTCAGAGAGCCAAAAACTGCTTCCTTCCTTTTTCCTGTCAGTGCAGCTTTTCTCACCCATAAACAGACCCTCCCCACCCCCAACCCGTGGAAGGGTCAACTTTACTTCTAGGGTTGCCACCTATTTGGTGAGGTCTTATGGTCACTAGGAAAGTGTTCTGCCATCATGTGTCTCTTCCATTGGGATTCAGTTAAAGGAACAAATTGCACATAACCCTGGGAGGGGTATCACATTAAGTATAACTTATTATTAACACTCACTCCCTCAAATGTATTAGATGACTCTCTGTGCCAGGCACTATGGAGGACTTGGGGACAGTGAGAGGAAAGATAGAATCCCTGGCCACAGGGAAATCACAACTACCTTAGGTGTACGATCACTTTCTGGCTGAAAGCAGAATGCTGGAGTATCTGAGGGTGAGCACAGGTTTGGGTGTATGGGTTGGGATGGTGCAGGAAGAGACTATGAAGGCTCTGGGAGCCTGGGTGGAAGGGGATCCGCAGAGCAGTGGGGTGCCTAAGACAGGTTTTTCTCTATCTCACAGTTTAGCCCTCAGCTATGATGGAGCCTGACCGGTCACCAGGCAAGGCAAGAGGTTGGGGAGAAGGTGGAAAGGAAGGTGACGTAGCCTCTGAATGCAGGGCTCTACCCACCCCATTCATGTGCCGTACTCTCTCCTGACCCAGGTGAGACCCTGGACAGCTCCTTATAACATTACCTTTGAGGGAACCACAGAGAAAGGAAAATCCCTTAGTTCACCAGCCACGTCCCTGGCCATTTCTGCTCATTTTCAGGATTGGCATGGGAGGCGGGGGAAAGGAAGGGTGGCCCACATGGGTGCTCATCCCAGGAGCTCCTCTTCAGTGCCGGCCAGATCCAGTCACCCTGACCTGGATCAATGCAGAGGGCCCCCCCTCACTGGAGGGGCAGAAGCTTGGAGTTGTGTGCTTCTGAGCAGACATTGCAGCCTATTAAAGGTTGAATTCTGTCTGGTGGTCACATCCTGGATTGGCTGCCTCATGGCAGACAAAGCTCCTTTTGTAGCCAGTGGGACCAAGGGAAGGGGGAAAGCTGAGTTCTTAATGTGGCCAATCAACTTCCAGCTTGTATTAATAAATTTATTCCTGGACCTTTCCAAAACAAAACTTTGCTAATGTGGAGCTGGGGGGCTGCAGGAGCTGGGTGACGCCTGGCAGTGTCTGCAGGCCCAGGTTCTCCTGGTCGTTGGCTAGAGCCAGCTCTGGGGCAAACTGGGACTATGGGGTCTTGGGAACCCAGCCTTCTAATTGGGCTTTTGTGCTATCTGCCTTATCCTCGACAAAGGCTGTCAGGGAGCTTACTCACACCCAAATCAAAGCCCACAGGTTCTTGTAGCTGGAAGGGTCCTCAGAGATAGCCAATCCAGCACTTTTATTTCACGGTGGGGTTGGTGGGGGGAGAGGGAGGGGTACTTGATCTTTGTTATCTACAAAGATAGTGATAGGGCGAGACTCCAGGTCTCCCTAACTCCACATCATGCTTACACTTTGCATGAATTTTCTTATGGAAATGTATGTACTTCAACAGAAAGATACAAGGAAGAGAGAGGGCAATTAACTTTAAAGAACCAACTGATGATGGTGAAAGCTAAAACAAAGTGATTGGCTGACAGGCCAGGGACTGTCCTGGTTCTCCCAACATCATGCTGCAGACCACAGTCTAGAGACCCAAGGAAGCTGTGGTGTAACTCCAGCTGGAGTCTGAAGGCCTGAGAACCAGGGGAACCCATGTTGTAAATCTCTGTCTGAGGGCAGAAGACCAGTGTCCCAACTCAAACAGGTGGGCAGGAAGGAAAAGGGGCAAACTCCTCTTCCCTCCATGTTTTGTTCTATTCAAGCCCTCAAGGGATTGGATGATGCCCACCCACACTGGGGAGAGCAATCTACTTTCCTGAGTTCACCAGTTCACATGCGAATCTCACGTGAAAACACCCTCACAGACACGCCCAGAAATAATGTTTCAACAGCTATCTGGACATCACGTTGACATATGACATTAACCATTACGGTGTCCTTGATTTTCACCAGTGTCATCATTTTTTTCCCCCAGGATCTCAAATTTGAAAAGAAATCAACTACAGCCCCTCCTCCCCAGTATACCTTCCACACACACCTAGGGCTTCTAGTGATGCAAGGACTACTTGGGTGGGAGAAAAAAACATGGAGTTCATTTGGGGGAGGCAATATAGCCAAGGGGTTTAGGAGATAGTGAGTAGAGCCAGATATAGGCCTGGGTTCAAATTTCAGCTCTGTCATGATTGGTTCTGTAATCTGTGGATAGTTATATAACCAACTTGTGTACCAGTTTCCCCATCTGTAAAATGGGGATAAAAATTCAGATTGTTTGGGAGAATTAAATGAATTAACTCATGTAAAGTACCTAGAACAGGGTCTGGCACACAGTAAATGCTCAATATGTGTCAGCTTGTATTATTATTGGAGGAGTAAGTGAAAACAGTAAACATTTGTTGCGTGTTTAGGTGAGATATTGTAAATGCCAGGAGGTTTGGGAGTTAATATGTCTAAGACATGGGTCCGGCTCTTAAGATGCCTTCAGTCTACAAGAAAGAGAAGATGCTAACACGTCAAAAGGAAGGAATGCTGTACAAGTGAGACCAATTAAAAAACTGAATTTTGAGAAAGGGGATTGGATCCCAGAAGGGGAAAAAAAGAAATCAGGCCAGAACATGAATGTTCTGAGATCTCAGAGATGGGAAAATTACCTAGAGTAATTTGGGGCAGTTGGAAAGTGAAAATTTTTTCAGATTAGAGGCCTGGTGTGTGTGTGTGTGTGTGTGTGTGTGTGTGTGTACTCCCACTCTGACAAAAAGAAAGACCTTTAACAAAAAATAAAAGAGAGAAAGGAACCTTTTCAACACCTCCCTGTAACCTCATTCCACTAGGAGTCTTCATGAATTCATTAGCACATCAGCTATGGCACCTTTGTTTCAGCAACCCCAGCTCCCAGAATACCTGGGGGAATTCCGAGAGGCCAGCTTTGCCTGTCAGAGAGAGCAAAGGAGACGGCAGAGATTTTCAGGTCAGAGCAGAGCTGGGCACCAATCCCTAAGGGAATGGACTAAAAACCCAACCACTGACACCAGAAGGAATATGCCCCGGGGCCATTTACGTGGAGGCTGATTTATGTATAAATTTCTAAAGTGTGGTTGTTTTCTTAGATAATAACTAAAAAAAAAAAAGAAAGGAGGGCTTCAGTTTGCTTTAGAATCTCTTCACTTAGTTACTTTGACCTTTGTGGTAAGACCTCAGCTATTTGGAACTGCCGAGAGATAAGATGTCCTAAAGGGTTAAAATCTGGGTGCCCAAACTGAAAGTTAAATGATTCTGATGGGCTTTAAAAATGTATATGTGCTTCTTTGCTTTGTTTGCTAGAGTATTTGGAACATGATGTATCTTTTTCTTGATGACTTATGGTGCCTACCGTAGTACTCTGTTGCCCTTATGATCTTTGAATAAGATGCCTTGACCCTAGTGGGCCCAGACTACTCTGTAGTTTGAATGTTATATATAATTGTATTTAAAAAAAAAAAGGCTTCTGGATTCAGCTCTGGCATGTAAAAAGCTTGAAGTTGTCATTCCTGTCCTTACAACAAAGAAAATCTGTACAAACTAAGTATCAGTGACTTTTCTTGAACTAATCAGAGAATTGGGGTTGTAGGGCAAATCACTACCTTGAAACCTGGAGAGAGAGATGAATACAGAAAAACACAGGTGAGAATGGCTTACCTGGAGCAGACTAGCAGGCTGCTAGAGCCATAAACCAGTGTGAACTCTTAAATGAAAATTGGATGAATTGCTGGAGATTGAATGCAGACCACCATGAGAGTGAGAAACTCTCGGGGGCCACAGTCCTAGGGGCCCCCATATTCCTTTGGGTTTTACCTCCAGGAACTTCACCAGATTCTCACAGTAAAAAGCCAAGAAAGACCCCATAGGGCTCTGGCAGAGAAAGGGGGAAAGTAGCCATGTTGAAATACATCCAGAACATTCTGCTTAATAAAGGCCTACTATCCAGGGAAAAGACTTTACCAGAGCCTTCACCCATCTGGAGGAAGGGAATTACCCAACCCCAGTCCCCTTGATCCTTTCTGCCTAAAGGGAGGGGGGAAGCTAAGAAACATCTGTGAAGGTCTTAGCCCAGGAACACAGGCCCACTAAAAGACTGAGACTAACTCACAAGGTTAGATAACACTTCCTGTCCTCACACTTCACCACCACATTAAAAGGGCTCCCATATGGTAAAAGTGGACTACAGCTGCAAGAGCTGCAAGGTGCAGACTCTATTTAAGGAGGAGTTCTTAGGGAAGCCCAAAGGCAACGGAAGACACAAAAACAAGGACACTAGAAAAATTTGAAGCCTGTGGCAACTAGTTACAGCAAAACATTAAACACAGCCCAACACCTAGCCAGATTAACCTACAACTTCACACTGAAGACTTTTTACCTCAATACCTATTGCTCTATGTCTCATCTGTGACTTTCAACAAAAATTACAAAACATGCTGAAAAGCAATATAAAACGTGGTCCGTATAGACAAAGTAAGCATCAGAACTAGACTCAGATATGACACAGCCTTTGGAATGATCAGACAGACAATTTAAACTAACATGTTAGAAGCTGTGCTAGAAAAGTAGACAACATGCAAGGAGTGATGGATAAATATAAGCAGATAGAAGTGGTCCATGTATGTGTGACTGTTCTGGAGCCTTAGCCAGGTACCACAGGCTGGATCCCAGAGTCATGCCTATTAAAATTCCTGATTGCCTCCTGTTTTCTCTTCTCATTCCTTCTAGGCTAAGCCATGTACTGTGCCAAGCTTTACATCTATTCTTGTTGCAGATAAGGTGGTTTAGCCAATAGGGGGAGGGGTTGCAATGAGCAGAAGGCAGACAGAGCCAGAGGCAAAGTTGGAGTCTGGCCTTTGGTGAGTAAGCACAGACCCAATTTCTGATTATCGCTCAGCTTTACATGATTCAATAGCTTGTTATTATCGCTTCAGACAGAGGTGACAAGGCCTAGGGAAACACTAGCCAATAGAAATATGGTACGAGCTATAATTGGCGTTGCACTTAAATTTTAATTACATTTACATTTTTCTAACAGTAACTTTATAAAGAAAGTAAAAAGAATAGGTTAACCCAATATATCTAAAATGCTATCATTTCAACATGTAACCAATATAAAAATAATTTTTTATTATATTTTCATTTTTTAATTAGCTTCAGGTGACCAATATAAAAATTATTAATGAGTTACTTTACATTCTTTTTTGGGGGTTGCTCAGCCCAAATCCACTGTTGATTTCTCAACCTGTATCCACCACATTTCAGTTTCTCAATAGCTGCATGTGTATTAAACTAGAATTATTATAGTTTGGGCTGCTAGTGTCAAAAGTGGCTTAAACTCCACCTCAGGGATGATGTAGATGCCTGATCACTGCACTGTACAGTGAACCTGAAGCTGCACAATAATGAATGTCAACTACAAGTTTACATATATATATATAGTTCCAAGAAGCGGAGTACAGCATTAGGAATAGAGACAGCGGAAATGTAATGGCTGTGTGCAGTGTCAGAGGGGGTTGTCACTGTGTGAGGAATATAAATGATAAATGTCTAACTATTACATTGTTTGGTGCACCTGAAACTAATAAAACAATGTTTTAAAAAGAATAGCTTAAACAAGATAGAAATGCGTTTTTCTTATGTAAATGCTCAGGTAGGCATTGAGGGCTTTCTGATAGGGCACTTTTTTGTAACGGTCGACTTGGGCTCCTCCCACCAATCATGGGCTTTATTTGCAAATTCCTCAATAGTCCAAAATGACTGTTTCAGCTCCAGCCAATGTCTCCACATTCCAGCCAGCAAAAAGGGGGAATGACAGGAGAAGGAAACCCTGTTCTCTTTTAATGGCACTTCCAAGAAGTTACATATGTGTTTATTACTTTTACTTACGTGCCTTTAGTCATATGGCCCTACCTGTTTGCACAGGAGGCTGAAAAACGTTGTCTCTATTTTATGTGACCATGTAACCAACTAAAATTCAGGGCTTCTATGACTAAGGAAGAAAAAGAGAACAGATATTGGGAATTAACTGGTAGTGGTCGGTCTCAGAAATAAATCCACACTAGAAAAAAATGCAGATTAGAAAGGTAAACGAGAAAACCAATTTATTATGAGATTATGAGGCTGCAATTGCCAGCTAGGTTGGAGTGCCTGGGTCTGCTGACCATTGCAATCTCTTCCCAGTAGGATAATCTGATTGGTTGGAAGATTAATAGATCAGACTTTGATGACCCAAAAGACTTATTACTATTCAAGGATACACCAACCTGCCAAGTGAACTAAAACATTCCTGCCAGCCATGAGGGAGCCCTCTCTCTGGGATGACACTGGAGACCCTTGGACAAACTCCTGCTTTCAATGTTCCTTTATCTGAACTTCTCGGGGACTCCCTCTTTCTTCATCATAGTTTTACACATTACAACTCTGCTTACATTTGATACGTTTTAGACTTTGGAAGGACGAGATTTTGAGGACACACTACCTCCTTGTTGCAGACTTTGGAAATACTATTGTCTCATCAACAACACTCATTCACTTGACAAGCATTTATTGAGCACCTACTGTGTGACAGGTATTACCTTATGCTGAGAGTGAATAAAAACCTGGCTTCTGTCCTTATGGTGATCACAATATCTAAAGAATAGGGAAAGTGACGTTGGTCAAGGGCTTGAAAAATGAGTAGATGCTCACTGAGCAAGAGGAATGTGACAAGTCATTCCAGGTGAAAGGGACAGCATGTGTAACGGTTTAGAGACATCGATGAATACGACATGTTTGGGAGCAGGTAGTAGCTGGAAGGGTGCTGTAGTGGATACTGCAGCCGTCTTCTAACATCCATTCCTCCTCAGTAACTTGCCCATTTTCTTTTGGTTATCCACCCTCCCTACACTTCACATACACTTTGCAGGAAGTGGATTCCACCCAAGCCCTAGCTGTGGAGTGAATAACCCCAGTATAGACTCATCAGCAAAATCGCTTCTTGCCTGAAGATGAGCAAGTGACACAATTCTCACCCGAGAGACGGGAGAAGCCTTTGCTAGGGAAAGATGCGCTCTCTTTCCTTCTACATGGAGTGGAGGATGGGTGTGAAGCCAGGAATTGCTAATTGCTGCAACCATTTTGTCACCATAAGAGAAACCTGCCCAAGGATGAAGACAACACCAGGGAGGGCAGAGAGGGCGTCCAGAAAGAAGGGGCTTTGATGACATTGTTGAGCCATTAAATCAAACTTACCCTGAAGCCCACTCTACCTCTAAGCCTTAGGCAGGTTTGGGCCATAGTGGGAGGGACCCTGGGACTCAACCTTTATTCTGGGGACCGTGGGAAACCGTAGGTGACTTTCTCTCTCTCTCTCTCTCTCTCTCTCTCTCTCTCTCTCCTGACATCATATGTTTATTGAAGACTTATATGAGCAGGTATTATTCCAGAAAAAATTCTATTAGAAGGTAATCCTTAAATGGTTCCTGAAAACTTTATTTTATACAATTACTTATAAGGGAAAAGAAAATAGACTTTTTGTAACTTTTTGGTGTGCTTATTTTACACCTCTACTTGGTGATTCTTTCCTCCTCCTGCTTAATAGCCTCTATTTTCTGTTCTTCCACCTGTCAACCTCGGAGACTTTCCTGTTCCTATTACCATAATTGTAATTGAATTTCTGGTCCTGCCCACCTCCCACCAGTCTCATTTGCTGCCTCTCTTCCATGGAAGGCTTTCAAACAGGAAAGTGAGCTGATTGGGCCTGAGTTGTAGGAAGTGGCTTCAGGGTGCTGGGTGCAAAGAGCCTGGACCAAGGCCAGAAATGAGAACCTGAGCCACGACAGAAGAAGAGGGGGAGAATTTGAGGGCCACTCAGCCAGACCGACTGGATAAGGGGGTGTGAGGAACAGGGTGTGCTTCAGGAAGACTAAAACTCTGAGCCTGACGGCGTGAATGGAGGCACTCTCCGTCCTCCTGTTTCTGCCTCCTGTGCTGTAGCCCCATGAAATCCTTTCTACTGCCAGACTCTTAATTCTCCTCTTTAGTGCATTCACGCCTCTGATTATAGTTCCTATGGGCATGCCTGGTCCTCTAAAGCAGAGACCACGCCTTGTCATCTTCACATCCCCGGGGACTAGCCTAGCACATGGTTGGCACTTGGTCAATGCTGAATTGGATTGAGTTGATGGTGTACTGGTTCTTGCTGAGCTCGGCATTAGCTGCACCCTCCTTCTGCCCCTGGGGCTTAGTCATCTCTTTCATAAGTAGCCTCCAAAAGCTGTAGCCACAATACCGAGACTCCTTGTTGTTGGCAGTTGTTGGCAGCCTGAGTGCCAAATGCCAGGGAGCCAACCACTAGAAACATGCTAAGATGGTGAGGGTGAGCCAAGTAATCAGGGCTGTATACGTTTATGAGAGAGAGGCGTGAGTGTGCTCCCTGGGGGATCTGCAACAACACCCCCTTTCCAGGAAGCAGAAACCAGGCCTCTTCCTTTCTTTTTTCTCACCTGTTGTGTCTTGTGGCCAAAAGTACATTCATTGGCTTTCCATGCTTCTAAAATAAATCAATTTTAGGACTACACCCTTCCAAGCTACCCCAGATTTGCTCCCTGGGGGTGTTAAATCCCTTACCACCCCACCAGGCCTAAATGTTGGGGTACCACTTCACAAAAATATTAACCCTTTAGCTCCTCTCAGAAGAAGGATCTCAGTTTTTCTGATGTCTGATCTCCATTTCTCCCTCTGCTAACAATTCATCCCATAGGATGTTGACTGTCTTTTGGGATGGTCATGGCAGGGAGGCGTTGAGGGGGAATTATATTTACCTTTTACCAACTTTGTAAGGCACCTCTCTTTATTCCTTTTATATAAACCTCTGCTGGGTTTTTGAGGTGCCCCTTTTCTTCCAACCCCAAAGTTTCCCCCATCACCTCTCCAAGAGTTTGAGCTTTTCCCCTGGTCTGTTTCATGATGGAAACTCCTGGCCCCCTGCGAGCCTGCGCTTTTCTGAAGGGCTCTGAAGTTCAGCTCTCATCTGCCCCAGTGTTATGTTGTTTTCCCTGTCGCTATGGCAGGGATTAAGACACTAGCCAGGGAAGGAGGGTGGAGGGGAAAAAGTCAGCAGGGAAAAGCAGGCCGACTAACAGGATGACCAGGAGAGAGGCTGATTGGAGAGTGTCAGGGCAGGAGGAAACAGGGAGAAAGGACGTCAAGGACGGAGGAGGGATTCTTGTTTTGTTTTGTTCTATTTTGGTTTTGGTTTTTAGTTTGGGTTTGTTTCCAGAGGTGAGGAGACAGGCATTTAATGCTGAATCCTGCCCCCAGTGCAGAGTCGCAGCTGAAGAAATCCTTTCCCTTAGTTAGTAACCCAGAAGCAATCTCCAGACCCCAGATAATAGGAAAAACTCTCAAAATAGCTTCCAGTTATTCTCAATTCACTTTATGGACAGGCCTGACAGGTCAGTGTGACAATGTGGCCCAGTACCATCTGAAACCCAGGCAAGAGGGCCTTGGCTTTTGGAGATCGCTGCCCAGGCCTCCCTGTGTCCCTGGGGTGAAAAGTCCGCAGGACCAACGGAGATGCCCAACCAGGGCCCATGCCTACGCCCATACCTACCCTCATTTAGATCTCGCTTCTGGTATTCAGGACCTCAGAATCTCTGCCCAAATGACCTCAGCCTGCTCCCAGGGCCCATGTGGTCTCATTCCCATGATCCACCCTGTCGAGGGTGGCCCCTGAAGCCTGTGGACCAGAGTAGCTACTTGGGGGATGGGTGCAGCCTAACCCTGGGCTGAACATGGAGGTGCAGGAACATATAAGTGGGCAAGGCCCCTTGCTGAGGGTAGGAACAAAGAGGGGACAGGTTCCGATCTGGGACTGCTTGTCCCTGTGCCGCCACATTCGGGTGTGAGGAGTCTGAGAATTCTAAAGTCACGCTTGGCCTTTCAAAATGTAATGAAGGTGCGTGCGTTTGTGAAGGTAAGAGGCTAAGACATTTTATTTAACAATTTGTTAGCTCGACTAATAGCTTTTAAATATTTAGATACATGGTATGTGGGTCTTTATATGAATTCTTGCCCTGGTCCCACGAACCTGTGAAAAAACAAAGATTTGCCTGGTGTGGATGCCTCTATCTCCAGCTGTGCCTCCAAATCTCTATTTTGAAAAGTCAGAATTTTCCCACATCCTTGTTTCTGAAGATGCTTCAGGTGGGAGCAGAATTAGATTCTTTGGAATATTTGGTGTGTCATGTCACAGGGATATGTGCCATCTGCTAGCTGAATCCATGGTATTTGGGGAGGATAGCAGCAACCAAAATTAAATACAAATTTAGTTTAAAATTAAATTAGGAGTATATTCAAGGGGCAGCAGCACTTCACTTATCCAGAGACGATTTATACAGCAACCTCGGTTATTTGGAACACTGTCAGAAACTAGAAAAGGAGCAAAAATAAACAAAACCCAAAACAAATGAGGAAAGAACCACCCTCAAAATAAAACAAAAAGCACCCTTTGCAGCCAAAATAAATGTCACAGAATTTATCCCCTACCGTTTATATATTTACCCACAGGCAAGCCATTCGGACCCTCCTTCAGAGCCCATGTAACTCTTTATGTAGACACAATTCAAGGGACAATTTGGGTGAAAAACTTGCCATTCCACAGCAAATTTGAAAGAATACCTTGGAAGGAGCGAAAGAAGGCTGCTAGAGACTTGACACTGATCCAAATGAGAAGATGGTTGTTAGTTTGTGTTAAAGGCAGAGACAAACTTAGAATAAAAAGTAAGCAGGACTGCACAGCACAGCCTGAGTCCAGTTAGTGTAACAGGAACAAGCCCCCTTTCATAGTCCAGTGCAAGGATGGGGGAGTGGGCGCAAGGGGTGGGGAGAGTGTGTGCTATGGTCTGAATATTTGTGTCCCCCAATTTTCCTATGCTAAATCCAAATGCCCAAGGTGATGGTATTCGGGGGTGGGCCTTTGGGAGATGCTTAGGTCATCCTAACCCTAAGTTTCTGTTGTTTATAACCACCCATCTGTGGTATTCTGTTATGGCAGCCCGAATGGACTAACGCAATGCGATTCATGAAAACCCTGGGCATCACGAAAAGTCAGGAAAAATTTTAAGGTGGGCCAGAATCCAGTTTTCGTGAACACGTGGAGCAATGGGGATTCCTCCACTGCCATTGGCAGAATAACCACGAAGGAAACTGGTTTTGGCAGCTGAGCACGTGCGGAATCCTTGACCCTGCAGCTCCACTCCTAAGTATGTATAGAGAGAACCCCTGCACATGGTCATGGGAGACACGTGCCAGAAAATGCACGGCAGCACTGTTTGCAAAATCCCTCAGACATCCATCAAACAGTAGAATGAATAAATGCATTGTGGTGTATTCTGTAATGGAATATTATATAGCTGAGAAAATGAACAAACTACAGCCACACACGGTAACATGGATGAATTTAAAAAACACGATGTTCAACTGAAGGAACTGGTAACAACAAAATAGGTAAGTAGGATTCAATTTATATGAAGTTCAAGAAATGGCGAAACTCATTATATTGTTTAATTGGGGTAGGGTTACCTCTGATGGGGAAAGAGAGGGCTCCTAAGGTACTATAGTGATACCCTTTTTCTTCTTGTCTGGGTGGTGGGTCTATTGGTAATCACTTGATTTATATTCTTTAAACTACATGTATGTTTTATTCATATATATGTATATATAGTTCACCAACAATTTTTTAAAAGAAGGGGAAGAAAAGCAAGAGTCAGGTTCTGTCCAATTTACTCTGTCTAAGAAGGCAAGATAGTATTTAATAACATTCATTTGAAATAACAATAACAATGAAAAAGAAAAACAGTTTTGGACACATAGAGGGTTAAGTTTCAGTGATCTGGAAAGTTCATTTATACATGACAGTTGCTCAACTTCTTTTCTATACAACAGAGATACAACAGTAATGACCGGGAGTCCCATCTCTTTTCAAATGAATTTCTGAATTTCGTATTGCTAAGAAAGGAGAGAGTCAGGAACCATAGTGGGAGCTCCTTGGGGAGGCACAGAGGACCTTCACCGACCAGCTGCAAGTCTGCATTATAATTTCAGGAAAATCTGTCCTTTGAATAAGTACAAGGTGGACCCTCCTTGTACTGAACTCCATGCTGCAGTGGATAAACTTTGGTGACTTCAGGGAACTTCTTTCAATTCCCTGAGTGCCTGCAATGATCTCTCTCTTGCTGCTAGGTCTTTACATATGCTGTTCCCTCTGCCTGGAACACCGCATGGGCTGCCTGTCTACCTCCCTCCACTCTGAATACCTGACACACTCCTGGTCAGCATCTATCCAGGAAGTCTTCTTTACCCACTTCCTCCAAACTATGGTGCTGTTCCCACAACCCCCTGCAACAGACATGTCAAGTACTCACCTCCCCCTAACTCCAAGTCTGATTTTCCTCATCAGTTCTCTCCAGCACCCAGCTCAGGGCACAGTAGGTGCTCAGTATTCACTTGTTGAATGAATAAAAGAAATATTGTGTTTCACCTGATACACAGCTGTGGTCGACACTGTGGGTTGGCTTACTCAACTGCCATTTCTTCACTTCTTTCTTTCTTCCTTGCCTGCCTCCACTCTAGAGGCTGGTTTGCTTTCCCAGCCTCCCTAGTACATAGAAGTAAGCGTGTGACAGTCATGCAATGAGAAGTCTGCTGGGGGTTTCTGGGAAAGTTTCTTCTTTTTTATTAAAGGAACTCACAGCTGGTGCTGCCCCCATCTTCTTCCTGCCTGGAATGGAGCTGTGATGCTTGGAGCTGCAGTGGCCACGTTTTAACCACAAGGGATAGGCCAACAGAATCAAAGAGACAACATTCCTGATGTTGCTGAGTCACAGAACCAGAACCAGTGGCTACTTATCTGTAGACTTCTTATTGGTGGAAAAAGAACACCTGTTTCGTCCACTGTTAGATGATTTTCTATCATTTGCAGCAGACAGCATGCCAGCAGGGGTGTAGGGAGGAGAAAACAATACAAAGAGTCTACTTAGCTTGTCAAAGAAGGAGGATAACATTGTTGAGCACCTATATACATCTGGTTATTGTACTAGTTGCTTCATATTCATAACACTTAACCTCGCAATTCCTAGTACAGTTATCCTGTCATTACACAGACAGGCAACTAAGGCTCAAGACCTGAGTGAATTGCTCCAGTCACGCAGCCGGCAGTGCTAGAGCTGGGAGGGGGCCATGCTCTGATGCCCTGAAGACAAGAGTTGGGGAGCCCTTAGCAGACAGCCAAATGTTATTGGGGGTGGAGGCACCCGGGGGTTTGTCTCAAATCTAGATCTCTCCCAGTGGACTAGGATTCTTTGAGCTCAACATGTTTTGTGTAGCAGCCACACTAGCTTTGTAAAAGTCAACCCATTTGTAGTGAGAGCCAACAGTTGATAACTTTGCAGCCTAGATTGCTAAACATCGCTAATGGTAAAACCAGCCACTGTCACTGCCAGAAACATCCCGCAGAGACACAAGTTCTTTGCCCACACCTCAAGCATTTTACCCAGCAGTACTTTTGTTTTGGGGGGTCCCCAGGCTAAGCAGTCTGTCTCCTTTAGCACTGTCTCTCTCTTCCCTATTCAAAGAGCCCAGTACTTGCACACATTCTCAGGTTCCTCTACTGAAAGAAAAACAAACAAACAAACAAACAAACAAACAAACTTATAACCACAATTGCATCAAAGTGTTGGCTATTGAAGTGTCCCTTCTTTCAGTTCCCTCTCCCCACCATTGTCTAATCCTGGTAGCTGAAGACAGTACTATTGACAAACACCCCAGCCCAGGCCCAGACTGTCAGAACCAATGCTGGTCCTTGGCTGGGGATGTACAATGGTGTTCTTGATTGGCCCTATTTTGAGGGCTTGAGACATTGTGTCAGGCTTTATGACCCCATTTTATAGACATGGGAACTGAGGCTGCTACCCAAGGTCGAACAGGAAGAACTCAAACTTGGTAGACTTGAAACCTGAACTATAGTTCTCGGTAAGGGTGTTTCTCATCTGATCCCTCAACCATCTCCCTCCTGCTTCCTACTACCCATCACCACTCCCAGGGAGCCCAAAGATTCCCTATTAAGAGATTTATTCCTTGAGGCTGAAAGCATTTTGATTTTCAAGAGTTTCCATTAAAATGCAAAAGCCTCTGGGAAGTGTAATCCCCTAAACTGTTGTCTTATAGCTTCAGAGTAGGGAGAGTTTAATGGATCAGTCCTGTGCTCGGAAGTGAGGGCCTAAGGGCAGGGAGGAGAGAGACAGAATGAAAGTGTTTAATTGGCTGAGGGCCCCTTATTCCTGGGACTTTGAGGAGCCCAAGGTTGGCTTCCTATCTGATTTCCCAGGGGCCCTGAGGCTGATTGTTTCCAGCAGCTACTTTGGTTGGGCAATTATCTTGAGAGCACCTACATCTCCTTCCTAACCCCGCCTCACCCCCCCCAAGTATAGTCCCTTAAAGCTTCCAGGAGCTCTGAGCTTAGAGGCTGGGTGGAGAGGCGAGGCAGCAGGGCCACGTGCTCTCTCTTAACCTCACAGCCTAGCTTCTGAGGCTGAGAGCTGAGGTCCTTCATAGGTGGGCCTGAGCTTGTGGTGTGTACACATGTGGGTGTGGGGAGGGGTTCAACTTCTACCAGACTTGGTCTCTGGCTTGTGGTGGCAACCTCTCCATGAGCCAATCTCATGGTGATCTGGATGTTTCTGAAGGCAAGCTGATAACTTCTGGCTGACACTGTTGGTTTAGGCTGAGCTGAGCGACCCTCTAGAGCAGGGGTGTCCAAACTGCGGCCCGCAGGCCAACTGCGGCCCATGATCCATCGTTAATTGGCCCACAGCAAATTCCAAAAATATATTTAGTTTACTTAAATAAACCAGGTGAGGCAATGCGTACTTCACCTCAAGTGAGTGGCCCGGCTGTTTGTGTATTTTACCGCATACGGCGCTTGGTGAAAAATGTTGAGAAAAGTTTGGACACCCCTGCTCTAGATGAAGGGACCATCACATTTCTGGTTTGACACGTTGGGCTTCCAGGACTCAGCCTCAAGAATCAATAGTTTTATTTCTGTCTCAGCACAGAAGTCTCTTTGCTGATCTGCAGGAATAAAATTGCTCCTTGACATTCTGAGTCAGGGCCTGAAGGCAGGCGATGAACATCCCCTGAATGTAGGAGGGATATTCCTTCACCGTCTCCCTTCCCCCATGCTTTGGTACTGGATCTGCATTGACTACTGCTCTCTTTCCTGCATATTTCCCAGGAAATGGGATGCAGCTTATCTGAATAGGGAGTAGGGACTGGGCCATCAACATGCCGGGCATGGTGATAAGCACTTTACATGCCTCATTTGCTCTCACTGCAGTCACATCAGGTATGGATGAGGGCTCATTTCACACATGAGAGCACCAATATTCGGGGAGGTTAAGTGGCTTGCCCAGGGTCACAGAGCCAGGCTGTGGTAGAACCTGGATTTGAGCCCAGTTGTCAGATTGTCAAGCTGGAACCGCTAGCACACTGCCTCTCAGTCTGGGCCCTATCAACAGACTGCCAGGAAGCACGGTACATGGTAAGATGTGGAAACGTAGCCGGAGGAAATACAGAGGGTGCCAAAAAAAGGTATACACACTTTAAGAAAGGAAAACTGTATTAAAATTGTAATAATATATACTGGTAACAAAAGATGAATACAAGTCCTGTGTGACTTCTGCAATTACAAGAGGAGCTCAAAGTGGTTACCATCAGCGTCCAGACATTTCTGATTACGGCGAACTACTGCTTGAGCAACATTGACCAATGTCCACTTGTATACATTTTTTTGGCATCCCCGGTATAGTGCAGCTCAGCATGGGGGTGAGGGTGTGTTCTCCCCTTCACTGTCATTCCACATTGTATGCTCTGCATAAGAGACACACCTTCTAGGATTTAATTATCTGGAATAAATATCAGCCTCCCCCTAAAAAGTTCAAATTTGGTTTAAAACAGCAACACCAGGATTTCCAGTCTTTTTAGATTTACAATGTTCTTTGCTTTTGGTTGTTGTTTCTTTTGTTTTTGTAAACATCCCTTTTGTAAAGACATTTATGTATGTTTTCTTTGGAACCACTTAAGGTAACCGGAGATGCCTAAAGACGGTACCTGAAATTAGTGGCACAGGTTACCAGGTGTGTCCACTTCGTGAACCTTCATCACTCTGTCCACTTGAGATTCGTGTCCTTTTTGATTTGCATGTTAGACTTCCACCAAAACTTCACTTATTAGGAAATGAAAAGAGTGAGGGCTGTCTCTGAGCAGGGTGTCCATGGTCTCTGTTTCTGGACCTCACAGATAGCTCCCAGAGATACTTCAGGGGCTGCCCTACGGTCACACGTCTGTGAAGAGCTTTCTCACGGCAGCCTTCTGGGGGGTCTAGTGTCCCAGCCTTTTAGCTTCCCGGGGTTCACAATGTAGGGTCTGTACATGGTTGGGTGTGGAGACCTCAGTGTGCATGCTCCCATGTGTGTGGGACAGAGGCTGGCCAACAACTCTAGGTTGTTGCAATGCCAGCTCCAGCACATCCCAGCTGTGTGACCCTGGGGGGGTTCCTTACCCTTTCTGAACCATAGTTTCCTCATTCGCAGAGTGAGAATGCTAATACGGTCCACATCATGGAACTGCATAGGGAAGAACTAAATTGGATAATGTGTGTGAAGGGCTTATCCCAGGATCTAGTATACACTAAACACTAAAACAATGCATGGAATCAGAACATCTGGGGGTGGAGTTTAGGGATTCAATTTTTTACAGGCTCCATAGGGGACGCTGACACACAGCCAAGGTTAACAATTACACTCTGTTCTGGCCTCTGTCCCCACCGTTGCCCCATGGAAGATCTAGAACATTAATTCTCTTTTCTCCCTCTCACAGATTAGAGGCTTCTCTCACAGGTCAGAGAAGTCTGCCCTTTGAAAAAGGTGCATAGATGCCTGAGGAAAAGTCATTCCTCTCTGACTCCCACAGACATTCACTGAACATGTGCCAGGCATGGTGTGGGGGAAGGACAAACAGACGGTGAGGCGTGACCTCCTGTCCTTGAGGAGTTAACTGCTCACAAAGGAAATTGCTTGCTGACATGCACTGTGGTGAAGGCTTGGGCTGTGGCTCCAGCTTTGCCCAGTCTGAGTTTCTCTGGGCCTTATGTTTTACATCTGTAAAGTAAGGGGGATGGCCTGGATGATCTCTGAGGTCCTTCCATCCTGATATTCTATGAACGCTTAAAAACACCGTATTGTGAAACTCATCAATAAGAACATGAGCAACCCAATTAAAAAATGGGCAAAAAACCTGAATAGACACCTCATCAAAGAAGATATAGAGATGGCAAGTAAGCATATGAAAAGATGCTCTCATCATGTGTCATTAGGGCATTGTAAATTAAAACAATGAGATAAGACTAAATACCTGTTAGAATGGCCAGAAATCAAAACACTGATGATACCAAACGCTGGCGAGGATGTGGAGCAACAGGAACTCCATCCATTCATTGCTGATGGGAATGCAAAACGGTGCCGCCACTTTAGAAGACAGTTCCGTGGTGTCTTACAAAAGTAAACATAGTCTTACCATATGATCTAGCAACTGTGCTCTTTGGTATTTGCCCAAGTGAGTTGAAAAATTACGTCCGCACATAAGCTTGCATGAGACTGTTTATAGCAGCTATATTCCAAAATGCAGAAGCAGCCAAGATGTCCTTCAGTAGGTGATGGATAAACAAACTGTGGTCCATCCAGACAATGGAATATTATTCAGCACTAAAAAGAAATGAACTATGAAAGTATGAAAAGACATGAAGGAAACTTAAATGCATATTACTGAGTGAAAGAAACCAATCTAAAATGGCTATACACTGGATGATTCTAATGATATGACATTCTGGAAAAGGCAAAATTATGGAGGTAGTGAAAAGATCAGTGGTTTCCAGGGGTTAGCAGGGAGGGATGAATCTGTGGGGAACAGAATTTTTAGGGCAGTGAAACTATTCTGTGTGATACTAGAATTGTGGACCTGTGTCATTATACATTTGTCCAAACCCATAGAATGTACACCACCAAGAGGAAGCCCTAATAAAACCATGGCTTTGGGTGATAATGATATGTCAATGTAGATTCACCAATTGTAACAAATGTTCCACTCTGGTGGGGATGTTGATAGTGAAGGAGGCTGTACGTGTGTGGGGGAAGGGAGTATATGAGAAATGTCTGTGCCTCCTACTCAATTTTGCTGGACCTAAAACTGTTCTAAAAAATAAAGTATATTAAAAAATAAAACCAAAAACAAATAAAATGCCATATCATGTATGGTTAAGAGCCCAGGCTTTGGCACCTCAGTGTTTGAGTTTGAGTCCTGGCTCTGCCCACTCAGCTGTGATCGACAGCAAATTAGCTAAACATTCTGTGCTTCAGTTTCCTCATCTGTAAAATGGGGATAATGATAGTGACCACTATTATTTTTTGTGTGTGAAGATTAAATGAATTAATAAATCTAAAGCATTTAGCACAGCGCTTGGCATATAGTAAGTGCTCAATCAATATTAGCTACTACTTAAAAATGGAACCATTTTTTTTCCCCCACAGCTACTTGTTTATGATGAGACAGAGTGAGTACTACACAAAATACATGTCACTGGAGGACCTAACCCAGAGCAGCACCGTACAAGAAAGAATTTAAGAGCAAGACAGATACAGCAAAGCTTAATTGAAACAAGAGTACGCACTTAGAAGGAAAGTGTGGGCAAACTCAGAGAAGAGTTGCCTAAAAATTGAACCTTTCAAAAAGCTTATTCCAATTGATTGGCTGTCATGACCCTTTGGTCATAGCAACGGTGCACTCAGAATAGACCATCAGATACCTGACTGGATGACTTCTTTTCCACTGTGTGTCAGGGGAGAAGATCTTTCTCAGAGCCAGAGCTTTCAAGCCCACACATGTTCTGAGGCCCAGAGAAACGCCTCTTGATGGGACCAAGCCAATGGACCAGGCAAGAAAAACAGTGATATATCTATGTCTCATTTGCATGAGTGACCTGGCAGATCCCCCAGTCCCCGTTCTTTCCTTCTCCAAGCATTGTTTGTTTCTGATGTCACTTTGGGGAAGAAAGCTCTGTGCTAGATTAAACTAAGATTGGTGTTCAAGCTTAAGGTGATCATAGCAACCAGCCCTGAGTGCCATGGCTTTGAGAGGTCAGTGGAGAACTGCTGATGAACTTTGACATTTTGTTGCGTACTTAAAACACATTTAATATTCATTGGAATTCCTCCAAATAGCTCTAATGGCATAATTGTGTTTGGAATATTATCTATCTATCTATCTATCTATCTATCTATCTATCTATATTACATTGTAATATAGGATTTTTTTTTTTTTAAATGACACATACTTTTTAGGGTCTAAAGACCTTAAATGATATATATTGCTTTCAGGTAAAGAATGAGCCAGGGTATTAACGTTAGTAAGATCAGGTGCTACAGTTGACCTTGGCCAAAAAAGGGTCACTTGGCTATATAGCCTGTAAAGACCAAGGAGTGAGGCCCCCAATAGGCAACTCTATTTTTCCATCCATAGAAGTTGTGTTTGTGTCACCCCACTTTCGCTGACAATGACAACTGTGAGACAGAGACATCCTATCTATAGTGTGGAATGTTAAAGTCAGCCAAAGCCTTGCACGAACATTAGATCACCTCATCTGACCCTCACAACAGCCTTGTTAAATGAACCTGAGGCTCTCAGAAGCCAAGAGTCCCACTCAAATTTTTTCCGTTGGTAAGAGGTGTAATTTGGACCCAGCTCCTTGGCTTCAAAGCCATGTTCGATCCTTTAAGTTTTAAAACTTTCTCCTGTTGCTCGATGTGAACTGGCCACCGGAATAGATATCACAGGTTGAACCTCTAACAGCCCACCTCCCCCTTCTCTGCAGGTAGATCCTCAGTTTATTTAGTTAAGGTACCCCTGCTGCTTCCAAGTGACTAAGCCAATCACAATCATCCCAGCACCTTAGCTGGAGATGGGCCTAGAGGTGGGCATGTGACTAAATCTGGCCAATGAGATGTGAGGGGAGATCTAAGGAAGAAGTTGCTCTGACTTTAAACATTGAGTGTGGAAGAAACAATTTGTCTTCTTTCACTGATGGGCGGAGCTCAGGTCCTAGAATAACGTCATTTTGTTCAACATAATTCCATTATAACATTGATGAGATACCATAGGAATTTAACTCTTGTTTATATCAATTAGCCTATGGTAAAATTGGTTTCGTTATTCATTGTTTTGCTTAAAGTTGCAGAACTCATCCACGATGTGAAGTGAGGACTTACTGTATTTCCATCAGACTTGTTTTATTTTGATTCCTACTTTATTACTCCTGGTCCTCTTTTAAAGAACACCTGACTACCTGCCTTTGACAATGGGGCTGTGGGCCTTGACCATCTCTGGATGGCACGGAGGCTGGGTCTGCAGTCTGATGGCACTTGGCTGCAGTTCCACATTGGCCCAAGGCAGGGAGCCTCCCCCATGGAGAGGGTTTAGCTGTAGCAGCTGGTTGTGCCTGAGTGGCTGGCCCAATGTAGCATTTGTGGACTCAAGTCCCCCAGTTGCTCTCAGAGGAGGCTGACAGCCACACCCCCAACCACACATGCACTTTACCGGGATGCTTCAATAACATCCCGCCTTAAGGGAGCTTTTCCCTTGAAACGATGATTACTAAAGCACTCAGGCTCGGGAGAAACTTTTCTTCTCTGAGAGGTCCAGTCCCATATAAGAAACCTCCAAGATCCAGAAGCTAAGTTTTGCACATGAACATTAACCCCTTAATTCTTAGTATCCTGGTCAGCTTCCCAAATGGGTATAGTAAATCTTCATTGGATGGGTAACATCAACAGCATAGAACGATTACGTGGCATTTCTATTTTCAGAGCGAGTCTTCTATTGCTTTGCTTTATTCTTTTGTCAACCTAGTGAAGAAGGTGAGGAAGGGATTACTAACCAGTCATGGGACACGGGAAAATGCCTTTATGAGTAGCTATGTGGTCTCGTTTCGTTCTCATGATCACCCTATGCACTAAGAATTTCTATCTTCACTTTTTCTAAAAGTAGAATGTATCTCAAAGAAGAGAGTAAGTTGTGGGGCTGGGATTTGAATCTAGCCCTTGCTGCCCACATCACATGACATTTCTGGATCTCAATTTCCTTAGATGGAAAATAAGGGGGTTGCAATATGGACTTTCTAAGGTCAATTTTAGTTCAAATTCCATGATTCTATGAATATTATCCTCTACCATTAAAAAATGGAATTGAAAAAAAATGGACTTGAAGCATGGAAATGATCTTTGTGTAGGGCCACGTAAGAAGCTTCAAGTAGGTGGCTCCCTTCTCATTGCTCAAGCAGTGGGCAGTTGGAATGACTTCTGGTATTAGGGCACTGAGATCAACACATTGCACATCCAGCTGGCTTCAGTGCCCTCTTGTCTGTTCAGTTTCATGGCAGTCTTCATGGCTGCCATGGACTTTGTCTCTTTTAAAAAGTTCCAGCCTCTTCTCCCAGGCAAGCAGCAGCAGCTGCCTGAGACTTTGACCCAGGCTGGGTTCCAGGAGCCAAGGCTGGATACCTTGTGGGGGAAATCCAAACGATAGCATCCAGTAGCTCTCTCCATGAGCCTTACGCGGGCAATGACTCTTTGTATATTCACATATTTAAATCTTTATAATACCTTTATGGGTTGGGTATTATCACATACACTCCCTTTTAATGATGATGAAATTGAGCATAGAGAGGTTAAATAACTTGCCCAAGGCCTCACAGCGAGTATGCATCAGAGACAGGATACAGACAGGGAACTTCTTGTTCCAGAGTCCACATTCTTTTCCTCTATGCTCTATTGCCTTACATGAGGCATTAACCTTAAAAGATCTAGGTGAAAACCATGGAGACGACCATGAATGACAACCTGAGAGCCCAAGATAGCGGACAGGTCTGGGAGAGTCAGGGCTGGAAAATGGAGTCTGAGGAGATGCCCTGTTGCACCGAAACTTTGACCTATGAGAGGAAGGAAACGTAAGTCCCTCGGAAAGCTTTGTAAAGGACACTTGCCCCTGTGCCAGTGAGTAGGATGGGCTTGGGACGAGGCCTATTTGGCTGATTTGGCTCAGAGTTTCTGACAAGTAGAGGAAGGTTGGTTCCGATGGTTTCTTTACTGGTCTCATAACACCCTTTAATTCTCCTTTGCACACTTGTAATTAGTCACCAAAGAACTGGGCCAGCCTTGTTCATGATTGTATTGCCACAGCCCTACACATATAGATAATCAAATATTTGTTGAATGAACGTATAAGTCCGGTCCTGTGGTCTAAAGTATACTTTCAGCCAGAGTTCTTGGGGAGGGCTCTTGAAGGGGAGGGCACAAAAATAACAAGTTGGCATTTGAGGAAGTATTTGAAAGGAAGGGCAGGCTTTAAAAAGGAGGAAGGAGAGGATTAGGGAGGTGTATTTAAGAGATAGAGAAACACTGGCGGGAGGTGAGGGGAGGGAAATGTGGGCATAAAACCTGAAAGGGAGCCTGTGAGCGTGGCCAGGGCTACCAAAGAAGCCCTTGTCCAGAGGTCTCCCTGGGCAGGGAGCGTGGCCTCCCTCAGAGCCTCTTCCTGAGGCCAGCCCTGAGATGTCTCCTTATGTAGCAATGAGTTCTAATTGTGAACACTTTATCCTCATTGCCCAAGGAGAGCAGATGCTCCCCAGGTTCTGAGGGTGGGGAAGTTTTCCCGGTCCCTGGCCTGAGTTTCTGTGAGCCAGGCCTGGGGACGCCCCCAGCCCAGGTCCTGAGCTGGGAGAGTGGCGCTCTCTGGAAGGCACTCTTGGGCCATCTGAAGGCCTTGTGCTTAGAAAAGCAGGTGTCAAAACCTGGCCCGGATCGCCTAGAACTGGAAGAGCTTTCCTAGAAGTGCAAATCCCACCCCTCCCTCACCCACCCGGGCCCACACAACAGCCCAGTCATAGGGCCCCCTTGGCTCCTTCCCACACCTCTCTCTGCCACACCACCAAAATTGTTGAGTGTAAGAGGAAACGCCACCTCCCACAGAAAACCTGGGGGACTTTTTTTTCCCCCTTCAATAAACATTTGCTGAAATAACTTTTTATTGGTGGTTGTTTTAAAACACATAGCATAAAAAGAGCCCTGAGAATTAATCCCGTCATAACTTTTGTTCAGCTAGATATGTGTCATCAATGTGAGCCTCAATTTCCTCATCCATAAAATATAGCTCCTTTCTCACTTCAGTATTCTACAAGTGTGTGCTGTACAAGAAGTGACTGATAATCATTATACATTCTGCTCAGCATCTGTTCAATGAATATTCCTTAAGTGCCAAGAGCCCAGACTGCTTTCGATATTATTGGAGACACAAAAGAAATTTCCTGGCCCCTGCCCATCATTTATTTAAGTGCCAACCAGTATATGGTAGGTGTTATAGGAATTTTAAAAAGGTAAGGTGTTGTCCCTACCTGTAAGGTAACTTCAAGCACATTGGAATGGCGATACATAGCTGAATAAAGAGAATAATTTAAAATAGCGTACAATTAATGTTAGATGGGCAGGGAAGTGCTACTTAAGGTTAGAAGAGGGAGAAATCATTGTGGGTTTGACAGATCTAAAAAGGCCACGTAATAGTAGGGCTTGAGATGGCTAAAATGCAATGTTGATGGTGATGATGATGATATGAGGAAGAATATAGCCAAATTTGGTGAACTCTTAGCATGTGGCAGGTACTGATATGGTGCTTTATAAGTATCACATTTAATCCTCACATCAACCCTCTAATGTAGGCATCGTTATTGTCCCCACTTAACAGATGAGGAAACTGAGGTCCAAACATTTTGTCAAGGAATCTGACCAATCCATAGTAACTCCTTTTGTGAGTGGAGTGGCAGGGATTCAGAAGAAAAGAAAGAGTGGAGAAGGGTCTTCCATCCCTCTAGAAGCAGCATTATGGGTGTGCTAGGTGGAAACAGCTTTGTAGCGTAATGTCTACATTTTCAGATTAAACTCCCTCTTTTAATAATGCCTTCAGACCTTTTAAACATATATCCCTAGGGTTACAATGTACCTTCCAGATCTGAACAAATACAATGGACTCATCTCAGATCTTGTATTTCTCTGTGTTATATTTGACAATACTGACAACCTATTTTGGCTTCCATGGCAGTGGGGGAGCCCACCCTTGTGTTAAGAGAGAGGGGAAATGGAGGAGTCTTGAGATTCTGTGATTCTATGTCTGCGCCTTCCTTTCTTCTCTCTTCCAGGGGCACCCTTTGTCTGCTAACTTTTTTGCCTCCCCTTATTTCTCCAGTTTGTTATTTATCAGAATCTCCTAAGATTGAGTCCTAGACCAGCTTCTCTGTTCACTCATTAATTACTCAAAATTTATTTGTTAGTTACCCATTATTTGAAATTTAATATTTCTAACCATCATCTTTAACCTGAAGGAGTTTGGTGATTCTATCTACAATCCTGGTGTCAGCTTCGGGGAACACCTGCAGATGGATGACTTACATCCCCAGCAGGGATCTTTCATCTTCTCACCAGGTGTTTTCAGGACATATTTGGACACATAATATCCTGGAAGCAGAATGCATCAGGTTTTTCCTAGATCACTCAAGTCTTCATTTCCTCACTTTTATGAATATCATCTGTCTTCCTGGGCCTCTTGTCTATCACCCTTTATGGGCAGGGATGATATCTTTTTTTCCTTTGTTTCCTCAAATAGGGTGGCACATGGTACATGGCTCATAGCAAACATTCAAATAAGGCTGTCTGACTAAATTATTTAAATGACTAACTGAGCCTTGAGCTATGAGAAAGCAACTCAGGGCTGTTCTGTATTTAGTCTCAGATGGTGGAGTGGCATTTGATGGATGAGGCAAGAATAGTAAGCAGATAAAATTCCATGGTGTCAGTTCAGCAGTCCTTTATAAGATTGACTTTGGCCCATTTTACTCATGTATTCTTCAGCCGTCTTTTGGTGGCAAGCGTCAGAAAAGTTAACTCAAACTATCTTAACAGAAGAAGAAAGGGGATGTACTGACTCCATCACTGTGAAGTCCAAAGACCTAATCAGCGTGTTCTCATGGCATGTTAAGTTCAGGGACTCAAATGATGATCGCATGGCTGTTTCTCTCTTTACAGGTCTTGACTCTCTTTTCCTCTGTGTGTTACTTTAATTCTCAGTCAGGGTCTTGTCATAGGGCAGGGAAAATGTCCATGGGAAGCCACAAACACTATCCTTACACAGGTGTTTTAAAGGAAAGATGTTCCCCTCTTCCTTAACATTCACATATCAAATCTTGGGGAAGACTCTGGCACTGTTTGGGTCATGGGCCCCTCCCTGAACCAATCACTGCAGCTTTGGAAATAGACCACTCTAATTGGTCATCCCAGGTCACATACCCACACTTGGCTGGGGATAATGGGGCACCAGGATTGGTACCCCCATTCACCCAGGGCCACAGGGAGAGGGAGAGTAGTGGTTTTCCAAAGAGAGACATGCTGAAAAAAGAAAGAGAGAGAGAGAGAGAGAGAGAGAGAGAGAGAGAGAGAGAGAGAAACAAATGCTGAGGAGAACAACATACATCCACTACACCCCTCCTCTCCTTAACTCTAGTGGCCCAGCATTTTGACCAGAGAATTTACTATCTCTTCACCTTCCAAAGACTTACTGTGTTAGGAGATTAAAGAGAAGATAGTGTGCTTTCCCCAGAGATGGCTACCTTTCCCTGGGTGCTGATTTATTATTAAACCTTTAGACATGTTGTATGTTGTTTTATAAAATTCTCATTGGTGGTTATTGGAAGAGAAGCCTTCCCATTCCCAACTCACAAATTTTCTTCTCAAATATTTCAGACTTAAATATACATATCATTTAAAAATCCCCTTTAAATCAGACCCCTCCCTCCCCCAAATCACTACCATGCAACTTCTCCTCCCATGATGACTGATTTTTTTTCAAGATGCTCATTTCTCCTGGCCTCTCATGGTAGGTGTATGATTAAACAAGGGAAGAGCAGGAGGAAGAAATCATCATAAACAGGTTCTGTAATTTGCAGAAACTATAACAGCTAGTCTCAACTTCTTGTTTGATTTTATGATACCATCCTGCCCTTCCCCTAAGAATTCTCTTTGCCAGTTTTTAAAATTAGCAAATCAAACAACTGTTTTTGAAAAAAATGGTGACAACTCCATGGATCACCAGGGACACCTGAAAGACTGACATTGAGATTGCCTTTGTCTACACCAGAAGCTGTAAAATCAAATGCCCCCAGGAGCTAGGCAGGCCATGTAAATGACCTGGCAGGCTGGGGAGAGACCCTGTCAAATTGGGACTTAAGTCCCCACTCAAGGGAGCAGCTTCCAGTGGGCTGCAGGCATTTGTTGCCATCAGGTAGTACACGCTATGGCAGTTATTGATTGTTCACTAATACATGGCTCCCTTCTCTGTGGTATACCAGAAGATTGAGCTGCTTTTCCTCTTTGAAATTAAGAAAGGCCATATGACTTGCTTTGGCCAATGAACATAAGCTCAAGTGACTTATGTCACTCCAGGAGGAAACATTTAATTGCTGGTGCCTTGCCATCTCTACTTCTCTCTCTGCCCCTGCCATTCTGAGCATGAATACACTTGTTGATATGGTGGTGCAATACTGAGACATCACCTGTAGGACAGACCTCCTAGACAATCACCTCAATCCACAGTTGTCTTGTGTGGGTGAGAAATAAGCCTTTCTCATGTTAAGCCACGGAGTTTTGACGATGTTTGCAACTGCAGCATAAACTATCTTAGTTTGACTATGACATTGCTTGACTGATTGTTTTCAAGACACGTTAGAAATTTAGATTTTTGTGTAAAATCTTTGATGTTAAAAAAAAAAAAAAATTAAGGTTGAGCTAGCAAAGCCAAAATCAGCCTGCCAACTATTAGTTTGCAATTTTTGGTCTACACTGTTTGAGTAGAGAGTGCAGCAATGAATGATTTCTCTACGTGCAGCAATCCTGTCTAAACTCCTACAGTGCTTATACTCTGTGTCACACATTAGCTCTTAGTTACTCTTGGTTCTGCTGTTCATTAGTGTTCAAGTCATTCTACCTAACCAGGTGGGAGGCAGGGACAGGTGAAGAATCATGTCTTAAACATTGTGTACCTCACAAGCACATAATAGAATTTCAATAAATACTAGTACAAAGACTAGCTGATTACTCAGAACTATCACTTCCTCCTTTGATATTGGAGGAGCACATCTGGGAAATTAATCATTTTGCCTTGCTGTTTCACTTCTCCCTGTTTGCAAAGAGCTTGGGATTCATCAATGTCCACTAAGCTTCAAAACATAATGGTCTAAATAAGTCAGAGATGCAAAACTCAGGGTGTTAATCAAGACTTTTCTACTTGCAAGTAATAGGAAACCTAAATTCAAATTGCCTTAGGTAAGATATAATTTACTGATTCCTATAATTAAAAACTCCAGAGGTAGGGAGAATGTCAGGCTTGGCTGGATTCAGGAACTCACAATGCTATCTGAACTTGATCTGTCTTTCTTTCCCTTTGTTGTTTGGCTCTACTCTTCTTTGCATTAGCTTCACTTTCAGTAGGTAGACCCCCTACATGTGGCAGCTTCTGGCAATTTTAGGTCCAGCTTCTGGCAGCTTCTCTACCTAGCAGATCCAAAAAATTCCTAGTCTCACTGGACTAACTTGAGATACATGGCAATCTCTGCCCAGCCCATTTGCCAGGGCTGGGTGTATTAGTCAGGACTTTTCTAGTTGCAAGTGATAGGAAACCTAAATTCAAACAGCCTTGGGCTGGGTCACTTGTCCATTCCTACGAACCAGTGGTAGATGAGCTCCATGCAGCAAGGCAGGGACAAGCAGGCCAATGTCTACATAAATGGACCAGCTTATGGCCTCTCACTCCAGCTACTTCCAGAGGCAATGGCAATGTAGTGGGGCCGGGTGGGGGGCAATGTGGCAGAAATGGGGTCTTGAAGCTGAGTTCACATAGCATCCGATATAAAATTGAAAAACATCCACATCAAATAACGAAGGAGACTTGATGGACATTATAGGGAAATGGAGGGGCTAAAGGCCTCCAAGTTACCCTTTTGTGCCACTCGTGTAGTAGGTTTAATTTGTGGGAAAAGCAAAGGCTCAGGAGGAATACCAGTGGCCCAGCCAGATCCAAAGCAAGCCGTGGAGAGGACTGGCTCTACGCACACACACTAATTAGTAGTCCCCACACATAGATCAGTTTAGTTTATTCAGAGTCCCAAAGATGCACAAAGTAATATTGCCCCTGTTCAGTGTTTTCTTCCACATAAATGTCCAGATGTCAGTCTCACGGGGGAATCATTGTAAGGCAGTTTCATAGTAGCCAGCTTTGATCTTTACGCTGCAGTAAAGGTGTAGTTGGCCTTTCTGGGCCTGAGAGTCACGTTCTTCCACAAGACTATCAAATTATTACTAATTTTCCATTGTAGATTGTTTCAGGACTTTACTTTCTTTTTGCTTGCTAACATCAATGTTTTGAGAAAGAGTCTTGACTCCGAAGGTGAAAATGTTCAGGCAATGTCATCAGGATGTGATCTGTCTTTCCCTCCGTAAGATCAGTCCTCTTATCCAGAAAGATTTCGCTGAACTGGGGAGATAAGGAGAATAAAACCTCCTTGTATTTATACTGCAAAGACATGCTCATTCAGCTTTGCTCATTTGCTCCCATCTGTCTCAAGTCTTGTCTCTTTCACTCTGAGCATCTGCGCTCCAAGAAGGCATGAACTTTTTCTTTCACTTCCTTTCTTCTAAGGGTGATGACCTGATATCACTGAGAAGGAGGTTAAGGGTTACTGAATATAAACACTGTCACCTCTATCTGGCTTAGGCAGAAAGGTAGGCCATTGGTTGGCTGAGCGCCCAAGGATGTCTGGAAGTAGGAGATGCCAACCAGGGTGTCAAGGCCTCAGGTGCGACATGTGGGTTTGAGGGCTCTGTGTCTCTGGCCTTTACATACTGGAGGGCACCGTCGAGCACACATTTCCTCTGGAGTCACCCTTACTACCATGAGGATGGAAGTTGTAATGGGGAAGAAGGACATTTGGAGTGTGCAGAGGCGTGGGGCTGCTGTCTCCATGAGTGGAAAGGAGAAACCTGCTGGAGTGGCACAAAAAGCCCAGGAGTCAAATTGCAAGCCATCCAGAAAGAAAAAGTGGTGGGCTCAGGGTGCAGCCCCGGAGGAGGGCAGGCCTCTTGCAGTGAACCACCCTGGGGCTTAAGGGCCCCTGTGGTGGCCAGGTGGGCTAGTGGGTAGGGGTAAGAGCACCCATATGTCTTAATCTTCTGCCCATCCTTCTGCACGGGAAAAATAAAAACCAGCTTGCGAGATCATTTTCCTCACTGACTCAGTCCTGAAGTGTCCAACGATGAAAATGTGCTGAAATCCTCTCGCTCTGGGAAAAAGCGCTAAGGACTGAGGAAGACGGTTCAACATAGGCTGCTTATGCTTCAAGGGGCTTTTGACTTGTCCCGCCGCCGCCTTCTCATTTCTCTCTTGGAGCCGCAGCTCGTCTCCGGGGTGGGGGTGGCCGCCGGGTGGCTGTGCGCGGGGGATGCTCTTACATAACCGCTCGTCGCGTCCTGCTTTCTCGCGCGCTCCTGAGCCGCGGGGTGGGAGAGCCGGGGGACGCAATGGAGCTCGGGCTGGCGCGCCGGGGCCGGGGACGCCGGTGCGGGGAGAGGAGCGCGCGGAGCCGCGGGAGGAGGGCGCGAAAGGCGGCGGGGGAGGTGAAGGTCAGTGGGTGTGAAGCGCCGGATCCACACACCCCTCCTCCCCTGTCCCCTCCTTCCCTTCCTCTCCGTCCCCCTCTGACGTCTGGAGCTGGCAGCTCGGCGGGTTCCGCATTCCCGACCCCTCCCCGCCGCCCAGGGGCCGCTATATAGCCGGGGCTGATGCAACCGGTCCCGCCGCCCGCCACAGCCTGCGGGAGGGACGCTCAGCGGCCGCGACGGGGGGCGCTGGCGGACGCTGCAGCGGCGGCGGGGCTGGCGCCGCGGCTGCTCCCGGGCCGGGACGGGCCTGGGCACCGGGAGGAGCTCGGCAGCCGAGCGGCAGCGGCGCTGAGTGGGCACGGCGCCTGCAGCGGGGCCCCGGCCCCAGGGGCGCCGCCTCCGCCCGCGGCTTCTGCACGGTGGGTGCGAGCGCGCGCTGGGGGCGCCCGGGCCGGGCGGGGTGGGGCGCGCCGGCCGCAGGCACCTGGGACGACCGCCCCCGCGCGGGCGGAGCGTGCGGAGCCCCGGAACCCGCCGCCCCGCGGGGAGGCTCCCGCAGCCCCGGGACCCCAAGCCGCTCCAGCGAGGAGCGCTGCAGCTCGGTCCCCTCCCGCGAAGCGCCTGGGAGCCGGTGGCTTTCCTTTGGTTCCCGCCCTGGGACGGGAGGCTCGGTCCGTTCCTGGGGCAGCCAGGGCGCTCCCTCAGTCTCCCTCCCGCGCGCTCCTCCCCCGTCCGTTTGCTGGGAGGTGCTCTCTTCGGGCGGCGGGGAAGGCGGGTGAGTAGGGAGAAAACTGCCCGGGGAAGACGGGCTATGGGGGTGCAGATGGAGGGTTAAAGGTCAGGGAGGTGCAGGGTGCTGGTGGTGGAGGGATGACAGGGACCTGCTGGCGAGTGGTGCCGCCCCCACCCACCTCGCAGGGAGGAAGCGCGGCTCCCTCAGGACCCGGAGAAAGGTAGTGAGAAGGGTTGGGGCTCTCCATCCAACGAAGAGGGCTTCTCTCAGGGCCATGCTGCGGGATTCTGGGCTGGGAGGGAGCCTAGGGGCGGCCCGGGTCCCCTTTGGGTTTCCACGGCTCCCAAGCCAGGTTACATAAGGAGGCAAGCCGGCTCATCTAGGTAACCGGCTCCTCCTCTCCTGACCAGGCCAGTTTAGAAGGCTCTCTTACTGCCCCTCCCCTCAGAGGAGGCTGAGAGATTTGGGCCTTAAGGCCTGGACCTGCGACCCTGGGGTGGTAGACCCAGGCTTTGCCTGAGTCAATGGGAGCGGCTGGGAAGATGGGGAGACCTTGGCTCTTCTGCAGGGATGGATGGGCCATGCATGCGCCTGGAGATGGAGAGGCTGGTGGAAGGGACATCAGCTCCACTTGCAAGGTTGCCTGACCCTTGCCAAGTGTGCTGCCCTCCCTACTGGCATCCAGGGCATCTGGCTGTGGCCTGACCACATGTGCTCAGGGCTGATGAGCCCAGGTCTGTCTCTCCACAAAGGACTTGCAGGCTGTGGGCATATATACCCAGGTTTAAACCTTAGCAGTCTTTCCTCAGGGTCTTAGTTTGAGGAGCAACAGAAGCTTTGAACCATGACTGGGTGCCTGTTTGTCCTTTAAGGCCTTTCTGTGAACTGTGTTCACCTATCATCTCCCTTCTCCCCAAATCTCTTCTCTGAAAGTTTTTAAAAACACCTCCCATTGCTTTCATCTTTCCAGCAAATCGGCTGCAGCTTGGCTGATTGCCTTACTTTCCTTTGCAGGTTTCTAGGGAAGAGTTTAACCAGGTATCAGGTGTGAGCATGGCTCTGATTTTACATAAACCTGAGGACCAGGGAAGAGAAGCAAGGTCTATTCTCCTGCCTCTGGCTGGCTAAGGTTTTGCCTTATTTAAAACAGGGAGGATGGATTTCTCAAAGACTCTTCTGTTCCCCTTCTACTTTGGCTTTGGTTCAGAGCTGCAGGCTGCTCCAGAATCTTCCTGAAGAGCTGGGTGCTGTGAGATTTGAAGGGCTGCTGGAAAGCATGGACCTGGAGGCCTCTGACTTTTCTCCTAGGTTGTTTGCAGCCACCTCCAAGGAGATATGTTGATAAGTGGTAACAGTATCCCTTAGGGAAGGATTTAGACAAGGATCTCCTCACTCACTCCCTGCTTTGCTTTTGCAGCCACCAGCTTCTGCCTCCCCCACCTGTTTGCAGGATGTGTGGGCATCTTTTCCAACCTGCAGAACCCTTGGCAGGAGGAGAAAGGGCTAGGCTCTCCAGGCCTTGTTTGTTGTGGGGCTGCTGGTGTTGCAATGGGCTGGCTGTCTCTCGCACCAGTGTTTCTGTTTCCAGCTCCACTCTGGAAGAGAGGGGCCAATGCTGACTCTAGGTTGGCTTGCTCTGTATTCATTCAGCCCCAGCTCAACTTGAGCAATCAGAGCCAGGGCTGAGGGCAAGCAACATTCTTTTCTGCTTTTCTGCTGCAGAATGCAGTTTGCTTTTTTCCATGTGAATGAATTATGTTTGAAACTGAAATGGGAGGAAGAGAAAAATAGAGTGAGTGTATGAATATGTGTGTGCATATACCTATAGAGGCAGGGGGAGAGCAGCAGGCACATTATTTTTCCATTTTCCTTTAATTAAGGCTCTGTGGAGGTGTGTTTGAAAACAGAGGGTCTCCTATGCCTTTGAGGAGGGTGAGAACACTGTTTTGGCTGCGTCCCGGGCCATATGCAGCGTATGGTGGCCAATGAAACTGGGCCTGGCTCGTTCTGTTGCTTGTCTTGGCAGTCGGTTCCGTGGCTTGTGTTACCAGCTCTGGAACTTACGGGCTGCCAAGCTCCGTGTGCCTGTGCGTGAGTGTGTGTGTGTGTGTGTGTGTGCGTGCATGTGTGTGTGTACACTCTTGTGCGTGTGTGTGGTTTGGCCTCTCGAAGCTCAGCAGAGACAAATGCCTTAGCGACCCAGGGTTGGAATTTCAGCCTGTGTTTCTTTATACTCATTGCTGGCCGTGGGGGGCCCAGCCAGAGCCCACCGTTATAGGTGGTTTTTTTTTAAGTCTGTTTTCTTGCTGCAGCCCATGGGATTCCAGTTGTGGAGCTTCATTTCCAAAGCTTTAGCTGGCCAATGGCATTTATTTTTAAAAAGGGCCGAAGGATTTATCACACACTCTGTGTATATGTCTGGGTAATGTATCATTCTGTGAACTCCTGACACGAAGGAACAGAGATGGGGTGGTGTGGGAAGAGAGGATAGAGGCTTGTTGGGGGGGCAGTACCTTCCCAGCTTCTTGCTGCTCGGGATAAGGATTCCTGGCAGAAGTGCCTTAATGTGTATTCACTGAGCACCTACATTAGGCAGGGGAGACAGCTGTGTTTACAGGCAGGGCCTGGTCAAAAGCATTTCTCTGGTCTCTTAGGAAGAACCTTTCCTGGGGAGAGGTTCCAGTTTCTTGTATGGCTGGGATGGCTATGCGGGTATCATGCATGTCAGTGCCATGTGGGTGGCGTCTCCTGAGTCCTACCACCCCTCTTTTTCTTATGAAATCTGAGGAGTGACCCCTCCGAAGCAGTGCAGGGAGAGAGTAGATCGAAGGACACAGAAGATGCTGGCCCACTGCTTCTGGAGGCAGGGGTGGAAATCTAGCCAGTTGTGGTGCCTTGTTTCCAGTGATCTATGCAGCTGTGTTCTGGCCTGTAGGATGGAGGAGACCTTAGGAGAAACTGAGGCAAAGGTGGGTGCTGTGCTTCATTTCTGTACCTTTGTACCCAGCCCTGACCTGGCCCCTTCATTTGTATTCTGCATTAACTGCCTGGATACAGGATGGTCCTGGCCCCTTGGGGTTTAGAGCTAGAGAGTGGGACAGCAGAGACTCCTCTGGGGGAATCCTCTTCATGGCCTTAGGAAAAGGAGGTCACTTTTAGGTGGAAACCATACAGAAAGGACCTCGAGGGGTCATCCAGCACCAGTGTCGCTCCAGGAAGGAAGGCCTCATGGCTATACTGACTTTACATTCACTAGGGGCAGGCACCATTCCAGGTACTTTCCAAGTTTTCACTAATTTAATCCTCTCTGCACCCTTGCAGGGCAAATAACATTATCCCCACTTTACATCTCAGGAAAGTGAGGCACAGAAAGGATAGGGAACTTGCCCAAGGTCACAAGCTAGTAAGGGGCAGAGCTAGTTTTTACACTCAGGCAATCTGGCTCCAAACCTCCCACCCTTAACCTGCCTCCTTCTCCTGCTTGCAGAGCTGGGACAGCCATCTGGAGAGGAGCTTTTGCTGCTTGCCCCTGTTCTCAGTTTTGGTGCTTTCTCCCTCCTTTTGCGTCTTGCCGTCTGGATCTCTGTCTTTTCACAGCTAGCTGACCTACATCATTTCAGATTCCAGGAGAGAGATCATCCAAGATAATTCCTTAGCTCCAAGAACAGGTTTGGTGTTTAATTCTCCAAGATTCATGATAGTTACCGTGTTTCCCTGAAAATAAGACGTCCGGACAATCAGCTCTAATGTGTCTTTTGAAGCAAAAATTAATATAAGACCTGGTCTTATTTTACTATAATATAAGATCATGTATAATATAATATAATATAATATATAATATAATATAATACCAGGTCTTATATAACATATAAGACCCAGTCTTATTTTACTATAATATAAGACCAGGTATAATATAATATAATATAATATAATATAATATAATACTGGGTCTTATGTTAATTTTTGCTCCAAAAAACACATTAGAGCTGATTGTCCGGCTAGGTCTTATTATCGGTGAAACATGGTAGTTCTGTGCTCTGTGATCACTGGCCTGGCACCTTTCTGTACTGTACCACCCCCCGCCCCACCCCAACTACCCCATATTCTACATATTTTCCTTCTGGGAATCTTCCCAGTCTCCAGCTCCCAAGACCTCCCACCCCCTCATGCTGATGCTCAGTTGCTGGCTGTCTGCTCTTGACTTCCCACCCCAGGAGCACTCCTGGAGCCTGACCCTGGGAACTCCCTCGCTCCTTGACCTGCCCTCACTCACCTCCACTTTCCCTTGGCACCACGCCTTGCAGCCTTAGGCTGCCTGCACTCACTTGCACACCGTTCCTGGCTCCTGATGCCAACCCAGGCCAGCTGTTTGCCTGGAGGGCAACTAACCTTCTGAAAGAGGCCCAGAGATTTTAAAGCCTCCCTTCAACTTTTGTTTCTATGGACAGGAAATTCATGATGCAGATCCTAGCTTTCTCTTAACCTGTCTTTGTTTTTTAATTCTGTCTTTGCCATTCTAGATGAAGATGCCGAGTCTTGGGCACTTTCTAATAAGAATAGCTCTTTATGAGTTTGACCCATTAAAGCAAAACTGTTATTTTTAGATACTCCTATTTAAAACAATTGTGGTACCTTACAGATTTCATACAATAAACAAGAGAAGAAAATAAAAGTGAAAAACTTAAATTATCTCTACCTTTTATCCTTTGGCTAAAATAATTTTTCATGTTAATATCTTCCGATAAGGCCCATTTTCAGGACTTGAAACGTTTCCTGGATTTTCTTCTACTTGTTCAAGGCAGCACCGTGTAACTACAAGTCCCTGAGGAAGTCAGAATAGATATAAGTATCAAATCTTTTCCTCAGGTTCTTTCCCCTTGGATCCATCTAGTCCCTGTTTCTTTTAAGCTAGCTTTGAGGAAGCTGCATCAAATCACCCATAATCTTCAGCTCAATAACAGTTTAGGGTCCACTGTGACCTCCTGAGTGCTTTCTTATTCCTGCCTTGCTTGTCAGGCCCATCTTGATCTGTGCATTACCCAGTTTTTCTGCATTGGCTAATTTCCAGGTTATTCCTGGTCAGTGTCCCAAATTGCCAAAGTGTTTTTGGATTCTGGGCCTGCCTTTTGAGGCACAGGCTTCATTTGCCAGTTTTGGTCTTCTGCCAGGGTATAGCGCTTGCTCTTTATTTATGCATCCTCGTTACTAATGGAGACATGGAGGGTGTTTATCTTCCTTTTGGACCTCCTGGGCCCTGAAGGGGAAAATCCTCTGGGTTCTTCCCCTAAAGCTTTTAGTGCATAGTTCTCCTTTCCCTACTAAATTGTTTCCGTATGGAACAAACAGTTGGGGAGATGATTTCACCTCTTGTCATCTTTCCTATGTCTTCCTTGAAGTGGGTAAATTCCTCCTGGATGTTATTGGTTCCCTGCCACGACCGCCTCCCCTTTTTATAGATCCCTAAATCACATCAAATTGTTTTTATTTTTCCAATCACCAAAGTTGCCTTTCAGCCTTGGATCGTTAGCCAGCTCTTTCCAGTTAATGAGGATCCAATTATGAAAGGCAGCCGATCCACCTCCTCCATCTTCTGCCCCCCTCCCCCCGCAGCCGAGCTGGTTAGGATGACTTCTCGCTGGTGAATGTCAGCTGTTGTGGTTGTCTCCTAGGAATGGCATGTATTAAGGACTTTGTGGTTTGTATTTGAGCAGTTAGGGGCGCCCTTGTGGTAGGGGGTGGGGGGAAGAGGGAGATTTTTGCTTCTGCAAAGGAGAGCCTGGAGCCTGATGCCCTGAGTGAGGCTTGTCATTGGGATGGGTTCACAGGGAAGCAGGAATGGCAAGAATTTATGGCGCTGCTGCTCCCAGGGGGTGGTTACTCCTCTTGGTGTGGGGGGGCTGCACAGTAGCAGATATTTTGGGATCATTTGTTAGTGTCTCATTTATACCATCTGTATGAAAATAAACAGAAGCCGCAAGCTGAGCCCATCATTCCCGGAATAGAGTGGGGTCTGGCTTCCGTCTCTCAGAGATGGCTTAAGCGGGGAAACACACACAGAAGTCTCTGGAGTATTTTTCTTGGGGTCTACTGTGGGAACGAATAATCTGGAGGTAGATAATGAGCATCTAAAATTCCAGAGACAGATCCTCACCCTGCTCACTGAATTTTGCTCTACCATGAATCTGTTATCATTTGTGCATTTATGCATTCATTTATTTATTAATTCAGTGAGTATTTGTTGATTACCCTTTTTTTGTGCCTGAAATGATGCTAAGCACTGGGGGCATATGGGGCAATAACCGGCCATGACTGGTCCTTGGCCCCTGAAATCTCCCCTCCACTGGCTGAGTGGCCACGTGGCACATTTTGCCGCACAGGAATAAGTTCTTCCAGTTTAGGGAGGCTCTGGGGCTTTTGGCCAACGAGGGGATGTTGCTCTGTATTTTTGCTTCGCTTCATACGTGCGGTGTGGCACCCCAGCCTCTGTCCGGGATTTGTGTTCAGCTGAAGCACCAGGCCCGGAGCATTTCCCAGCCTCCCATCTCCTGTGTTTTGACCAGCTCAGTTAAGCATCCTTCTGGGGAGCTCTGACTCCTTGTAGCATCAGTGCAAGTCTAAAAGAGGGGATTTTGTAGGGTTTTCTCCTCTCCTGAGAAAGAGATGTGTTTCCTTTGTCCGTTTGATTCAGGTGGCCTGAAATCACCCCCTTTGCCTGCTGAGTGTCCACATGACTGGGCCCAGGCATCATTTTGCTACACAGGAATGAGTCCTCACACTGGCCCTTTTCTTGTTTTCCCTGGAGGAGGCCTGGGGAGACAGGCAGCTCATCGTCATGCCCTGGAGCAGCCTCCTGGTGTGGCATCCTGCAGCTTTCTCTGCATTGCAGACCCAGCTCTGGAAGGTGGAGGGGATAACTCTCTCCCTGACCCTGGACTCAAGTCCAGCTCAGGGTTAGGGAGGGTCACAGCACACCGACCAATCACATGTGACACATCTTGGGGGCCATTTCTATGTCTGGGCTCCCGTCCCAGCTGCCATGAGGTTATTCAGGGCACTTCCTAAACATGGATCTTTATGGGAAGCAGAGTAGAGGGTCCTTTGTGCAAGAGAATGATCCTCCACTATGGGCTTGTGTCGGCAAGTCTACTCTTAGAAAGTCATTCCTTCTGCCTTAACATCTCTTGGGGCCCAGGAGGGGAAACCAAAAGGGCAGGCTGAGAAAGCTTTGGTTCTAAAATCCAGGGACCAGAAATCCAACCCTGGCTCTTTCCCTCTCTAGCTGTGTGACCTTGGGTAAATCATTTAACCTTTCTGAGCTTCAGTTTACTCATGTGCAAAATGAGGATGTGGTTTAGATAAGCACGGGCCTCTTCCAGCTCTAACACTACAGTTTGGCGTGAATGAATCTCAGATCCTTTTCTAAGATGGCCTGGGGGACACTGGGTGCTAAGGAGGGGGAGAAAGGATGTGGGGTGGGAAGGAGGGCCTGAGGGGCCAGGTATGGAAGGAAGAGCAGGTACAGCATAGATGAAAGAGCCTGGAGCACCCAGTGTAAACTGGGTTCAAGGCAGGGCGCTATGTGCAAATAACTTCATGGACAGATAGGGCCAGTGTGCTGAGGATGAAATGATAGACCCACTGTCTTCTCACAAGCACCTTTCTTTAAAGAAAGTGATGTCCAGCGGAAACGTTTGTGGTTTGAGGGTGCAAATCACTCCCACGCCTTTCTCCCCAGAGTGCAGAATCTATTGAGAAAGGGACACAGGATTGACTAGGAAACCAAATTTCACCTTTGAAAGTGAAATGAAGATGGAGAATGTGGGGTGCACCTGTGGCCCAAACAGGCTCCCTCATATGCTCCTCTCTTGAAATCTAGACCTGAGAACCTGAGTGGGGGCAGGGGGTTGTGGGTCACCCTCCAGGGCCACTCTCATGGGTGAGAGAGTCCAAGACAGTATGGCCATATGAGCACATTAACTCTGCCCCACAGAGAAGTGTGGTCCAATGGATGACACATCTCTCTCCTGTCTCGCCAAATACATCCCTCTCCATGGGAAGAGACAGGTGAAGACGGAAGGCTAGGCCAAAGTTTCTCCCTCAGGATTTCTAAGACAGTGAGGTTTTGATTTTATGGCTTCATACAAAGAGGTGAGAAGGGGGAGGATTATTTTCTTTGCAGGACTGGAATCCAGAAGCAGCTTTGTGCTAAAACGCTACTTACAAGGCTGCTTAGAAGCCAAGGCTATGTACATTTGATCCCCATATTCTCTGTGCCTCCTCGCTCATAGTAGGTGGTCAGTAATTGGATGGGTGGGTGGATGGATGGGATCCCTGTAAGGGACCAGATAAGTCTGGACTTATTGGCTGACAAGCTTTCTGCATTGCCATCTGTACCTTAAAGTGACCATTTCTTATCTATGAGCTTCTCCCCCTAAAGAGAAGGAAAAAAATAACAATTCTCTTGGCGTTGACCTGTCTAATTTATGTCTTTCTTTCATGCCTGAATCTGTCTTCCCTTGCAAACTTTCTAGGTCTGGCAGAGCCTGAATATGTGTTTGCTTTGAGAAACAAGAGACCCTGGAGGACTTTTCTGGTACTGGGCTCCACTGGGAAAGCACATTCTAATTAATTCCGTCTCCTTTGCCTCAGTCTTTTCCTCATAGATACCAGATACACACACTTACACACACACTCAACTTTAGCTTCAATTTGTTTCATTTCATATTCAGGGTGTCTTAACAAGTATGCAGAACGGGATGTGTGATTTGAGGGGAGGCAGCATGCCAGACCAAAAATAGCTCTCTCTAAAACAGGTGCAAAGGTGCTTGAGATTCCACCGTTAGAGTAATCCATTCTCTTGGGAGGCAGTACATTTCGATTTAAATCCCACCTTCTCCAGTTTTAACTGTACAGTCTTGAACGAGTTATCTTTCTAAGCCTCGGCTTCTTCCTCTGCGTAATGGGCACTAACCCGGTCTTATGGGGCGAATGGAAGGATTACGCAGTGCCAAGCACATAGCAAATGCTGACTCCATGTGGCGTACGGTTGGGCTAAGTGTTACCTTAAGTGGCAGGAATAACCTTGGTGTGAATTAAGTAATTACGTTTCTTTATGACAGCATGGACTTAATGGCAGGAAGAGTAACTGGGTCGGGAAGGGGTTCAGGGGGACGTTGGTGAAAGGATGAGGTCCTGGCAAGACATGGGGCCTAAGCCTCATGGCACCTCTTCTGGCTGACAGCACTTGTCCTGCTCTTCTCCCACCCCCTCCAGGCTGGACTGCTGCTCCTCCTGCTATGATGCCTGGGCAGATCCCGGACCCTTCCGTGACTGCGGGCTCTCTGCCAGGGCTGGGCCCCCTGACTGGACTCCCCAGCTCGGCTCTAACTGCAGAGGAGCTGAAATACGCCGACATCCGCAACATTGGGGCCATGATTGCCCCTTTGCACTTCCTGGAGGTGAAATTGGGCAAGAGGCCCCAACCCGTGAAAAGTGAGGTGAGCGAGCCTTGTTCTCCCAGGCCGAAGCCAAGGGGAGGATGCCTGGGTCAGAGTTCCATGCCTAGCCCTGCACTCACTGCTTGACCTAAGTATTGCTGTTCAGCATGGGGTCTGAGGACCAGTAGCATCCATGTCACCTCATGGCTTGTTAAAAATGCAGAATTCAGCCCCCCACCCCCAGAACTTCTGACTCAGAATCTAAATTCTGATAAGCTCCCCTGGGGAATTTAAGGACACGTTAAAGTTTGAGAAGTCCGAGGCTAGGACAGGATGCTGAACCTGTCTCTGGTTCTTTGAGGGGCAAGGGAAGAGTGATTAATAACAGTAATGAATAATAGTATATTGGCAATCTCTCTGGGGTGTTGGGAGGACCAGGGGAGATAATGGAACGGTGCACGCACTTTGAAAAGTATACAAGAGAATACCAATATTGGGTTGTCTTTAAAAATAATCGTTCGTCACGTCATTGCTCGAACCCTCTTGGCCCCAGACTGGAGCTGAATGTGGGAACTTGTAGGAAGGGGCATGTGGCCTCCCATAGCTGGGCATGGCCTCAGCCACTCGTAACCAGCTGCCTTAGATGATGTTTGCAGGGGCCCCACACGTGGAGCAGTCCTTCCTCAGGTCCCTGGCAGCTGGAGCTCTCACGAGCTTTACTTGCAGAAGAGCTGCTTTTCCCTGGGGACTGGTGAGAAGCAGAAGTCCCCAGCTCGGGTGAGCATCAGTGCTGAGCCACTTCCCCAGCCTTGGCGATTCAAGGCTTGAAGTTCCCAGCAGGGCCATTTCTTCAGAGGCCTAACAGGACAGTGGCCCACCTGGAAGGGAGAAGGAGCCGGTGGTGGGTGGTGGAGAGGTGGCTGGGGGCTGGGGTGGAGGGGAGGCTGTGGGAAGCAGCCGAGCATCAAGTGTTTGGCAGCTGTGATGAGGGAGCATTCACAGGGAACGGTGTGCCTGATGGGGGCTCATGCGTTAGGATGGAGCTCAGAGGGCTGGACATTCCTCAGAGGGCTGGCTCTTGAGTGGAGAAAGGTGTCTGGGTACCGTAGGGGAGAGTTAGGTATATTCTACAACTACTGCTCTGCCCTTCCTCCCCCCAGGAGTACCATAAAAACTGCAAAGGAGGTCTGCTGGGGGGCTTGGCTGGGGTGGCAAACTGGCCATTTGTGAGCTGGATCTGGCTCTCAGATGTGTTTTGTTTGGCCTGCACAGAGTTTTAAAAGAAACTTGAACCAACATTTCACTTGAAATCTGGATTTTAATCTTTGATTAAAAAATTGGAACATCGAGTCACACCGAGCCCTGTTCGGGCATGACAATAGCTCCATGGAATGGAGAGAGCCCCTCACTCCTTTCCTATCTCCAGTTTGCCACAGCCCCCACCCCACCTCCCTACTATTCTTGCTTTGGTTTACATTGTTGGTTTTGCTTTTGTTACCCCCAGCTGCCTTCATTTACCTTAACTGCTCAGCCCCTACTGTAGAAATTTGCACTTGAGGCACCTGGATTAGGTGCAGTGTAGATGCCCATTAAAGACTGTTGATTTCCAGATGAGAGTTGATGGTAATTATATTGTTCTGAATTGATTTTGTAAATCGTCGAGCTGTCAATAGCACTTCTGGCTTATTTAGTGTTCTCTTTTCTTTATGGAGGGCTCTTGCCTTTAGTTCTTTGCTATTCACCTTCCCAGGCCCATAACTTGAAAGCACCTGTTTCTGGGTCACTCCACAGTACAGTTGTCATTTAGAACCAGTAGCTGAGGCCACGGAGTTGATGAAGAGCCTGGGTCAGGGGCTGGCCCAGTAGGGCTTTGCCTGGGAGGCGGAGTTACCACCTCTTCCCTCAGAAAAAGGCGCTGGAGGAGTGTCCCTTGTTCTTGGCGGGCGGGGAGCCTTTATTTGTGTTGGGTATTTTTACATTTCACAGCCTCCCCCAAATTGGTGGCATATGCCCTGTACCTGACAGTGACGTGCTGTCTTCACAGGCACCCACAAACGCACGCCATCCAGGCGGTGAAAATAACAAGCCGTTTTTAGGGCATATTTGCATGTGCTCTCCCTCCTGTCAGACTGCAGCATTGTGGGGGCGAAGAGGCAGATGGCGCGGGGAGGTTGTGCCTGCGTGGAGTAAGGTCAGCTCTGCACTGGGAACTGACCTCCAAATGTTTCCTAGGTCAGACCCAAGGTGGGTGGGGGTGCTCATTCTTAGAGCAACTAAAAAATAAAGCGGGTAGGGAGAGAAACTTGCTGCTGCAGAACCTTATATCCCGAAGATTTATTTGCATATGGCAAACGGCCTTTGGTGGATTTTTCACATCGGCATTTTAGACTAGTAAAAGTTTGTTAAAAAAAAAAGTCTGTTTCATAGTTTGAATTATAGTAAGATACTAGCTCACATTTATGAAGCATTTACTATGCACCAGGCACTATGCTAAATTTTAAAACGCATGATCTCATTTATTCCTTACCTGATCCTGGTGACCGAGTTCTCCCCATTTTAGAGAAGAGGAATTTGAGGTCCAGGGAAGAGGAGGTCAGGTCCCTCAGGCTCACAGCGCTAGAAAGTGGCAGAGCTGCGGGCAGGGCCTGTGGTGGGGCGGGGCCTGTGGTGGGGCGGGGTCTGTGGTGGGGCGGGGCCTGTGGTATGACGACGCTGCTGCTGTGATAGCCGTGTCTCAGCTGCACTGAGCCAAGCACCAGGCTCAGCGCTGGGTGCTCTTTATGAAATATCTCATTGAACTCGCACACGAACCCTTTGAGGTAATTACGTTATTACTGCTTTTACTCTTATGCCCACATAATGGATGAGGTTAACAAGGCTTAGGGAGGTCCAAGGTCATGCAGCTGGAAAGCTAACTTTTAGAGTGGAAGCTTTCACCTTATGCTGTGGTTGCCTCTCTATCAGGCTGGAGAAGGAGGTGGGGTGGAATGAACCTTGGCCCCAGAACACTGGATCATTTTGATGACATGGTCCAATTAGTGCTAAGCCCTACAATTCTGCAGCCGCATCATTTCCCAGGCCCTGGAGAGGTGGGCCGAGCCGCTGTGCGTGCAGTCCTGTCCAAGGAGGCCCTTGGGCTGCCTGCCTTGCAGAGGCCAGCAGTCTCTTGGGCCGTGTCCAAACACATGAAGCAGTTTGGGAAAAGAAAACTGGAGGAATTAAATGACAGGTTTTGTAAATGATAATGTGCTTTGTGCTGATATGGTTATTATGTGTTTGACACATAATGCTAAACAGTTCTTGTGCCAATTACTTGCCTGTAGTCCATTTGTCCAACAGATATTTGCTAAGCACCTACTATGTGTGCCAGGTACTGTGCCAAGCACTAGGAACTGAATCATAAACAAAGTAGACAAAGTCCCCTTCTCTTGGAGTTGTATATTGTACTGGGGGCATCCAGAAATAAAAATAAGCAAATCAATATACAATATAAATGGTCAGTTGGTAGTTAGTAATGTGAAGAAAAATTAAGCAGACCAAGCGATAGTAAGTGGCTAGACTTCTGATGTTAATGGCTGGCTAGAATCTGGGGATGCTATATTCTGGCTTATAGGATTTTGGGAGTCCATGCGTCTTCCTTGCTCTTTGTTCTTCTTTCCTTTCCAATATTCCTTTTCAAGACAGCTTTGCTCTCTGGCTTTCTCTAGAGCTTTCCTTCCTACACGTTTCATTCTGTAGCCCCTTCCATCTGGACTCCTCAACCAACTAGTTGGCCTAAAGCTTGTGGTCCTTCCTGGGTCATCTCTGAGTGGGCTGCTGTGGCCGCAGGGGCCACACCCTGCTTCTGGGCCTGGAATGCATTTCCAGTAGGGAGTGGAGGAGGCCAGAGCCCCACGCCCCACCTTTGCACACACATACACACGCCAAGCACTTACTTAACCACCTGCTAGATGAGACCCCTCAACCTCTGTGCCACTCTGCAAGGCTCTAGAGGGGACTCAAGTTCAAGGGTGGTTGGATTGGATGACCTTTTAGGAAAGAGGCTGCGAACTGTCATTCCATGGGCAGGAGTCAGCCTACAGATGAATCTCATTTGGCCCTCACAGTGTGGTTTTTTCTTTTTTTTGATTGAATGAGTTGCTATATTTAAAAGCCAGGAAATGTGAACTTTCTGGCTTCTTTTAAAAAACCAGAATATCTGGCCACTCTAGGCCCACACCCTTATATGCAACCAGAAGCTGGCGCTGAGTGGCAGATGCGTGCTGTGTTAGCATGCGGCCTTTAGTTTACCCCAGTCCCTACTGCCCCCTGTTGCCTTATACCCAGCCAGACTGTGTGCTGTGCCTTGCGTAGATTGTATGTTTCATACATGCTTGTTGGTTTGAACATTAATTAGCTATGTCTGCTTCAAAAGTCACTTAAACTTTCCTGTGTCTTGATTTCTGTCTCTCTCAATTCTTACCTCCAAGCATTGTCCATTTGTTCTGTTTCTGAACTCAAGCGACTTCAGGGAAAAAAAGAGACCACAATGAAAATCAAACCAACCATTCCCAAACTTGGCTGATCATTAAAACCACTTGGAAAACTTCTTCTAAATACAGGTTTCCAGACCCCACCCCAGGTCCATGGGCACAGAACCTCTGAGGGCAGAATCCAGCTCGGGGATGACTTTAACTGTGTATTAGACGTCTTCTCAGGCTCTTCTGATCCTTGTCACGGAACATTCGGGGCGTCACCTTGAGGAGTCAGTGTGTGCATGTGACTGGATCCATAGCCTCGCCATCTTCAGAACAGGAGAGAAGAATTCACTGTTTGTGGATATCACACTGGTCATTTCCCAGTTTCACCAGGGACTCTGGATGACATTTAGAAAGTTTTCCCCTTTGGATGACATGGGAATTTGAATCTGTGGACTGCAGGGTGGAGGCCTTGAAAGGTGTGTTCACTCTCAGCCACAGGTAGACTTCCCAGAGTTTGTTCCCCAAAAGATCAAAGTGTACACCCATGTTTAGCCTGAGCATAAAAAGTTGCCCGCAACCAGCTGATGTGCTGGGTAAATGTTGCTGTAAACATGCTTGTGTTTTTAGTGATTTAAAACATAAAGGCAGCCCACTGACATTTTTTAGCAAGCCTTGCATAATTGGCTTTTAATTTGTGGCTCCTTGGAACAGGATTGGCCTTCTTCCCCCTGACTCAGACGCCTTTTCAGTCTCATACTTGTTTGGCAGAGAGATCCAATCTGTCCCTTCTTGGAACAGAATCTCCTGACTTGTCTTTGAAATCCTGAATTTCCATTTTAGTGCTGTCACTTTGTTAGCACATTTTAAAAAGCTGTTAGCTTTCTTTTCCCTTTAATAGTTTAATTTGAGAAGAAATGAGTGCTAGCTAAAAGCAGCCATGACTGTGTTTAACGTTGGTCCCGTGATATTAAGTCTTTTTGATACCATCGCCCGAGCATTCACAGGGGTTCTGAAGCTCTTATTTATCTTCATAGGTTGGTCACACCTGCTGTCGTCCTAGCACGGGGTCCCTTGGACAGGTGGTGGTGGGGACATAACTGGATCTGTATATTCTAAGCAGAAATCAGATACCTCTGAAAAGTTCAGGGAGTCCCATGCTACCTTTTTAGAGCCTCTGTCTTAAGATGGGAATAATACTAGTACCTACCTCTAAGTGTTGCAGTGATGATTAAATGAACTAATGCAGGTGAAGTGTTTCTCATAACGCCTGGCACTTACTACGATGCACAAGAAATGGAAGACATGACTATGATTCACTTTTCAAATGTGCCAATTATGCAAATTAGTTTTTATATTGATTCAAAAATTGTTCCTTGGGCTTTCATTTCCTTGAGGGCGTTTTGTCCTTGGAGCTGGTGAGTGGCCTGAGTGTGCGAAGGTGCCCAGGTGTCGTGGAGCAGGGCACCATCCTGGCTTCCTATCCAGAGGGGCTGCATCTAGGGCCTGGGAAGAGCTCTAGGCTTGGGTTCAAGCTTCTGGGTTCAAAGTCTGGCTCCTTTGCTCACTCCCTATACAACCTTGGACAAGTCAGCCGGTCTTTCTGAGCATCAGTGTTCATCTATAAAAGGAGGAAACTAAAACGCCTAGTTTCATCGTGAAGATTCAGTGAGGCACTGTGTGCAAAGACGACCTTGCCTACAGCACATTGCGTCTGTAAATGATCTTTGGTAGGACTGAGTCCACTGGCAGTGAATGACACTACCAATTCTGACAGCAGTGGCCTTTCCAGTGTGTTGTGCCCGTGACCTAGGTTTCAGGGAAGCGAGCAGATCTTCCTATTTGTGGTTGTTTATACAGTTTAGCTGTAGCCCGGGTCGCGGTTGCCATCACAGACTATAGATGAGCAGGCCCTCCAGCCCTCTGGTTTCCCCTAAGCTGCCGTGTGTGACCCCTTATCTTGTTTCCTGTGATGTTAAGGTCATTGCTGAATTTCCATGAACCATTACTTTTTTAACAGCCCTGTGAAGTGGCCTCTTGTGTCCGTGCTGGTCATCTTGCTTTGGCATGCCCAGATCCACTGGCAATATGGACTCGGAGCTGGGAAACAGGCCTCACACACGTGAGGCTCCTCTGGCTAAACGGCCAGCACGTCTCTCTCCCCTCTACGCCCAAAGACACAAGACAGCCAGTCCTGAGGATAGAGCTCGGTGACCTGGGAGGACATTTGGGCAGATTCAGGCAGCCTGCGAAGGTGCTGGGAGAGAGGTAACAGGCCTTCTCTGGGTTTTGCAACCCCTCGAGGCTACGCACATCCTGCCCTATGTTAGGGCTCGTTGACTGGGCTCTGCTGTGTGGCTGCAGGGTCCCCTTTACTAAGCATGGTGCACGTGCATGTTCTCGGTGGCAAGCTCGTCTGGAGTTTGCTTCTAACCACCACCCTCCCTCCCACCACCACCAATAAAAACCTTGGCTCTTGGGAAGCAGTGTAGCAAAGCAGGACCACTGCACTGGAACAGTTTAGGTCTGGGAAGGTTACTAAACATTCGATCTTTAATTTTCTCTGTTGTAAAAATGGAAGGAAAGAGACTCTATCTCATAACATACACAAAAATTTACTCAAAATGGATCATAGACCTAATGTCAGAGCTAAACCTGCAAACTCTTAGAAGAAAACAGCAATAAATCTTTGTGACCTTGGATTCAATATGCCACCAAAGCCACAAGCAACAAAATTTTAAAAAAGTAGATAAATTGGACCTCATCAAAATGAAAAACTTTGTGCTTCAAAGGCCACAAAGTAAAAAGACAATCCACAGAATGAAAGAACATTTTTGCAAATTATGGATCTGATAAGGGACTTGTATCTAAAATATATAAAGAACTATTAAACTCAATAATAAAAACACAAATAGTCCAATTTAAAAGTGAGCAAAGTATCTCGATGCACATTTCTCCAAAGGAGATATGTGAATGGCTAATAAATACATGAAAAGATGCTCAGCGTCATCAGCCATCAAAGAAATGAAAATGAAAACCAGAGTGAAATAGTACTTCACACCCACTAGAATACAATAAAAAGACAGATAATAACAAGTATTAGTGAGGTCAAGGAGAGATGGAAATCCTAGTAAACTGCCAGTGGGAATGGAATGGTGCAGCCATTTTAGAAAACAGTTTGGCAGCTCCTCAAAAGGCGAAACATAAACCCATACCATCTGACAAAGCAGTTCCATTTCTACGTATAGATATACCCAATAGAAAGGGGACTATACACAACAATTTGTGCGTGAATGTTTATAGCAGTATTACTTAGAATATCTTAAAAGTGGAAACAACCCAAACGTCTATTGGTTGATGAATGGACAGACAAAATATGATGTGTATCCATACCATGGAATATTATTTGGCCATAAAAAGGAATAAAGTACTGATACTTGCTACAACATGCATGAATCTTGAAAACACTGCGTTAAGTGAAAGAAGCCAGTCACAAAGGACCACATATTGCAGGATACCATTGATGTGAAATGTCCAGAATAAGCAAATCCATAGAGTCAGGAAGGAGAACCAGTTCCCTGGTACCTGGGGCTGGGGTTGATGGGAGAGGTGGGTGGGTATTATAGCTAAGGGGTGTGGGGTTTCTTTTGGAGGTGATGAAAATGTTCTAAAATTGGTTGTGGTGATAGTTGCACAACTCTGAATGTACGAAAAGCTGTTGAATTGTATACTTTAAGTGGGCGAATTGCATGGTATGTGTGAATTATATCTCGATAAAGCTGTTTTAAAAATGGGAAAGAATGATGTCTACCTCACAGAGGTATGGGGAGGATGAAAAGGGATAAGGTTTGTAAATCACCCAGCATGTATTGGTGCTCCAGAATTAGTAGCTGTCGTTGTTAGGTTGGTGCAAAAGTAATTGCAGTTTAAAAGGTTAAAAATAATTGCAAAAACCGCAATTACTTTTGCACCAACCTAATATTAAAACTCCCTGTCAGGCCAACAGCAGTGAAAAAGCCAGGATCTGGTTAAGGGCCTTTTCTCCTCTTTCCTTTTTATTGCTAGCGGCCATCCAGAAGCAATGAGAGCAGTTTGGCAGGATTTTGTGTGGACCTCAGGAGGAAATATGGAGTAATCCTGGCTAATCTTTAGAGTCCCCTGGGGAGCATTTCAAAAAATATTGATGTAGAGCCCAGAGATTCTGATTCAATTGGCCTGGGTGGGGCCGCAGGTGGTTCTAGGCTGTAGCCATTGGTTGAAATCCTTGGTACAGTATAAACCGGCCCAGGTCTTTGAAAGAGTGAGGATATCTGGGTTCAGGACAGAAGGCTCACACAAGCAGAGCACCTTATTGTTTGCAAACTGCCTTTGTAGACATATCTCCTTCGATCTGTTCAGAGGTAGGTGTTATTAGTACAATCGATTGTTAGGGAAGGGAGGCTCAGAGAGGTTAAGTAACTTTCCAGGGTCTCATTTTTAAAGCATAATTTTATCTAGTCTGTGTTTTAAAAGGCAAGATTCACACACATGCTCATGCCTTTTACTACTCAAATCTAACACCTTGGAGAGTACCAGCAAAGTGACCTCTGGTGTGAGGTTAATCTGTTTTGCACAGACTTCAGAACAAAACTCTTCCTGCTACTGCTCTTTAACTGATGAGCATCTTGAGTGCAAGGCAAGCTGGTAAAACATTATTTACATATATATGTAAATAATATGTCATGTGCTGTTTAACGACAGGGACACGTTCTGAGCAATGCATCATTAGGTGACCTTGGCATTGTGCAAACATCACAGAGTACACTTATACAAATCTGGGTGGTATAGCCATTATACGTACCAAGGCTCTCTGGTATAGCCTACTGCTTCTAGGCCACAAGCCTGTACAGCATGTTTCTGTACAAAACTAGATGAAATCAAGCACAAGAAACACTGATGCAATCAAGTGACGTGGTAAATGCAAAGTGTACGAGGCTGCTGCTGCAGGAACATGGCATACTGTTTTATAGCAAGTTTTTTTTTCTAAGTAGGAAGTGCACACTAAAATAATGATAAAAAGTGTAGTATAGTACATACATACACCAGTAACGTAGTCGTTTATTATCATTCTCAAGTGTGACATACTGTACATAATTGTATGTGCTATATTTTTATATGACTGGCAGTGCAGCAGGTTTGTTTTCACGAGCACCACCACAAACACGTGAGTAATGCATTGCGCTGCGATGTGATGACAGCTAGGATGCCACCAGGCGATAGGGAGTTTTCAGCTCCGTTAGAATCTCATGGGACCACAGTCGTAGATGTGATCCATCATTGACCAAAACGTCGTTATGCAACGCATGACTCTGTGTGTGTGTGTGTGTGTGTGTGTGTGTATACAAACGCACTCTTTGTAACTATTGATCTGTGTGTGCAAGGAAAACATAAGACAGGAATAATCTGGATCCTGAGGCTGTCAGGAATGTGCCACTGTCCCCCTTGACGTCTGAGGTAAAGGTTTTGCATCAGCTACAAACAACGTATTGTTCTCAGTGAAAGACTGTAATAGGTATATAATACAACTGTGATTCCCGTAATAAAGTACCGCCTTTATCTAGTATTTAACATATTGTGGTATCATTTGAACGAGATCCTTCTGCTGCCAAGACCAGTCTGAAATCCACTGGTTTACACTGGCGCTACTCCAAGTGGGGTCTGCAGAGCAGGGGTACAGCATCTGGAAATAAGTTCAAAGTGCAGTTTCTTGGGTCTCACCCTAACCCTACTGAAGCAGGCTCTCTAGAGGGTGGAACCCAGAAATCTGTGATGTAATAAGACTTCCAGGGGATTCTTATGCTTTCTACACGTTTAGATGACCTGAGCCTTCCAGCTCTGACTGGTAATGATTGTCTCTGAGAACGGCTACAAGAGTCAAAAATCACGTTTCTCTCCAAACCTGTCTCAAGTTTCCTGGAGAGACCCACACACCCTCAGGTATTCATTAATGTGTGTGGTACCTGCCTCTGTGTAAGGCAAGGTTGCTCTCTGAGTCAGCAAACACCTTAGCATTTCCAAACCAGTTATTTCCAGGTCTTGAGATGCTCCTGGCTGCCAGCATTCACACCCTAGGGACTTCCTAATTAATTACGCTGCTGAGCTTGTCAGTAGGCTGGTTTCTTCGTTGTTTTAGAAGGGAGAATCAAACTGTTCTGTTGCCAAAGGAGCCCCCATTTACTGTATCTGACCCAGAGTTCTTACTGTGTTTCCCTGAAAATAAGACCTAGCCAGACCATCAGCTCTAATGCGTCTTTTGGAGCAAAAATTAATATAAGACCTGGTCTTTTAATATAAGACCGGGTATAATATAATATAATGTAATGTAATGTAATGTAATGTAATTAATATAAAAGACTGGTTCTTATATAAGACGGGGTCTTATATTAATTTTTGCTCCAAAAGATGCATTAGAGCTGACGGTCCGGCTAGGTCTTATTTTCAGGGAAACACGGCGGCAGCTGTAAGAACTGCAGTTGGGGGGAGATCTCCACACCCACCTACCCACCACTCTGCCTGGGTACTGCGAAGCCCTTTCTTCCCCCATTTCCAAAACCTGAATTGCATCCATTTCATTACATATATCACTTGTAGTGAAACCCTTCCATCCTCCAGGCCAGGTACCCCTGGTTGTGAATTTGTCTGGTCACGTCACCTGGGTGGGATTTTTATTAGCGGGCATTCAGTACCCGCAAAGTAGAGGTCGCCGTTTGGCTCAGTGACTTGTCATCTGTGCCTCGTGCTTGAAAGAAATTGGCTGAAATTCGTATTTTAGCTGCACAGCCTGCATACAGATTAAACAGAACTGCGTTGGTGGAGAATAATTAAGCCAAGGACCTTGTTTTTCACCTTCATGGTGAAAGACAAATGACTTGCAAAGCTTTAATCGTATGGTGGTACTTGAAATGTTTTTCTACTTTGACCAACTCGGGACTTTCAGGGCAGCCCTGTTCATAGATATTCTTTGCAATAACTGCATTTTCATTTAATCGTCGATCATCGTTTTGCAGGAGCTCTTGTCTCTGTTTTTCATTTTTATTTTTTTGCCCCAGTGTAATCAAGGCATATTACGCTGCTTCTTATTGTTAAAGACTCAGTTTGAACTGTATTATTAACCCTTTTTTTAGAAGAAAACCGATTTCCCCTGAAGCCCGATATATTCCGCTTCTTACCTGTCTTTTGGGGATGGGAGGGTCTTGTCGGGTCCACTGTTTCTCCCCTTTCCTCATCTTTTGAAGCGATTGTCAATTGGGCAAGAAAATTGATTGATGGCCAGTGGGAAACCAAACCTCAACAACACCATACATATGAAATGGGCCTGAAATAGATATATTTCAACCAAAAAAGAGCCATCATTCTTCAAATAGCCTTTCTCCAGCAAAAGAATTTCCAGGCAATCACAGTCTCTTTTTCAATTGAATGTTAGATTTTCTGCCCATGCCAAGGTTATTTTTCCTATGTCTCTTGGCCTCTACCTCACTTTTGTAGTAAGTGTTTGCTCTTTCCTTAGCAGGGCCATCTGCAGATGGGTGTCACCCTGCCCAGCCAGCTTTTTCAGGCTTTGTTCCAAACACGGTGCTGTCTTTTCTTAGCGGTGGAAACAGGCTGTTCTCCAGTGCTTTCTGAGAGAATGGCCTTTCCTTCTTCTGTTCATATAAACCAGCCTCATGCCTCAGTGGCCTATTGTTTTATGGGTTCTTTTAACCCAGGTGAAGGTTTTTACTGAGGACGGGGTTTGGGACGGCCAAGGTCAGTGCTTCCTGCTGCTGAGATGTGAGCAGGCAGAGCAGTCATTGGGATGGATCCCCCTGTGGGATCTGATGCCCAACAGTGATAGCAGAGTCGGGCTTTCAGTTCATGAAGAAGGCATTCCCTGCCTCTTTCCAGAGAGCAGTGTGTTCTGGTTGCTCCTGTCACTGTCTGACACAGGCACCTGGGCAAACTCACTCCCCTTCTCTGAACTTGAGTTCCCTAGCCTGCGGGGGTGCATGAAGGACCTAGGATCTTTGGGTCTTCTCAGTTCCAGAACCTCAAGATAGAGCTTAGCTTGCAGCCCTGCTGCACCCCACCGTTTCCTGCATATGCCAAGTGCACTGAGCAATTGCTTATCCACCTGCACCCCCAGCCAGGGGAGCTGAGTGAATCATCTTGGCAGGTGGAGCCGTTGCCTCTGCCAGCTCTTGTTCAGAACCCTCACCTGGGGTTGGCTGGGCTGGTTTGATGCTTTGAGTGAGCACAGAGTCCAGTGTGTGGGTTTGTTTGTAGGTGAATGTGTTTGGTTATAGCCTGGCATCAGGGGCAGTTGGAGTAAAGAGGAAAGGGCATTGAACTGGAAAGCAGGAGTTCTTGTCTAGGTCACCAGCTCTGTGGATCAGGTCTCCCTTTAGCAAACATTTATTGAGTGCTACTGATAGACACAAACTTGGTAAGGTGCTGGGCACACAAAAAGTCAACAAGACACAGACTTTGCCCTCATGGAATTCCCATTTTAGTGGAGGAGGCAGGAACTGAGGATAGAATACCACATGGTAGGGGCCAGGATAAGCTCAGAGTTCTGTGGGAGCCTGGAGCAGAGGGACACCTCCCCAGCCTCTCAGAGGGAATGAGAATCACAGAGGGCTTCCTGTAGGTGGTGATGCATGAGCTGAATGTACAGGCTGAAATAAGCCAAGGGGACAGCAGGGGCAATGGCATGAGGCTGGGGAGGTGTAGGGTATATAGAGACTCAGCATTGCAGGAACATGGAGTATAGGGTAGGGATAGAAGGTGAGACCAGAGCAGGTGGGGCCAAGTCATGGGGAACCTTGCTTGAAACATTAAAGAGCTTGGGCTTGAGGGTAATGAAAACCCCCCCAAAGGCCAATAACTAGAGTAGGTTTGCATTTTAGAAAGATCCCTCTGATGACTGGGCTGGAGAATGGTCATGCAAGGTCAGGAGGCCTCCTAGGAGGTGATTCAGGAGAGGTGGTCCAGTAGAGGGGGTGGCGAGAGCTCAAGTGAGCTTGGAAAGTGACAATGCAGATGGAGAGTTGGGAGCAAATCTGAGGAAGATTTAGGATGTAGAATTGCATGGCCTGTATGGTCAAAACTGGAGGTAAGGAGAGGGGCAGGTGAGGGGTAGGCCCTGAGTTTCTAACTGCAGTGACGGTGTGGGCGGTGATGCCAGCTGGGGTGGAGAATAGAGATGAAGTACCAGTTGAGGAGAGAGACTCTGAGGGGCTGAGAGACATCCAGATTGAATGTCCAGCTGGTAGTTGGATATTTTGGTCTGAAAATAAAGATTTGGTTGGCATTAGTGTGTCGGTGGTACATGAAACCACATGAGCAGATGAAAGCGATGACCCACAGGTGGTACATATGGAGTGAGGAAGGCGGCAGGCTGAGGAGAGAACCCTGGGAGACATCACCCTACAAGGGGCAGGAAGAGGGTCCTGGACAAGAGGCAGCAAGGAGAGGTCTGAGAAGTAGGAGGAGGACAGACAAGTACGTGTCTGCATCCAGGGCAGAGAGAATTCCAGAAAGGGAGTGATGCACAGTCAGGCAGAGCCAGGAGGCCCAGGGGGACTGACCCGGCAGTGTCCTTTGGACTTGGTCATGAGGACTCAGGTCCTGCCCTCAAGTGTAAGCCTTGGAGCAATTTGCTTCCTTCTTTGGACCTCAGTTTCCTCCTCTGTAAAGTCTAGGGATTGGCCTGTGTGCTTGCCAAGAGCCCCTTTCTGGTGCTAAGAATGTGTGAAGTCACTATTTCTGAAACTTCTTAAAAGCGGGGAGATGTCCTTCCTACATCCCTCTCTCTCTCCTCTCAGTCAGTCTAACCTGACCCTGAAGACTGGATGAATGAAAACCCAGGTACATCAGAGCGAGGTGGCACTTTGGGGAGATTTTAGTCCAGCCCACTGTTTGGAAGGCAGCAGGATGTCTTTTCCCAGCTCCGTGACCTCACCTAGTAGCCACTGCAGAGATATTTGCGTTAGCGAAGAGTGGGAGCTAGCGTGGTTATGAACACTGAGGATGAGAGAAGTGAACTGACCGGCCCGAGGTCACAGAATATAGGGCGTCATGGTGACTAGAACCAGGTGTCTGAGGACCAACCCTGCCTGTGTCTGTCACCTGCCAGGGGTTATAAATTAGCCCATGGGCTGGTACGGATGTGTTTTGTTTGGCTCACACAGTATTCTTTTCAAAATGGAATTCATTGCCAAATGAAAATTTGGGAGATTATACTTAAACATCCATATTTTCAGCTAATCTTGAAAACCTGGAAAATTTGGCAGCACGGAGCTTGCACTGCACTGGGGCCGATTGGGGTGTCCCCGCGGGGGGCCACCACTCCATCCCACCCTCCTCCTCATGAAGGGTTAACTTGCTGGGCCCCTGGAGGTGATTTGAGTTTGCAACCGCAGCCTTCGGCTGACCATTCGTCTTGAACTTTCTCCTACAGCCCTATCAACTGTTCACAGAAACTGTCTAATATCTCACAGCTGAGGTCCAGACCTTGGCTGTTTGCAGGGCAAGGGCCTGGCCCGAGAAGATAGGAGAGAGAGGAGGGCAGAGAGTTTCCAACAGCTTAGCCCCGGGGGAGATGCTGGTGGAGAAGGCCTGGCCCCTCTGGGCTGTGGGGGGTCAGCAGGGGTATTGGACAAGGGCCCTAGGGTTTCCTAATTCCTCCCTCCGGGGGTAGGAGGAGGCAGAGGGGATCGTGGGCCCAGTCTGGCTGGGCTGCCCAGTGAGGTCTTGTCCTGGGACTGCCCTACTTTTTTTGTTGGTGTGGGGGGGGACCACAGCCCCTGGCTTAGTGAGGCCTGTTTGTATGGGGGAATGTCTGGTATGTTTGGTATTTGGGTGTTTACTTCCCAGGGTGCTCATGGGTCCCTGGTGTTGAAATCTGGTTCTTCTATGCAGTGGGGGAGGGCCCTGTGGGCCTGGCCAGGGCTGTGACTTCAGGCCTGCTTATGACAATTTGCATGCTCTGAAGCATCTCCACTCTGCTACCCCTCTCCCGGGTCTCCTTTTATGCCAGGTTTTGCCCGTGGGCGCTAGAAGCTGGGTGTGCCCTGGGCAGCACGATCTCTGCCTCCTTGCCTCACCTGAAAAGGCAGGCGGGGAAGCTGGCATTTACTGAATCCTTCCTGTGTCCCGGGCTCTGGGCTGGGACTTAGTCCTCATTACAAACCTGTATAGCAGGGCTCAGTGCTTTCCTCCTACAGGAGAAAAATGGAGGCTCAGAAAGGCTGAGTGACTTTCCCAGGAGTACACAGCCAGTTGGTAGCAGAGCTGCAGGGGGACCCAAGCCGCTTAGATCCCAAAGCCCATTCTGCCAACCCTGCCCGCTCTGAACGTGGTGTCTCAGATGCCTGGTCTCTCTGTCCATGCGACAGTTTCAGTACAAGAGAAGCCTTCCTGGCTTTCGCTTGCTTCTCTGATCAGGGCTGGGGGTTTGATTTGTTTTTTATCTTCCCTTCTGTTTCTGCTTGTTGTCTGCTTTATTGTTCTTTTCTCTATTGCTTTGTCCATGTGACAGTTTCTATATTTTCAGTGCCTCGGGTTAAAAAGTGTCATTGCTTTTTCTCATCCTATCACTTTGCGGGGCCCACCAGATACATTTTTGGAAAGGCTTATGAAATGTCAGAATTCACAGTCACATCTGGGCAACTGTTGCCACCGTGTGAAAGCCATGTGGCCTGCAGACAGGGCCTGAGAAACGCTGCCACCACGAGTGAGGGTGAGGCAGGAACAGAATAGCTGAACTCCCTCCCTGAAACCACAAAGCTTTAATGCTACACATTCAGTGTTAATTGTGCAATAAATAGTTTTTATTTTAAAAAAACCTAAATAGGGAAAAACAAAATGGTCACTGCCTTCAGAGCAGAAGTTTCTCCTGCTTCTTTCACTTACAGCCCTATCCACAGATCTGTTACCAGGATGGAGCTGAAAGGGCAAGAGGCCTGTTACTGTATGTGTGTGTGTGGGGGGGGGAGGTGGGGTTCACACAGACCACCCACTCTTGGGGAGCAGGAGGCACTCAGGCCCTGAGACCCAAAGGATGTCACTGTGGAACCTTCCATGCAGCCTTGATATCTTTAGTTTCCTTTTCTGTAAAAATGGGGAGGGTAATAGGACAGTCCTGGGGGGTTTACTGAAACCATTTAACCTGGTAGGACTCCTAATCCAGGGGATTTGATTCCTACAGAGGTGACTTGCCTCAACTTGCTCATAGGCCATTCTGCACTCAGGCTCTGCCACTTTCTCAACTATTCTAGAGGCATGGCTCCTGGGTAGCAGTGATTCTCCCCTGAATCACTGGGGACCACCCTCGGTTCCTCCAGTTTCACCTGGCGTCACCTGACTTCATAAGGGTGGGACCCTGGTGGGCTGGGCATCGTTTCGTGGCAAGAAGCAGAAACCTTTTCCAACTCCCGCTAGGCCAGAGGAGAAATTTCAGAATATATTCAGGGCTGTGTATCATGGACCCCGAGGACAGGAAGCATGTTAGGCCTCTTCAGGAGTGGAACCAGGAGGACCAAGTTTATTTCTCTGGCTGTGCTGTCTGTCCACTCGGTTTGTCTGCATCGTTGGCCTCTGTCCATGTCTCTGTGTGTGTCTCTCTCTGTGGCTCTGCCTCTTTCTCTCTGTCTCTCTGTGTTTCTCTCTTTCCTCTCTTTCTCATTCTTCACCTTTCTCTGTCTGTAGCTCATGTGAGGCAAGCAAGATGCCCTGGGCATGACATTTAAGGAGGCACTCACTCTTGGGTGCCTATCCTGCCTGTGGCATGAGCCCCAGCATGAGCGCCTCCTTAAATGTGTGTCCTAGGCACCTCGCTCGCCTCACCCTGGCCCAGGTCCTGTTTTTCTCTCTGTTACCAGTTCCCTCTCTGTCTCTCTGACTCCCTCCGTGAGCTGAGTGTTGGTTTGTCTCTTGCCACATGATCTCTGGTCTCTGCTCATCTCCACATATCCGCAGCTTGCTCTTTCTGCTTCTCTGGGCACATGGCTGAATTTGGTTGTCCCCCAGTCCAGCAGTCCAATTTCAAATTCCCAGGAGGTGAATATAGCCCAGCTCAGGTCAGCCATTCACACTTTGTCCAGTCAGCTGTGGCCAGGGGTGAGGGTCCCCCAGCCCTCAGCAGGGGCTTAAAAACAGGCTCCCTGAGGAGGGACTGCTCAAACATGAGGGCCCTCTCAGCCGTGGGTCCCCAAGTCTGTTCCTTCAATATGAAGGGTGGCCCAGGGGCACCCCTCACTTCCAGAACACAGACAGTATTGCCCAGGCCTTCCTGGGAATGTGGGAAAAGCAGAGCCAGAACTAAGTTTGGGAACAGGGAAAGATCTGCTCCCCTCCACCCTCTAGCCCCCACCTCATGGTTCTTTAAATGTATTGAGTGTCAGGCTGCCTCCTCCACAAACATCCTGGTTCTTTCAGCTGTATCTGTAGAAAAAAAATCGTCATCTCCCATTTTGGGGTTCTGGTTTTAGATGTCTGAACTGTGTGTGGTGAAAACACTCTACAGTCTCTCACCCACTCACAGCCAAATGCTTTGAGAAACCAGGGGAGCATTAAGGAGGACGGGTAGCAGCCTTGACTCTTGGATGAAAGAAGGTCTGGAGGAGGAATGAGGGGTGTCTCGTCTTAGTGGGGGGTGCAGACCACGCAGGCCCCGGGCACAAGGCGCCAGAGTTAGCCCATGGGGATGGAGAAGGCTGAGTGAGGGGCACTGCCCTACCCATATTTCTGGAGGGACCTCAGCAGCTGTTTTCTCCACGCCCTCTGGTTGGTTCTTTTTTTTTTTTTCCCCTCTGGTTGGTTCTTAAATAGCAGGAGGATTTGGGGGAGATGCAGCACAGTGTCAACGGGGAAGGAAGGTGTGGCCACGGGGCTTTGGGGCCATTTCTTGCCTTATTGGGCCATGCCAGCCAAGGCGGGGTGTGGGTGCAGGAAAGGCTGGGGGCGGGCTTGGAGGCTGGTAGTGGCTATGGAACTGAAAGCTTTAGGCTTCAGTGCACAGCCTGGATACTTTCAGGGCCTGCTCAGGATTTGCCCTGCCACTGCCATTAGGGGCCTGCACCCCTGAATCTAGGCTCTGTCTTTGGCCAATGTGCTTCTGGGGAAGGCAGGACCCAATCCCCAAGCTTTGCTGGCCTCCTATAGCCAGAAGGAAGAGGCCATCCCAACAGAGAAGGCTCTCTATGAGCACTGGGGAAAAGGTAATACAGATACAAACACAGGCAATAAATCACGGTTATAATTATAGAACCCAAGCCTGTGTCCTCTTTCTCCAGAATCCTTTTTTCCTTTCCTTCGACTAACATTTGCTGAGCTCTTACTAAGTGCCATGCTCTATGCCAGGTGCTGGGGAGGCTCAGGTCCCCAGAAGGGAAGTCAGGTACCTACATAAACAGAACTACAGTGGGATATGATAGAGACTCTTACAGCGGGGTCCTACTCAAAGTGCTGTAGCAGCACAGAAATAGCAGTTAATTCTATCCTGGAGTCAAAGGAGCCTTCCTTGGAGAAGTTGGCATTTGCTCTTGAAGGCTGAGTAAGAGTTTACCAAATGTGAAAGGAAGGTGATCTCCGGAGGGCCTGGGGGCTTGGAGAAGGGTGAAATGTGTGGAGTCGGGGTGATGGCAGGAGGGGCTTGATGCACCTGGAGGGCAGGATGGAGCAGCCCTCTATCTGGGCATCAGCCTGGCCCGGGTGAGCTCTTAAACTTACAGCGTTGAGCCTCTTTGCATCTGCTGCTTGAGCAGCTTCTGTTTGCCCCTGACTTTATGTAGGAGGAGGCCCTGCACTGGGGTGGGTTGGGGATCTGAGTCTAGGAGGACAGAGGCTGTGTCTCCTCGGAAATGGCAGCTCTGCCAGAACCCAGGGTGCTCCCAGGGAGGGGCTCGAGGCCCTGCAAGCCCGCCAGTGCTCAGGTTGCACACATCACCTTGGCAGTTTGTGGGCAAACCCTCCTGGCCGAGGGGAGATTGCACTGCCTGCCACTTCCTCCCGTTCCTTCCCTCTGCCTGTCGTCACGGTTACCTCTGCCTTGTTGGGGGTGAGGTTGAGGTTGGGCGGAATCAATTTTGTCCAGGTTTCTATTTTCCCAGATGCGGGTCAGCCAGAGGAGCTGTCACTTCTGGTTCTGTTTCAAAGGAGGCCACGGGGCTGGGAGGTGCTTGGGTGCGGCAGTGTTGACAAGGTACCTCTCAGGCCAGCCTCCCAGGCAGGGTGGGAGTGGGTCCGGGAGACGCTCAGACATGGTGGAGAAGGAGAAAGGGCTGCCTTGCCAGGGCCGGTGACGATGGCCGTAGGTGCTGGTCTCTGGCCCCAGCCCTGGGTCCTGACCTCCTAAAGCATGCTGGGATTGCACAGAGAGAGGCTGTTTATTTTCCTGGCCCAAAGCCCTTTCAGCTGAGACCTTGTTCCAGGCCTGAGGCTGCCAGAATCACCCCCACTGGCTCGAGAAGTGAGAGAGTTGGCAAGCCCAAGGCAATCCAATGACTTCTCTAGTGGCTTCTCACTCTAGGCTGTCCCCAGCCCAGTGGGTTGTGGGTGTCCTCCAGGTTCTCCTGTAGGTCATGGACAGCAAGAGACACCACAGGAAAGTGATCCTGATGGGCTGGGGCTGTGTGGGCCAGTGGTCAAGAGCAGGAGGGTTAAAGTCAGAGGAATCCAGGTTGGAAGGCTGACTCTGCCATTTCCTAGACCAATGGCCTTGGGTAAGCTTAACTGGTGAGCCTTAGTCTCACCATCTGTAAAATGGGACAGTAATAGTACCTTCCTCATCAGGCTTTGATTGTGAGGATTATGTGACCTGTGTTTAAAGCATTTCGCAAAGTAGGCAACATGCAGCAGCTCTTGTTGTTATTATTCATTAAACAATAATAACTGCCACTTTGATGAGAAACCAGTGTTGGGGGGCAGTGAGTTTCCTCTGTCCCATGTTATGGGCCCTCTTTCATTTATAGTGCATTGCCTAATGCGTCCTGGGGAAAAGCAAGCCCAGAGACTCAGGATGCCCTTTGGCCTGTGTCCTGTTCAGGATGCTGGGATCCTGGGATACAAGTGGGTATCCTGGGGGAAGAGCATACAGAGGCAGGGAAGAGGCAGAAAGCCAGGTGAGGAGGCTGGGAGACTGTTTAGTAGTCAAGGGCATAGATCTGAACATTTGGAAGGACCAAGAGGGAGGGTGAGGTACCTCAGGGAGGTGAAAATGAGTGGGGGCAGAATGCAAAAACTGTGCCCATGCCCAAGGTGGTTTTAAAGGAAGTGCCTGGGAACCACTGGTCTGGAAAACAGTGCCCAGAGGTCTTGGGCTGGGCAGGAGAATAGACCGTCACCACCTGTTGGATGCCACCTCTGTGTGAATAGCTTCTCCAGGCTTGGCCTCCTGAACTCTGGCAGAACCCAGGCAGCCCTGCCCTCCTGGGGCCCTGACTGCCGCTGGGGTACCCACCTGCTCTGAGAGGATCCGTAGGCTGGCTGGGAAGCTTGTCCATCTCACTAGCCGAGAGGCCAGCAGGCTGGCAGGCAGGGACGGCTCGCTCTGCTGAGATGTGGCTTAGGACGGGGGTTGTCCATCTGTCTGTCTGTGTGTCAGGAGGGGAGCGGTACTCCAAGCCGGCCTCAGTGCTAATCAGCGGCTTTCTGCCCTCACAGCTAGACGAGGAAGAGGAGAGACGGAAAAGGCGCCGGGAGAAGAACAAAGTCGCAGCGGCCCGATGCCGGAACAAGAAAAAGGAGAGGACGGAGTTTCTGCAGCGGGTGAGCAGGGCGCTGGCCAGGGCCGGCAGTGGGCCTGTGCACGTGTGGACTGGGAGACGTCATTGAAGCCTGCGGGATCAGTGTGTACCTGCTGGCATCAGCCAAGCAGCCTGGACCCCTCTGCTCTTCCCTCCTTGCTGTCCCCTCCCGAGTCAGGACAACCAAGGGCAGCCTGCAGCAATTCCTGCCCACCCAGATCTCCGGGAGCCCAGTTCCTCCCACGGAGGTTAGGCCCTTGGTGCTGACTGACCCAGATGGCCCAGGATTGGTACTACCCATTTTAGTACCCTGGTGGCTGCCCAGGTTATCTAGGGTGGGTGCTAATGAAAGAGATGACAATGCCATGTATGTAGGCAGTAGACACAGTGCCTGGGCAGAGAAAAGCTCCTTCCTTGGCGGCAGGAAGCCCTTCCAGCCCTGCCTCCCAGCTGGCTCACTGAGGATGACCCTGGAGCACTTTGCTCCTGCCACTGGGGATGCAAAGGTCAGCAGACAAGTGCCTTTCCTCGTGGCCCTCAGAGCGGGTCCCTGCCCTGTCATTTGGAATGTGCCAAGCAGGTGTTTGTTCTTTCTCTGCCGAGTCCCATCTCTTAGGCCTTCCCGGCTCCTCAAAAATGGTAGATGGCAGTGAAGGAACATGACCAGAAAGCTAATTAGTCCAGGCCAGTAGTCTCCAGCCTCCCCACCCCCAATCCCTTCTTCATTTCTAAATAATGATTGTAACACCATATAATGATAACAACATGGGTCAGGCTCTATTCTACAGTATGCAACCATTAACAATAGTTGCTAACATTTGTAAAGTTGGGCAGTGTGCTAAGTGCTGTGTGTGTATTATCTCATTTTATTGGCACAATAACTGTACGAGGTAGGTGCCTTCATGATACTCTTCCTGTAGATGGGGAAACTAAGGCACGGCAAGGTTAAGTAACTTGCCCAGGTCCCTCAGCAACTAAAGTGGTAGAAATGAGATCCGAACCTTAGGCTAACTTCAAAGCATTTGTTCTTAACACTTTGCTGTGCTGGCCCGCATTCACTCATTCATTTGTTTGTTCATGCTTTTGCTCATCTGTTGATGAGCTGACAAGTATTTTTAAGCATGTACTAAGTGCCCAGCACTGAGCTCGGTGCGCTGGAGGACACACAGGAAGGAGCAGACGTGATCCCTGCTATGGGAGCTGGAGAGACAAGGCCACGTTGGCTTTGGTTTTCTCTGACACTGGGGATCTATGGGTCTCTTCTTGGGCTTCCAACAAGCAGAGAGCAAATCTGAGGCCCCGGGTGTAATCAGCATAGGGCAGTATGTATGCCAGGCTGCACGCATCCAGGTGGGGTTAGACTCCAAGATCTGGGAGCCCCTTGGAAGAGATGTGGACCAACACTGGACTGGAAGTTTTCAAGAAGTTTCTAAGACACAGATTCCACATGGGCCTTTAAATGGATGGGGTGTCACATACTCATGTCCAGCCCTGAGTGCCTATAGAGCTGGGTGAGGTACAGCTGGGGACAGAGCAGTCGCACATCAGATCCCTGACTTCAGTGGCTTGTCAGCCAGTTAGCACGCAAGATATGCCAAGTGAATGTAAACCGATAACACACTAGTGCAGTAAACAGACAGTGCCAAATGAATGGTGATAGCTGCTTCCAGTAACACTTGCTGAGCACCTACTGTGTGCCAGCCATTTCACGTGTGTCATTTAATCTTATAACATTCCGGTGAGAGAACTATTGCTTATCTGCACGTTGGACATTAACATGTAGGGTCAAGTTACTTGCCCAAGATCACACTGCTAGCAAACGGTGGAGCCGGGATTCGTTCATTCATTGGCTGATCCATCTGTCTATTCAATCAGTGTTTAGTGAGTGCCTGCGGCACAGCAGACAAGCAAATGATGTCTGCCATGGGATGGCAGAGGGAAGCAAGGAATAGTAATATGTACTGAGTGATATGTTAGATAAGCCCAGCAAGCTGTGAGAAGATTCAAGCTGTGAGAATATTGTGAGAATGTCCCAGACTACGCTGAGGAAAGCCTGCTTATTGAGACATAAGAGGACAGGGAGCTAGCTGAGATGAAGGACAGGGATTGGGGGGCGGGGGGCACAACCAGGAACAGCACAAGCAAAGGCCAGAGGCGAGAGCTGTTTAAGAATGAGATTGAGGAATTGAAAAGGATGGTTAGAGTTTAGAGTACAGGTGGGAGAATGGAGAGGCAGGCAGGCCCCAGATCCTACAGGTGTCAGGTGGTCCTCTCTGCTGGGTTGTCTGCCTGTTGTCCTGGCTTAATAGCACTTTCTTTCACTCTCATAAGTATCCCCATTAGGGCGATGAGTTGTATGGTCATGGAGAGCCATGGAAGGGTTTCCGAACGAGAGAGAAACACCTTAGAAAGATCCCTCTGGCTGCAGCATGGGGCACAGATTGGGGCAGCCAAGGACAGAGCGGGAAGGTAACTGTGGCTGTGGTGGTGTCCCGGTGAGAGAAGAAGGCAGCTGCGAGCATGAGGGCGAGTGTATGGCCTTGGGTCGAGGAGGGAGGTTTGGGCAGGTCCGTCTGAGCCCAAGCCCAGTCCTCACCCTCTGCCCCATGCGCCTTCCTCCCCTCTGGCCTTGGAACAGAGGTTGGGTGTGAGCTTTGGGGCACAAATGCAGATGGCTGCGTTGACAGTCAATGTCCGCATCCCTGGGGGGTTCTCTGGGAATTTATTTTTTTAACAGGTAAAATATTTACAAGTCTCAGAGGTACAAAGGTGTGTGTGTGTGTGTGTGTGTGTGTGTGTGTGTGTATGTGTATATGTGTATGTGTACATATAGTATATACACACTCACATACACACATATGTAAAAAGTCATTCTCCCATCCTTGACCCCTGGACACCCAGATACACCCTGGGAGATTTCTGTAACATCTCAGAGTTCTCCCGCCTAGACCACCTGAGGCCCTGAAGACGCAGGAGGCAGGAGGTGGTCCTTTGGGTGGGTCAGATCCTCTCCCCAGGGGGGCCTTAGCACCTCCTAGCTGCAGTCAGGAACAGCAGCCCCCAGGCTTCTCCCTGCTGTAACGCCAGCCTCTGTAGCTGCTGTGCCTAACAGGTTCCCTGGGTGCTCGTAGCTGTAACCAGCTCACATTCCCATGGTGCTCTGTGTTCTTCTTCACAGCCACTCTGTCCTTGACAGTCACAGTGACTCTTGGAGGAGGCAAGGACTCGGAAGGATTAAAGTTTGTTCAAGGTCACACAGTGGCCAAGTCAGGACTAGACCCCTGGGCTTCCTCTACTGCCAGCACTCTATTCAGGTTGCCAGGCTCAGGGAAATTGAGAATCTTGTTTGCAGCAAGCAGCATAGCCAGCAAGGGGCAGACTCAGGATTTTAATTCAGACAAGTCTTTTGGGCTCAGAAGGCTGCATCAGGCTTCTTCCCAGCTCTTTTTGTAAAGAGTTGGGCAGTGGAACCCTATTTTAACTGTATTAGGATAACTTTTTTAAGAAAATAGAGTCTGAAAATCTTAATGCTTGAAGTCCCCTGGACCAATCATTATATTTTCTGGGAGGAAACTTAGGCCCAGAGAAGGGGAGTAACTCGGCCAAGGTCACACAGCCAGGACGCTACGCCCCTCACTGTGTATTTTTTCTATTGCTTTTGCTGACCACCATGGAGGAGATCGAAACTTCGTGTGCACAAATTCTATTCTAAAACAACAATGGTTTCATTTTCTCTAGGGCAATAAATATCTACCAGAAGGCAAACTGATAAACAAAAATGCAAGTAGAGTTACTCACTTCATAATTAACATGTGAAGCTCCTAGCCCACATTCCTTAGTTGATTAGGAAAACAGATCAGGTTATTGCTATTATAAAACCATAAACCACTTCAACAATCATGGTTAAAAAAAGATTCTTCTGAATTCAACTTATACAATAAATAAATATGTAGCACCAACCAATAAACCAGAAGGAAATGAAACAACAAAGCAGTTAGTTACATTCTGACAGCCAGATGATATTCCATGATCTACCATAATTTTTAAATCCAACAGAATGCAGTGGCGTTCCTCTGATACGTGCACGTGTGAAGAAAGTTGCCACATGCCTTCTTGGTCTTTCTGTGCGCACAGAGGTTCACAAATAAGGCTGGTTTGACATGCAGGCACTGCAAGGAGCTGGGTCTGCATAGTTCTGAATACTGCGTGTCGGACACGGCCCCTTGCACCCCTTGTTAACTTCCTCTCACTGTGCCTACAACCGAACCCCTTCTTTGCGCTTTCCCAGCACTCCCCAGAACAGCCCCTCCCCCGGCACACAGACAGCTCTCTTCCCTGTCTCCCATTCTCCAACTCCAGGCAGTCACTAAGACCTGCTAAGCTTTCTTTGACACGTCCCCCTTCTCTTCCTTCTCTTTCTTCATATTCTCTTGCTCACAGCTTAGAGAAAAATTCCGTAAGACTCCCTAGCCCATCGGTTTACAAAGTGCCTTTCCCATTCGAGTTCATTTAATCCCACGATCATTATCTTTTATAGATGAGCTCACCGGGGCTCAGAGAAGATAAGAAACTTACTCTAGACTCTGATTTGAAACCCTAAAGCTTTTCCTGGTCTGGCTCTATATCCACCTGCCCAGTTTTTTACCCCATTACGTCCTGAAGTCACCTATGGTCACAATGGAGGATCTTATCTCCTAAACACATCTTAAGCTTTCAGGGCTTCTTTTCTGAAATCCCTCACCCCCACCTACCTTCTCTATTCAAGCAGAGTCAACCCGTTTTTCCAACCCAAGATCAGACCTGGCTATTGAGCCCCTCTGAAGGTCGTCCAGACCCTGCCTGGCTGATGGGCACATCGTAAGCGCTGCCTGCTGTGTGGACCCTTCCTCCCCTCAGAGTGGAAGCAGCACAAGCATTGTGTTGGGGGATCATGGGTCTTTGGGTTTCCCTCAGAGCATGTATTATAGTCGGCAGGTCCTTAGCAAATACTCACAGATGGTACATTGAACTGAGACTCCTAGAGGCAAAGACTCAGAGGATTCAAAGTGGGAGCCTTGGCTGGGGAGAGAGCCATGGTCAGAGGGTTTGGAGACGTATCCAAAGTCACCAGCTCGTCAGACCCAGTGAGCCGGTGGCTAAGATTAGCACCTAAGTGCCCCAGACTAATGGGTCACTCACTGACTCATGGTTTCACGTGGGGTCTCTCCTGGCCCTCAGAGACGGCTTTCTCTTGGAATTCTGAGAGGAGTGGACGTGGCCCATCTGCCCATCACACCTCAGCCTGTTGAATGAAAACCCACCATAGCTGGTTTTTAATATTTTCCGCTGAACATTTTCTCTTCTCTTCTCTTCTCTTCTCTTCTCTTCTCTTCTCTTCTCTTCTCTTCTCTTCTCTTCTCTTCTCTTCTCTTCTCTCCTTTCCTCTCTTCTCTCTCTTTTTCTTTCTTCCTTTCCTGTTCTCCCTCAGCATCTGGTCACGAGGACTGCACATCTCAGTAGACCTGAGGTCCCCAGGCACTGACACTGCCCCCTCAGAGACGAGCACAGGGAGCAGTTTAGTCAAACGGGCTGGTGTGAGGAAGACAGCGACGAAGGGTGTGTGTGGGCCCCACGGAGGGCCCCCGAGACCCGGAGAGAGGTGCCCAGGCCCTGCAGGTGGAAGGGCATGGCATAGGCCTGACCCAGGGCCACACGCCGTTGTTACACACACAGCTGCAACTGTGTGTTTTTCGTCTTACACAGTTGCTCAGCCTTGGCACTGCTGACATTTTGGACAAGATCTTGTGGGGCCATCCTGGGCATTGCAGGGTGTTTATGAGCATCCCTGGCTTCCACCCATGAGATGCCAGTAGCAGCCCCTCCCCAGTGGTGACAACCAAAAACATCTCCAGATATTGTACTGGGAGGCAAAACCGCTCCTAGCTGAGAACCACTGATCTCAAACATGGCTGGCGCTTGAATAAATAAACTGGTTATAAGGTTTTAGATATGGTCCAAGAAAAATCACACAGGAGCTGTTGTTCTGTTTCACTGTTTTGACCCCTGAACCTTGACTTGGTATGACTGTTACTATCCACACTATGAACACGTAAAGCCCCCAAATCAAACCTACTTTCTTTCCTTTCCCTGGAGCTGCAGTGGAGCTGCAGAGTTCGCTGGAAATCGCTCCTGAGGTCTATTTGCGACCTCATTTTGGATCCAGAAGGAAGACTGTTACTGCCTCCAAGTGGGCAAAGCTTCTAGATAACGGGATAAGGAAGAGGCTGTGTAAACAATTATAGGCTAATAACCAGGAAGCACATGTTTTAGAAGGAATTACATGACCACACGGGGCACACACATCAAAGCACTTTGCCATTGTCCTGCCACCTGGGAGCCACCTGTAACCCCTCTGTGGACACTCCATGTACCTGCTCTAGATCCAGTTGGCCTCTATTCTTCTCCCACCCTTTGTTTCTTGTGCAAAGGCTCTGAAGCAGGAGAGTGTTTGGTATATTTGAGCAATAGCAAGGAAACCACTGTGGCTGGAGTGGATTGAGCGAGGGGAGAGGTGGGACATGAGCTGAGCTGGCCCCATGATATGATGGGTTTATTCCACGGGTGGCACAGGCCAGGGTCACAGGTGTGAAGGACACTGCCTGCAGGAAGTCAGTTATCCTGGGGGATCAAGAGCAGATTCTGGGCTTCCTCCAGTGGGAACGGGGCAGACAGAAAACAGGCAAATGCCAGCCTTGTGCCTACCCAAAGGCAGAGCCTCTTCCCAGAGCTTAAAAGCCATGACTCTGTGTTCTCGCATAGGAATCTGAGCGGCTGGAACTCATGAACGCAGAGCTGAAAACGCAGATCGAAGAGCTGAAGCAGGAGCGGCAGCAGCTCATCCTGATGCTGAACAGGCACCGCCCCACCTGCATTGTCCGGACCGACAGCGTCAAGACTCCCGAGTCAGAGGGCAACCCGCTGCTGGAGCAGCTGGAGAAGAAGTGACCATAGGCTGGGAGGTAGAAGAGGAGAAGGAAGAGGAGACAACGGAGGAGGAGGAGGGGCCCAGGGGGCCCTTCTTTGCTGAGTGAAAAACTTTTCAAGGAGGCTCAGCACAGCCAACCCTGGCGGGGCTTCTTGGTGGAACTCAGATCAGCCACCCAGGGGAAGGACAGGCTGATGAAACCCAGGACCAAGCGCTGAGACCAAAGTAGCCCCACGGGTGGGGCTGTCCTGCCTGGGGCCAGGCTTGAAGGAGGCAGGACCAGAGACTCTGGGCCGGAGGGAGAGATGCCCAACCTGGCAGCCGAGGGCACTTCTCTGGCCTCTCTGCCAGGGCACCCACCCAAGGGACCTCCGAGCAGCCAGGAAAAGCCATGAGTTGCAACTGAAATGCGGCTGAGCATGGAACTCAGAGTGAACCTGCAATCTGCCTGCCCCCAGTCCTGACCCCTGACCCCGACGCGAGGCTAGAGAGGGGCGTGATGCGGGGCCCCGACCCCCCCCGCCCCGCCCACCTCCGTCCAGCGCGGCCCTGCCCAGGAGTGGCAGCCGGGGCGCACCCTCGCCGGCCCTGCTGGAGTTGCTGTGGGCACGAGGCGCGGGCGCCCTTCCAAAGCACATACTCACTGAATGTTTACAGACTGGCTGTCCTGGCAGGGCTTTCAACTGCACATGTTTTTTATACTTTTTTTTCTTTTAATATTTTTTACAAAAAAAAAAGATTTTATACAAGCAATATATATATGGATTTCTATAATCACTCGATGTGATACAGTATAAATATGCTATGGTTTGTTTGTTACGAACAGATATCCAGCAGTTATGGCCGTTGTGTGTAACTCCTAAGTACTGTAGTCTCTGGGTGTTGGGGGTGGCTGGGCGGGGGTGGGGTGCATTTCCATCCTGGTAAACCCTTCATAGTACTCAGTCCTGTATCGCTCAGTAAACCTTACTCTTACTTACCCAGCTGCCTCTTGTGGTGTGTGCTTAGGGAATGGGGTGTAGGGCAGGCACCATGGGGCTTCCGGTGTGCCGTCTCCGAGAATGTTTGGAGCATCTGTGTAGGCCCTTGGTTTTCACAGCAGCCCTCACAGGTAAGTGTTTATGTACCCATTTTACAGATGAGGTCGAGTCTCAGAGAAGTTAAAGAAATCTGCAGTACTTACTTTTTCATTCACTCCACAAATGTTTACTGAGCGTCTCCATATGTGTACCAGGCACTACAGGGCACTGAATTGTCACTGGGAAATAAAATAAACCTAAGCCCTGCACTCATGGACCTTCTGGTCATGAGCTATGTCCGTACACGGTTTCAGTTCATCTTCATGACAGCCACTCCAGGGAGCAGCAATTGTCCCCAATTCACAGAGGAGGAATTAGAGGCCCAGGGAGATAGAGGTAAACTTGCAGCCACCATTTGTTGACTTACTGTGTAACAAGCATATATAGTCTCATTTACTTCTTCCAACAGCATAAATCGGCATCATTACCCCCATTTTACAAACGACTAAACTGAGGCTCAGAGAGGGTAAGGATTTCTCCAGGGTCACCCAGCTAGCGAGGGGCAGAGCTGGTGTCTGAAATCTGCCTCCAAAGGCCCGTGACTCTCCACTTGTCGCCAGCTGACTATATGGTTATCCCAAGGTTGACTGTCTCACCTAATTAGACCAGGAAGCCTATGAAGCCGTGGTTACAGATTTAGTTTCTGGGAGGGCTGGAGAGAGTTCCAGGCTGTGCTGTGATCATGGAGTGAGCCAGGCAAATGTGTGCCTGACCCAGGAGAGCGGTGTGGATGACTCAGTCACGTGCTCACCTGCACAGCTGAATACCTGACTCAGAAGAGCAAGGATGGCTCAGTATGATATGCGGTCACTGCCACTTACTTGGCAGGCAATACGTCACGAGGCACCTTCATGCGTGGAAGATGCATGAGATCTTTCTTTAGTTGGAAAGTTCATCCAACTAAAAAGAGGTAGGCCTAGGAGCCAAATCCTCCTCTCTTACCTTCTGTTGTGTGTCCTCTCTCCTCCATCACTGGGGCTGGATAACTACCTGTTGATGAGGAGGGTTCATGTCAAGGACAGCAGTGACCTTGAGTTGCTTCCCAAATCGTGGCTGAGGTCTTCTGGGATGGACCGGAACTGAGAATAGGTCATTAATACACCCTTTGGTTCCTTACTCATCTCAGGTCCCCTTTTCCCAACACGCTTGGTGTAGACCCTTGAGCCCTGCATTGGAAGAAGGGCCTGGTCAGCTCACTGTCTGCTGTGGCAGCCATGGTAAACCCTCATGCTGTAATCCTTTGACATTTTTCAAGCCATGAGAGAAACGAAGACATGGACGTACCAGGGTCCCTCAAATGACCTGGTAGTGGTTCCTGCAAGACCTCTGCCTGCCACTGGCTGCGGTTCCCCTGGTCCTGTGCTACGGTTCAGAGAGCCTGTACATCCAGAATAGAGCCCTGCTAGCCTCTGTGGATGGGCTGTCTCCCCGAATCAGTGACTTGTGCTGTGCTGAGGCCTGCCCTCGGTGTTTCTTCCTCACCAGGACCAGGGGTGGCCAGAAGTCACAATCGTGGTCTCCCTTCTAAGAGCTAACACTTGTGTGTTTTCTGTGTGCCTGGCACTTTCGATGTGTTACTGCAGCTGGTTCATGCGACCTTGCCGGGAGACAGATGCCATCATCCCCATGTTATAGATGAGAAAACTGAGGTACAGAGAAGTGACTTGCCCCAGGTCACACAGTCCTGTTTGGTGGCAGAGTCAGGATGTTCTTGCAGTCTTACTACCGGTGTACAAGAACTGGGGCCTGGCCTCACCCTGTGGGGAAATGCTTCATGTTTGTGATGTGACCTCAGTTGCTGCGAGAACTAGTACAGGGGGCCAGAAGAGATGGCACATATGAGAATTCCCAACTCTCAGACTCCCATCTCCAAATGTACGCAGGAAGACATATTTCAAAGGCAAATAGGTTCAAGACCAATCTTCTACTGACTAGCCACTAGCCTCACTTTTATCTGTAAGGTAGGATATAATACAAATCGTTGTTATGGGGTTGTCTGGGTCAAATGAGGAATGCAGGTAAAGGTGTCATGTGAAATATCAAACTCCATACAAGGGTAATGTCTTGCCCTGTTAGTGTGTATAGCTATTGATATTTACTACATCGTACAAATTATGTGAATGTCTTTTATTCTCTAGAAGTGGCTGCAGAGTTTGTGTTCTGGCCATGTACCTGGTTCCCATGGTGATAAATGACTGGAATCCAAGACTTCTGGGTTCATCCAGCTTCTGAATGACCACAACCAATGGTGTGAGGCTCATCAGTCCCTCCCTGGGCCTCCCTATGTCCTCCTGACAGGTAGGGATAAGTAAGAGCTGCCACCTCTGTCCAGGGTCATTATGAGAATCAACTGTGCAACCTGAGAAGGACAAGTTTCATTAGCAATGAGATGGGCAGATGTGTTGGTCAGGAAATTGGTATGACTACTGTGTAAAGCAATTTGGCAAGAACCAGTGACACTAAAGCTAAATACATCCTTTGACCTAGCAATTTCCTTCCTAACTATATACCTTGGAGAAACTCTAGCATAGAGGCACAAGGAAATGTACAAGAATGTTCACTGAAGCTTTGTAATGGAGAGGAATTGGAAAACAACCTAAATAGCTAGGAACAGAGGAGCAGATAAATTATATTTTCATAAAATCGAATATGTATTAGGTTGGTACAAAAGTAATTGTGGTTTAAAAGGTTAAAAATAATTGCAAAAACTGCAATTACGTTTGCACCAACCTAATTTTATTCAGCAGTTTAAAAGAACGAACCAGAGCCACAGGTATCAATGTGGATGAATCTCAGAAACATAATGCTGAGCTGGAGGAAATGGGGGCAAATTGCAGGCGGATATATGCAGCGTACCATTTATGGAATCTTTCTAAACATGTAAACTGATGTTTTATTGTTGATGGGCACACACATAATAATCTCAAAAACATAATGCTGAGCTGGAGGAAAGGGGGGCAAATTGCAGGCGGATATGTGCAGCGTACCATTTATGGAATCTTTCTAAACATGTAAACTGATGTTTTATTGCTGATGGGTACACACAGACCTGAGTAACAAGTGTAAAAGCACGCACAGGAATGCTGTAAGTATCAAAATCAGTAACAGGGGATGGTCCTGGGGGTGGAGACGTGGGGGTTGGGGATGGCGTCTGCGAGGCTAAGGAGGACACTGGGCTTCAATGATATGTGTAACGTTTCATTTATTTTCAAAAATCTGAATTAAATGTAGAATAATGTTACATTTATTGGGGGAGGGGCCATGGATAAATGCTTTCCCCTTTCATCCTCCAGGTAGAGAGTTCTAAAATGCTTTTGCTAAGGTTTCTTCAAAGGTCTTGCAAGACTAAGCAAAACCTGCAGAAGTGACCAGTAGAGGTAGCCCCACTTAGTAGTGCATCCTGTATTGGTTTCTCTCCTGTTTCACCCCTTCGTTCCCCAGAATCACTTCACACAACCACCTGAGCACAAGCACTTGTCTCAGGCTCTGCTTTTGGGGGAACACAGGTGAGAAGTTGGTATCGGAAGTAGCCCTAGAAATGATCCCCTGAGGATGGGCTGTTTGGAGCTGAACCACTTGGCCAGTTGGGCCTGATGGTAAGTGGGGTGGGGCTATGCTGTGGCATCAGTTACTCAGTCTCCTGTGCGGATTAAGCTACGATACAGGTGGAAGGTGAAGCGGTATCTGTGGCACCTGAATGGTATGGGGATAAGTTATAAAGCCTGAGTGGGTTGCCTTTGGTAACGTCTTTGGAAGCCTTGGAGAAAGAAAAGAAAAGCAACTGAGCTCAGCCAACTATAAACCCAAGACGTGCTGTGAGAGCCAGAATACATATCTCTGGCAGCGTTTAAGGAGACACTTGTCTCGTCCAGCCCCAGAGCACCCTGTGCTGAGAATCAGGCCCAAAATGTAATTGTAAGGGGGGCAGACCCACTAAGGAGAATGAATGTCCAACCTTGACAAATTTTCTGTATCAAAATCAGGGTGCTAAAATGGAACAATGCAGACCCTTGAGACCTGAAATAGAAGCATTTGGGTAAATGAGACGCTTGAGCTCCTAGAATGCCTTGAACCCTCTGGCCTCGTGGATCTCTTTGAATTTTGGAGGCAACACTTAGGAACACTGCTCTAACCCATCACTCAGTGACGTGGAAAGCTGCCAGTCTTGAGTGGGCCTAGAGCAAAAATGGGCTCTGCAAGGTCCAGGCTGCAGCACACGCTCCTCTGCCACCCACCATATAGCCGTAGGCAGTCACCACACCACCTGGCAGACCCAGTGGGGCTGGTATCACAGTGCATAAGATGCTGGCTGTTTTAAATGTATAACTCATGATACATTAAAATACAACTTTGTTATCTCCCATGGTCCCTTTGAAATTTATCCAATGAGGATCTTTTTTTTTTTTTTTTTTTTGCCCCGGATGAAAATTCCAGGAGGCCTGGAACTTTGCTGCTCACATTCAGGTGAGAGACAGTCCTTTTGCCATTCTAAGTCCCACTTTATTGATATGCAGGTCCAGTCTAAGATAAAATCAAAACCCCAAGTCTTCAAATCTTCTCCCCTCACCAGCACAGGCCTGCTTCAGCCTGACAACCTGCAGGCAGGAGGGAGAATTGGGCGCCTCTTCCCCATTTCTACCCCGGTCTGTCTCTCTTCTCCCTTCCTCTACCTGAAGCTGACCAGTCAGTTTCTGGTCCCTCCCAGGGATGGAGCAGGAAGTGGGAGCAATGGTGAGGGGACATCAGGAATGACCTGATGACCTTGAACTGTTCGGATTCTAAGCTGGTTTTGGGTGCACTGGTCGTGGCAAATGTTTAATGCTGATTCTGTCTTTCATAGGTTCTTTTCTGGATCCTTCTGAGGCATCTCTCTCCAGGGAACTCCCTCCTGCATGTCCTTCCACCTGGGCAGATAAATCTGCAGGAAGCACTTTCCTCAAGTACAGGAAACTGTCTCATCTCCAGCTTCTTGCTGGTACCTCCCGGCATCCTCTAGGCAGCCTTATCAGACAGACACAGGCCAGCTCATACCTGCCCACACTGGCCCCAGGAATCTCTCAGTCATCCTTTGCCCAAAGACACTCAGGGCATATAGACCCAGCCCAGCACAACTGTTTCTTCAAGGGGCCCCATGGCAGCCCCCTCCTTATGTGCCTTGAGGGAAAGGAGGCAGCAGACCCTCCCTCCTGCCTGGGGGAGAACAAGGACTCAGCACCACAACAGGTCTCACCAAAGACAGGTCTCCACAAACGCTCTTCCTATCTCTCCATATCTAGAAACTTTATATCCTCAGGTTGGACAAGGGTTCAGTTATCTTAGAACCGGTTCTTTAAAATTCGTAAAGTCCGTACTTGGTGATGTGGCTTCACATCTATTGTGCTTTGGTGTCTCAGTCAAAACTTTAATTCGAGTATCCTGATACACTGTTTTGGGAGTTAAAGGGTAGATAATGATTATAAAGGTGCACAGACTGTCTATACTGCCTAGCTTTAAAAAAGAAATTGCTGCACCCGTTCAGCAGACATTGTGCCTCCCCAATGAACGAAAGGGCAGATACTAGTTTTTATTATCAGCCATATGCTGGGCTTTCATAGGTTCTTGTGAGGTGGATGTGATAACTCTAAGTCCCATTTTATTGATGAGGAAACTGAGGCAGTTAGCACCATTGGATTCAATACAAGCAACATTTATTGAAACAGACTGGAAGGCAAATATGGACCCGAGATGAAATCCCTGCATTTAGGGAGGTCACCGTCCCTTGGGGAGGCAGATAAGGGCAGGTCAAGGACAATAGGTTAAGGAGCAGCTACCTTGTCTTCTGAGGGAAAATAAAACCCCATTTGGCAGGTTTTGTGACCATCTTACCACTTTGCTCTCCCAAAGTTTGCTCTCATGTTAACATTTTAATCCACACCCGTTTTTATTTATTTTAAATTATAGTTGACGTACAATATTGTATTAGTTTCAGATGTACATCAACATTTTAATCTTTGACAGCAGTCCTGGCCCCTCTAAGCCCCGATGGTCAGCTGGCGGTGCATGAATTGCTTTTTCCTCAGCCTTCTTGTGGTTGCCTCTCTTAGGTGACCAAGAGGCTACCCCGGTGGTGGCTATCACGTCCTCAGGGAGCCTTTTCTAATTGGTGCCCATTATAGTCACTCAATCCCAGCTTTTACCATCCTTCCTGTTAGTAGAAACCCTGGCAAACCCGCCACTGGCCTCACAGCAGATTTAAGCTCCCAACGGCCCCCAACCCTTTTTTTCCAGCCCTATTTACTGTGGTATTTATAGCCCAAATGTGAAGGGTGTTATTATTCTCCTTCTCTACCTTTCTTTGCTTGAAATGAAGACTCAGTCCACCCTTCTATTAAGCTAGATTTGCATAACACCTCCTGGCAAGAAACCTCTTCAGGGTCCAGGGACCAGAGCCTCTGAACTCTCAGTCTTTACATTATACAGGGTTTCTGAAAAAGCTCTATTCTTTGAAAGCACAGGAAACCAGGAGAGACTTTGCTCAAATGCATTCCCTTCAAGCAGCTGAGCCTTTGCATTTCTGAAGCAGCTTCCAGCCCACACTCTAGAGACTTCCTTTTCCTCGTTAGAGGGGAGTCCAAGGTCACCGCTTGTGGGTCTCATGAAATAAGCTTGAGTGAAGCATTCAGCTTCTCAGGGAACTGATTTTCGAGGCCTGATCAAGTACCCCACTCTGCATCAGGTAGATGGAGGTGTAGGCATCCCCCTGCAGTTAGCCTCCATCCCTGACTGGGCGCCCCACCCCTTGGTGACACATATGGGTCCCCTGGAGTCCACAGTTTCTACCCCTCCCACATACTGGACTGCACTTCTTTAATAGGGCCTTGCAAAAGGGTTTTCTTTAATCACAAACTATAGATAAACAATGGGATTTACTAAATCAGTTACATAAATACAAAAATTGTTTACAAGTATAACAGGTAGGTGTGAATTTCATTTTGCTGCCAGTTCCTCCTCTCTAGGAATTAGTAGTAGTCATCTAGCCAGGCAAGGGGGGCGGGGGGTAAACGAAGTCATTCCTGTTCACCTTCATCTTCTTTACTTAAACATTTACTTGTAAAACACAGAAGTGTTGAGAATAACCTATAATTAAGAGGAGAAAAAGACAAGCCATACTGGGAGAAAATATTTGCCAAACATATATCTGAAAAAGGACTTGTATCCAGATTATACAAGGAACTCTTAAAATTCAACAATAAGAAAACAAACAACCCAATTAAAAATAAGCAAAGATCTGAACTGACACCTCATCAAAAGAAGATATACAGGTGGCAAATGAACATATGAAAAGATGCCCCATATCATATGTCATTAAGGAACTGCAAATTAAAACAACAGTGAGATACCTCTACTCACATACCAGAATGGCTAGCATCCCAAACACTGGCCACGTCAAATCCCGATGACGCTGTGCAGCAACAAGAACTGTCATTCATTGCTGGTGAGGAACCAAAATGGTACCGCCTCTTTGGAAGACAGTCTGTCAGTCTCTCACGAAGCTAAACATGTTCTTTCTACAATCCAGCCATCACACTCCTTGGTCTTTACTCAAATGAGTTGAAAACTTATGTCCACCCAAAAGTTTAGAGTGGTTTTATTCACAATTGCCAAAAATTGAAAGCAACCAAGATGTCTTTCAACAGGTAAATGAATAAACAAACTGTGGTGCTTTCAGACAATGGAATAGTCAGCAATAAAAATAAATGTGCTATCCATTCATGAACAGACATGGAGGAACCTTAAATGCATATTACAAAGTGAAAGGAGCCATAATACATATATGGTTTCAATTATATGACATTTTGGAAAAGGCAAAAGTATAGAGACAGTAAAAAGATCAGGGATTCAGGGAGGAAGGAGGGAGAGATAAACAGGAGGAGCAGAGGGGATTATTAGGGTGGCAAAACTCTGTGTGATACTGGAATGATGTATATATGACATTATACATTTGTCAAAACCTGTGGTAGTGTACAACACAGAGTGACCGCTAAGATAACTATGGACGTTAGTTAATAATAATATATCAATATTGGTTCATCAATGGTGAGAAATGTAGCATATTGATAGAAATATTAATAGTGGGGGGATTGTCGGGAGGGAGAGTGGGGGGGAGAGGAAGGAGTAGATGGCAACTTTCTGTACCTTTCTGCTCAATTTTCCTGTAAACTTGAAATAGTCTATTCATTTTTTAAAAGACCTATAATTCCATCCTTTTTTAATCACATAATGTAAGAAGTAAATTTTCAAGCCCATTTCATTCATCCACTCTGCACACCCCCAATAAGGTAACCATTGTTTATAATTCGGCATGCATGCTTTCTGATTTTTGCCCATAAGTTTCTATAAATCTACCTACCTATCTACCTACCTACCTACCTACCTACCTACCTACCTACCTACCTACCTACCTACCTATTCGGCCTCACACATTAAAAAAATAAAGAAGAAATCATGTCTTACATATTAGTCTGCAACTTGCTTATTTCCCTCACATTTATGGACTGCACATGCATCATTTATTTCCGTAAATCAACTCATGCCACTTCCAGGCCTTCTGGAATCAGCCCTCACAACACACCACGGTATGTATGAACCGTATTCTATTCAACCATCCCCATATCGCTGGGCATTTAGGTTATTCCTCCCCCCACTTCACCCCCGCTGTTGCTATAAACCCAGCCACTGAACATTTCATACATATATGCCTTCACGTACTCATACATTTGTTTCTGTCGGAAATGACCCTCAGGTGAAGATGTTGCAAAGTCACTTTCCTTTGCTTTTCTTGATCTGTCTTTTGTGTCTTCTTTCCCTGTATTTTAGGAGGCTGGGGACTCACGGTGCGGCATTGCTGTGTTCAGACGCTCACATTCCTTAGGGTTTGGTTGTGCTCACTACAGATCCCCTAAAGTGCCTCCCCCTAAAGTGCCTCTGTGCACTTGCACTGGTACCCCACTGTCTTCTGGCTTTCTGTGTCTTGATTCTCTTACCCTCTTCCTCCAAACCAGAAAGATTAGGATTACTTCTCTCTGGGGTCAGAGCTCTCTGCACAATGAAAGGGATAATTTCTCTAAGGCAACTCTATTATTTTGAAAGGAGGCTGTTACCTGATAGAACAGATACCCGTAGGCATAAGCCTAGGAAACAAAACAAATGGACTTTAGGTGCAGTAACAGATAAACTCCAAATCTCAACTGCTCGACTTAAGAGTTTGATTCCCTTCTTCTAAAGTCCAAATGGCTGCAGAGTAGGGAGCATTCCTCAGTGAGCCAGCTTCCTTCCACTTTGTGCCTCCCTCCTCTTCTAGGACTTTAGCGTCCTCTCCATTCAGCCAGACTAGGGGGGAAGAGAGAGAGAGAGGACTGCACAGGACTTATTGTGGCCAAGCCTGAATGTGTAGCAGATTGTGCTGCTTTTAAGATATATCCATCGATTCTTTGATATTCCATCCTTCAAGAGATGGAGCTTAATTCTCTTCCTTTGAATGCAGGCTGGACTTAGTAACTCACTTCTAACAAATAGAATTCAGAAATGATGGTCATTTCTGAGATTTGTTTATAAAAAGACTGCAGCTTCTCTCTTAGGTGTGGTACTCTGTCTTGGCTCACTCACTCAGGAGGACGCCATGTCTTAAGCAGTCCTATGGAGAAGCCCATGGGGAGAGGAACTGAAGTCCCCACCCCGCACTCGCCACTGACAGTTACATGAGTGATCTTGAATGCAGAACCTCCAGTCTCAATCCAGTCTTCAGAAACTGTCGCCCTGGACAGTACATTGACTGCAACCTTGTGAGAGACCCTGAACCAGAACCATCTAGGTAAGCCCCTCCTAGGTTCCTGACTCTCAGAAACTGTGTGAGATAATTATTTGTTGTTTTAAACTGTTAACTTTGGGGACAATTTGTTACGTAGAAATAGGTAACTAAAACACAGTTCCACCCGTGTTTCATTGGCCAGAACTCAGTCACATGTTCTCACCTAACTGCAAGGGAGGCTGGCAAATATAGCCTACTTGTGTCCTTCAAGAGGAAAGGGATAAAGACAGTCTATTCAATAAATGGTGCTGGGAAACTTGGACAGACACATGCAAAAAGATGAAGCTGGATCACCTCCTTACACCACATACAAAAATAAATTCAAAATGGCTTAAAGATTTAAATGTAAGATCTGAAACCATAAAATTCCTAGAAGAAAATATAGGAAGAAACTTCACAGACATTACCCGGAGTAAGATTTTTACTGATATATCCCTCGCGAGAAGTAAGAGGAAAAATAAACATGTGGGATTACATCAAACTAAAAAGCTTTTTCACAGCAAAGGAAACCATCAATAAAACAAAAAGGGATCCTACTGATTGGGAAAAGATATTTGCCAATGATATATCTGATAAGGGTTAATATCACAAATTTATAAAAACTCACTCAACTCAACTCCAAAAAAACAAACAACCCAATTAAAAAATGGGCAGAGGACATGAAGAGACATTTTTCTAAAAAGGACACACAGATGGCAAACAGACATATGAAGAAATGTTCAACCTCACTAACCATTAGAGAAATGCAAATAAAAACCACAATGAGATACCACCTCACCCCAGTCAGGATGGCTATCATCAATAAATCAACAAACAACAAGTGCTGGCGTGGATGCGGAGAAAAGGGAACGCTGGTGCACTGTTGGTGGGAATGCAGATTGGTGCAGCCACTATGGAAAACAGTTTGGAGATATCTCAAAAATCTGAAAATGGAACTACCTTATGATCCAGCAATCCCACTCCTAGGTATCTATCCGGAGAAATCCAAAACTCCAATTCAAAAATCTTTATGCACTCCTATGTTTATTGCAGCACTATATACAATAGCCAAGACCTGGAAACAACCGAAATGCCCATCAGTAGATGACTGGATTAAGAAACTGTGGTACATTTATACAATGGAGTATTACGCAGCCATAAAGAAGAAAGAAATCTTACCATTTGCAACAACATGGATGGACCTAGAGAACATTATGTTAAGTGAAATAAGTCAGAAAGAGAAAGACAAATACCATATGATCTCACTTATATGCGGAATCTAAAGAAAAGAATAAGTGAATGAACTAATCAGAAACAGTTTTGGAAACATGGAGGAAAAACAGAGGGTTGCTAGAGGGGCGGGGGGGTGGGGATAAGGGGAAGGTGAGAGGTTTTGGGAACGTACAGAGGGATAGTGGATGGGGGGAGGGGGGTTCACACAGTGTGAGGGATATAAATGATAAACGTCTAAGTTTTGCTTTGTCTTGTGCACCTGAAACTAATTAATTAAATAAATAAATAAATAAATAAATAAATAAATAAATAAAAGAGGAAAGGGAAAGAATTTGATGAACAGCTAACTAATGTCTGCCACACCGTGGAATTTCTAGGATTTCCACTCTCATTTAGCAGAAACAAAGGTCAATTCCATCAATTCCTGAAACATGACAAAAGCCAAAGGTCTCACTTGTGACTTCTTGTTTCCTGTTTTATGTGCACCACTACAGCCTTGGACATCTAAAGGAAAGTAAGGAATGCTGAACCCAAATTAACTTTCTATTTCATATATTTTGATTATAATAACCATAATTTTATTTTGTGGATTATTTTTCTTAAAGCTTCTACCAAATTGTTTACAAAAAATAACTGTATTATATATGATTTCAATGTTGCATGGGGAAATATGTGTTCATATATCATGAAAAATGAGTGGGAATAAACCAAAATATTACATAAGGTTATTCCTGCCTGATGAGATGGTCAGTGGCTTTCATTTATTTTGTGTGAGTGTATTTGTATTTTCCATTTTTTCTCAGATGAAGATATGTGTGTTATTTTGTCACCAGAAAAGATCATTATTATAAAAGTAAAGATAATAATTATTTAAAATAATATTATAATATTATTATAAAAAACAAAAACGCAATTCCTCTGTATGTGTGAGAGCCCCATAAAGTGAGCAGACAGAGGGCGACGGCAGTTGAGAAGCACCTGTTCTGTTCAGGTTGAGCCTGGACAACACTTGAACTCTGGGGAGCCCCCTCTGCATTTGTTAGTTCCCCGGCCTCAGGGAGAACCCAGTTGACTGGCTTCCCAGGGTGACTGAACCATTGATCCACTGCTGGGAGAATCACATTCGTGCTTGATGTGGTCAGATCATTCTCTTTAGTTACACTTTTCCCCCTTTGTGAATAGAAAACATTTGTCTGCTGGGAAGACTTCTCCCTAATGACTCCCCGCCCTTTCGATTTCACAGCCACCTACTCAGAAACAAATCTTCCTTTCAGTTTATCAGAATCGCACTGAGTGGTAGCTTCCTCTGGGCTATGTACCCCTCAGGTACCTGCTTCTTTGCCCTTCTTGTCTGCCAGGCTCTGGGTTGAGCATCACAGCTAGAGACTGTGGCTAAACACACAGGTCCCAGGTTCCAATACACACACACACACACCGCCACTTCCTACTGGGTGAATTTGGGCAAGTCACTGAACCACGTAGCCTTAGTTTTTTCCTCTGTAAAATGGGGTTAAAACCTTTCATAACCAATGTCATGCATTTACAGGATTGAGAGCAATTCATGGCACATAGCAAGAGAACCATAAATATTATGCATAGGAATCGTGAGGTTAGACAGGATTCCTGCCCTCATGGAGTTTACAGCTTAGTGGGGGAAAGACACACACCAAATACACAATTAGGCATGGAATGAGAGATTAAAAAGAAAAAAGGAATAGCATTCGACAACCGAAGAGATAGGATTTATCAGATGAAAAACTAGGGTCTTTAAAACATTAAGTACCTTTCTCTAGGTCACCCTCTTAGCTAAGTGCAGGAGCTGGGATTCGCACCTGGGCTGTTTCACGCCACGTCCTTGCACACAGGGCCATCCTGTGAACTTCATGCACCGAAGGCACTTTGCCTCCATTAAAAATATTAAAATTTATATTTTTACAACTGAATTGATATAAAGACAAAGATAACCCTAGCTGGGTTTTATTCAGTTGTTTTCCCTTCTGGTCCTAAAATAATTAAAACATTTCCAGAGGATCCTAAAAGTATCATGGACCCTCGCTACTGTTCACACTGCTTATCCCAGGAAGCTGAATATGATGTGATTCTGCCCCCCCTACCCAGGAGCTTCCAGTCCAGTGGAAGGGATATAAAAACAAAACAATTACCATGAATAACAATATTTCTAGTTTAGATGTATTGAGTGTTGCTTATCTCATTTAAGTCTCTCAATAACCTAAGAATTAGGAACTAGTATTTTTCCTTTGGCAGGCAAGGAAGCTGAGGCCCAGAGGGTTTACGTCGCTTGCCCACAGTGAGGTGCTTGTCAGGGACAGGGGCAGGAGTCAGACCCTGGTCTGCGACCCACATGCCTGCCTTCTTTCCTGTCTGTCATGTTGCCTCCCAAGTATAGTGGAGAAGGCAGAATGGAATACCTGTTGCAGTAGAGGTGTGCATACAGTGCTCCGACTTAATGCCCCATGCCAACAGAGCAGCCTCTAACCGTCGTCCCTCTACGCAGCATCCAGATGTCCCAACTGCCAGGAAAGAGAACACTCTGGCTTACCTCCCCCTCTGCACCCTACTCACCCCACCTTGGCTAGGCTTGAGTATGACTGAAAGAGGTTAAGAAGCACCATCTGAGCTGTGCACGTGACCGCCGTGGATCTGAGAGGGTGGGAACCATGCACTCTGGAAGTGGTACACGGCCATGACTTGGATGGAGAGTTGGGTTAAGGAACCCTCCAGGCTGTACCTGGGAGCCAATAATGGTCACCCAAACAGAAGGGAAGGAGCTTTCTAGTTTACAATGTCCTTCCTCAAATGTGTTCTGTTGGTTTTTACCATAACTCGTGCGAGACTGGTAAAACAGATAATATTGTATATTATTGCATGATTTAACTCTTCCTTAAAGACCTGCCATGGCTCCTTGTGGCCATCCCTGGTGTGGCATTCAAGACCATCCTGTGGGCTCCCTCCTGTGCTGTCTCTTCTCATCTTATGCTCCAGCCAGACTAGCAGATGCTGCCCCCAAAACTGTTCTGACATGTTCACCTTGGCCCCACCCTAGAGTGGCCAGGTTTATGTGACTTGCCTAAGGACACAAAATTAGAAAATGACGGAGTTGATTCAAAACCAGATTTGTCTCACTCCAACGCACAAGCCGAAGAGAATTTCCTTAGGGGATCAGCGGTGTCCCATCTAGTTGAGTGAACTCAGCAAGTGTTGCTTATAAATCCAGGTGGTGCGAAACCCCTCCCCTCACCTGGTGAACACCAGAGTCTTTTTAAAGACTCAATTCAAGCACCACTGCACTTTCAATGGGTTTTTACACGTGATCTTAGCCAAAAGGCCGAGAAGCGATCCAATGGGTTTTTTAGGTTTGAAGCTCATTTAACAATGATCAAGGGGATCACAGAGCAAGGATGCTGATGTTTTTCATTGGAAAGACATGGTCACACGTGAAGACAAAAGAAATGGTGTGGAGGCTGTGTCTGGAGAGAACAGGCATACGCACATCTGCTGCCTGGATTCCCACCGTTTCTGTGCCTCTGTCTGGGGTAAAGTGATGATGTGCTGGTGTGTAACCAGGAAGTGGTAACTCCTTACACCTTGTCATTCCTTCACACCTTCAGTGTGACTCATTTTGATGAAATTCAACGAACTCTGAGTATCTGCCCACTGAGTGAAACCTTTTTTAGCTGGAAGTTTCCACAACTGCCCTCCTCCAAGATTTCAAGATACTTAGACCCAGGTTGTGAAGAGACGCCCCCAGAGTGAGGTGGACCTCAGAGGACCCTGCGCCTGGGCCCCCACGGTGCCACCCTTTTGCTGGGTACAGGAAGGGCTGATCTTCCAGGGGCTCACAGGTGAGCAGACTTGGGCAAAAGAATACTGTATACCTGTGTATATACATATATATATGACTGAAAGAGGTTATATATGGTTATGCGTAAAAGTGGACCACTAGTGTGTATACTGACTGATGTCAGTTTCATGAGGCCAAAAAATACGTAAGTGAATATCTACGCGTGTATAAATCTAAATCTTTATCTATTTCTACATCTATCTAGAAAGATATTCATTAAAATGGCAGTTTGCTCTGGGTGGTTGGATTATAGTGGTTTGATTGATGTATTTCTGTATTTTCCAAATTTTCTACACTTACCATGCATTAGTTACATGATCTGAAGAACAAGTTCAAAGCCCACTGTTTTTTTAAATGGCTGGGTCCTAAATTTAGGGGATAATCCTTGAGTGATAGAGGAGGCCCTTTCTCATTTTTCCTGTCCATCTCCCATGTTGTTGAGCATAATTCCAGGAAGAGCCTCAAGCAGGCCCCTGCTGTCTCTGATCAATGTCTTTGCTGCCCTCTGGTGGTCATTTGGGACTTCGGCTGCTCCAATGACCAACCCCTCTTTCTTGGAGGGCAGTTACTCCCTCTGAAGTCTCATTTCTTAGAATTGTTTTATTTTTTTCTAAAGTTGTGCAGCCTTTTAAATTCGATGAAGTTTGCGCCAGTGTAAGCTTCTTTGAAGCTCTAGTAAAAACCTCATTCTTGTAGAAACCAAAGCCCCTCAGCCTTGATTTCACAGCCAGAGGGGCTTGAGTTTCATCACTGGAAGGGCACTGGGAGGGGCGCAGGGGCTCTGGGGGGTGTTCACCTGCTGCTTTTTCACAGTTGACTGAAGCAGTATTTGGTTTTGGTCAGCATCATGACTGCCAAAGCCACCAGCACACCTGCTGAAATGCAAATGGCTGGCGCTTCTCACGGCCTGAGAGTGCCACTCTTACTCCCACAGAATCACATTCAGTAATGGCCGTTTCCAAGGTCCCCAACCTGGGACACTTTGAAATTGTGTGGCTTTAAGCAAATTGTGTTACTTCTGTGTTTCTTTATCTGTAACGTGGGAATCGTAACCATGCCTGCCTGGATTTAAACCCTGGTTCTACAACTTATCAGCTATTAACCTTGGGCAGCTTACTTAACATCTCTGTGTCTGTTTCCTCACCTGTAAAATTGGGAGGAAATAGTGCCTAATTCATAGAGCTGTGAGACTGGGTTTAATTAATACATGTGAATGATTAGAACAGTGCCTGGGACATAATTAGTTCTCAGTCTATGTTTGTTATTATTGTTACTATTACCAGTTACCAAAAGCATATTATTAGTTAAATGTCATTCTAAGAGTGCATATAGTTAGGAGTAAGAGATTTATTATTTGATGAGCCTTTTATGTTTTAGGAAACATTCTAGGTATTATTTATTGAATATTCACTACAGCCCTTCAAGGAAAGTGTTATTATCAATCCTCATTTTACAAATGAGGAAACTAAGATTCAGAGAGGTTAAGTAACTCATCCAAGATCACACAGCTAGGAACTATGGAACCAGAGTTTGACCCCATTGATTTGGCTCTAGGGCCTCTATTCTTTCCTGTCTATTTGGTTGACTGCTACCTCCTAAGATTAGGTTGTTTTTATTAATATATATTTTTTCTGGAATACTTTACCCCCCACTCCGACTTGGTTATAAGTTAGGGTGATGCCAGTTGCTATAATAGATAAACCCCAAATCTCCATGGCTTTACGCAATAGAACTTTATTTCTCATGTACGCAATAACTCGAATGAGGGCATTCCCATTTGATGGGCAGGCCTTCCACAAGGTGATTCAGGGACCCAGGCTCCTTCCATCTTGTGGTTCTGCTCTGCCCTGGGGCTTTGGAGTTCTCTGCATTTAGCTGGTGAGTGAGCAAAAAACATGGATGAGGACTGGAAGTGGTGCTTATCAACTTTGTCTATATTCCATTAATTTAAAGCTCAGTCACATGGTCACACCTAACTACAAGGGAGGCTGGGAAATGTAGTCTTGTTCTGTGTCCAGGAAACAAAGGAAATGACCTGCAAGTCAGTCTCTGCCACACCTGGCTTATGTCTTAAACAGCCTTGAGGTCTTGGTTTAAGTTTTAATTCTTCCAGTAAGAAATCCTAATCTCTGGTGACTGGATTGGGTGCTCCTCCTCTGTAATTCCTCTCATGTGGCATTCAGTGCATGGAATTATAATTATTTACTCATCTATCCCCTCTTTCTCCATTATTCTGTGGGCTGCATTAGGGCTGGGCCTATGCCAGTCTAGGTCACTGCTGAATTCCCAGCTAACCCAGAGCCTGGAAAACAGTAGATGCTCAATAATTGTCGAATGGGTGATGTCTCGGGCAAATAGCAGAAAGGCAGAGGAAGTGGTTGAGAGTGGTCTTTTGGCCCCCCACTTTCTAGCATCACTAAGTTTCAGTATCACGGACGGCTAATCTCGGAAGAAGGCTAGAAAGCCCTTTGAGGTTGAGGTCGAGGTTGGGGAGTCCGTTCTTTAAGAGTGGAACTGAGACAATGCGTGTGGTCACAGGTTGTCTGGGCCTCTGCACCTGCCCCCAAGGAGTATGTCGTGGAGATAACTCCTCCTTCAGTCTGTTCTGGCACATGTACCCAACAAGGCCTGGCTTCGACATAGGAAACAACCCATTACCATAACGATAAAAACGGTACATCACATTTACTTGTTCACGATTTATATCTTATCCATGTCCCAAAAAACTTTGCAATAGCTTACCAAATGAACATGATAAGTGAAAGAAACTTGAATAACAGAGAAAAAAACAGTCAAGGTGATATTAGATCATTGAAAATCTGGTGACTCCGGACATAGTATGATAAGTGTTTTTTTCCTCACAAGCCAAGTCTTTATTTTGGGACAGTATTTAACATTTTTTATGTTGATCTCTTTTTGCTCTTCTTTCCTCTTCCCTGTTCCTTGGTGTTTGGTATTCATGAGTCTTGGTCTGTAGCTGAGATTGGGATTGGGAGGGGACTGTGAGCAGCTCATAGTCTCTCTTTTTAGAGTTTCAAGCCCCTTCTTTTCAGTTCCAAACCTCGAGCTCATCCCATGCCACAGCTTGACATTAAAATGAGGGTTGTAGCCAGGAACAAAAACACAGTCCCAATATAATATAACTGTCCTTCTATTACATGAAAAAAACACATTTAACAAGACAAGGGGATGGTCCAGCATGGTGATAAAGCCAGAATCCAAGCCTGGTACCTCCTGGATGGTGGCCTTGGCAAGTCACTTCATGGTGCTTAGCCTCTATCCTCTTATCTGTGAAATGGGATAACTGAACCCAGATACCCTGGATGGGTATGAAATTTCGATAACACAAAATGCCCTCAGAGGGCAACACATTACATCAAAAACACTTTAACAAGGGCAAGTGTATCAGGCAACTACCGGCAGTACCAGCCGGGGGTGAGGGGCTCTGAGTCTGGAGGAGGTAAGGAGAGTGGGGTGGAACTATGGGGGCTTTTCCTGGAGAGGATGCCAGGGTGCTCTCATCATGCCCCAAGGGAAGTTGAGTTGGGGGAGGGAAAAGGACCACTGTTTCCCTACTGACTTCTCCCTTCATGGGGCATGTAGATTATAGGGGCCCTCTGGGATGGGGGCTAGGATTCTCATTTCTGGGCCCAAGCTCCTGGGGGCAGGGAAGGCTTGAGGCAGCTTGGAGCCTGGACTGAAGCAACCCCAGGCTAGTGAGTCTGAGGGGGGAGGGAGAGCCTATAGGCAGAGAAGCACTAAGACCTCAGCAAGATTTGTATTCCAGAAGCTTCTCTGGCCTACACAGGCCAACTCTGTGCTGATTCATAAAAGGGAAGAAAAAAAAACCCTAGGCTCCAAAGGAGCACATTTGCAGTACGTTTGAAAAAGAACCAAAGTCAATCTGAGCTGGAGAAGGGGTTTCCCCCAAACTCTCCCTCCATATGCGCAGCAATTGCAAACATGCTGAGAAAGTGCTGGGAGGTGAGCCCAGAAGGAGGAGGGAGGGGCAGCTGGGGATGGGCACTTATCTCCAGGCTGACAGTCCATAGCCCTTTCCCCACAGGTTTCCCCGTCTCTGTCACCCCTGGGGTGTTAGAAAGCAGCTTCTCTATCCTGCAGGACAGAGCCCCACTGCAGGTAAACAACCGACATGTTTACCAAGGAGAAAAAAAATCCCTGTAATCTTATCTCCCCATCAAATCAACTGTTTTTATTTTTCTGGGCTTCCTTCCATCCCAATCTTCACAGTTTAATCATAGCTCCCCTGCACTTATGATGTTAACTTTTTTTTTTCTTTCTTAGCGTTGAGTGATGTTGGGCAAGTTTCAGTTTCCTCATCTATAAAGCGGGATCCTCACAGCACCCACCTCACGGAGGGGTCTGGGCCTTAAATGAGGTCAGGAATGTAAAGTGCATGACACATACTAGGTGCTCAGTAAATGGTAGCTGTGATGATTGTTTCTGGAAGCCTCTTTCTGGTTTTCATTATAAGTTCTTCTGCACTATTAGAATTTTTAAACTTTCTCTATGTATGAATGTGATAATGGACATTGGAACTACTTATTTTAAAAGAAGCCTAGACACAGCAAAATATTTCATAGGATTAGTCTTTAAAGATTTGCATCAGCAGGTGTGTGGGCCCCACTCCTCTCCAACGAGAGGACCCAGGCCCTGCTCACGGGTTCATTCTGACCTGAGAAAATTTTGCTGAGGCTCAGGGTGGGCTGAGGCCTTTTCTGGCCTGAGTGGTCGGTAGCAGGCCATGCTGACGTCACCATTCTTCAAATACGGGTCCCACCACCCCCTGTCCCCGTTTCCTGTGATGGTCTGGGAATGAAAGCCGCAAGGCCCCTGGGAATCTCAGCTCCGTTGCACACTCACTACATGTTGTTGGAGAGGTGAACTTTCGTCCTTGGTACAGGGAACTCAAAGTGCTGGAGTCTTTTTCTATCACGCTGCAGCAAAGGGGCCATGTTGGGAAATTGTTAAGTGGTACCTTTCTGCATAGGTGAAAGGCTGAGCTAGGGGCTTTTTTTTATTTATTTAAAGTGTAGCTTTGGCAAGTACGAGTTTCCCAGGATTGATGTCTATTGCAGGTGTTCCATATCCAGCTCACTTAAGGCTGAGTGGGAAGACAGGTGTATCTGGGAAGCTAATGGAAAACAAGACAACAAGATATAGATATGGAATATAAGACTGCAGGTGGTTCACCCAGACAAGGTCCGTCTCCCCTAGGGAACTCAGTTCTCTCATCAGTGAAATTCAGTCTATGAAAATGACTAGAATTAAATTGCTCTTGCCTCTGGGGAGGGAACTGGCGAGGGCACTAGACATTTGCTCTTAAGATTTGTCATGCCATGTGACATCTCTTCATTCCTCGCCCTCTAAGTTGGGGGCCTTCAGAGGGTCAGGGCCAGCGGTTTGGTCCAGGGCTTCCTCAGTGCCATTCACCAAATGAGCGGTGCGTGCCTTGAGTGTGCTGGGCACTGCCGCAAGCAGCAGTGTGACCCTGGCCGGCCCTGCCCTCAGGGGGCACACAGTCGATTCTGGAGAAGAGACAGGAGAGACGTGTGGACATATTATTCATAACAGTGGCAATGGTCACTCACCAAGTATACCAAATGTCAAATCTCATGGAATGCTTCAAACAGCTCCGTGATGTATATGCTGGTAATATCCTCATTTCTCAGGTGAGAAAACTAAGGTGCTGAACCACGAAATAATTTGCCCCAAGTCACATAATTAGCGAGCGGTGGACCTGTGATTCCATTCAGTCTGTCTGACCCTAGATCATCAACCACCCCACACATTATTATTATTACTATTATTATTATTGGTTATATTAGTAAAACTTTTCTTGATTTCATTTAACACAACTTCAAATTGAGCCTGTGAATAGACGGGTAGGAGAGATGGCTCAAATCGCAATTAAAAGGGTTTGCTTTTGTATTATTCCTCTGAGTAGAGTCTCAAGGCCACTCGATCTACTGACATCTGGCATTTGACACCTTGAGATTTCATCTTCAAGTGCAGAAAGCAGACAGCATCAGTACACAAAGACCCAATAGCATGAGGTCACAGTATTTTGTATCTCAGCCACTGCCCTGTCCTGAGGAGTTAACTATTGCTTTATTTCTTTGTCTCACATTTTGGTGCCATTTTCTTTTTTGTTGTCTCCCTTCTCCCTTTCCTCCTTCTGCTTCTTCTCCTTCTCCTCCTCCTGTCTCTTCTTTCTCCTCTTTCTCTTCCTCTTCTTCTGTAAAGTATCAAGATATTGGAAAACACATAGGACCTCTGTTCTCATTTCTCTTTCATACAGTAAAGTAATGGAAGCTGACAGATTTCGAGCCCCACAACAGTGCAAATGGCCACAGGATACCATGGATGGGATTTAGTTAACATTATAATCCCAAGTTTGGCCACCATCCTGGTATCAGCAATAGAGGCTGCAGGCTTAAGTTTTCCAGCCGTAGAACCTTGCGCCATATTGCCAGTCTCAGATGTAGCTAGGAAAGCACAGAAGTACGTGGATCATCCAGAAATCATTTCCGGTGGTTTTGTACACCTCCCAGGAAGGCCTTCTGCTTTTGCAAAGCACATTATGATACCACAGGAAGCAGTCAAACAGTCCATTCTAGATCATTCTGCAACGAGAAGAGACTGCAGAGCACGGGCATGGTGTATCCTCAGAGCCCATGCTCTTAACAATGCACCACATTGCATTTTTCATCTTGAAACATTTCACAAAAAGACAATTACAGAAGGAATCTTATCACATAGACTTTACACTCTAAAGAAGTTCCAAGGAGTTGGAGGTAAAAAAATTTCACAGGTTCTTAAAGTCTAAAAGCTCCGCCAAAGCTTCCCTACAGTAGACTGAGCGTATTTAGCCCATAGATGAGGCAACTGAGGCTGGATGAATGGGGCCCTCCAGGTCCCACAGAGGTAGCACCAGGCCCTTTGTGACTGAATTTCAGTTCATGGCTCTCCACCACACCACACTATGTCTCTCTCTCCATCCCATCAGGTGTGGTGAGAGAAGGCTTCATTGAGGAGGAGAAATATGACCTGGGCCTTGAATGGGGTGTGGGTGGGTAGGCTTGGAGGAGGGCCAGGCTTCCGAATGCCATTTGAGGTTCTTTTGTGGCTTTCTCAGCTGAAATGTTAGCTCATTTAATGGAGGCATTTGTCTCCTCCGCCTTCTGCCCATTTCAGAGTTCCTGGTGTGGGGCTGGCATGGGTGGTAGGGAAACTGGATGAGACCTGCTTCACGTGCTCTCCAGAAAGTTGACTGTTTCAAGATACTTCTAAAGCACCTGACACTGAATAGAGACTCACCTTATATTTCCTTTCTGCTTCCTTCTTCTTACGGACGACACTTTTGAGAGTGTATGCCTAGCCACAATCAGAGAACTATCCAGCACTTACTCCCCAGGAATGGGCCCTGGCAGCTATGTTTATATGACCAGTCCCTGACCGCTATGAGGGGCTGAGTGGCTTAGAGGTGGAGCCCTGACTCAAACTGGGCCCAAAAAAGCCCCTTATCCAATTTGGAATTTCAACTTTGTGGGGCTCCTCAGGCTTCTCTGATGGTTTGAACTGAGGCAATGTTAGCTCAGGAGCTGGGAGTTGTCCATCTTCAGACATGGAGAGGCCAGTGCAGAGAAGGAGGGCGATGAAGCAGAGGCTGAGAGGCTATAGCAATGAGAAATCCCAAGACTCCAGAGAGAGACCCTGAGAGGCCAACTACCCTGCCCCTGGGGAGGATCCTGCCCAGAGGAAGCCTTCACCCCATTTGAAGGCCTCCTCTTCCAGTCACACGAGAAGGACAGTTTGATGCCTGGAACCCTTACCATACTCTGATGTTATCGAGTTTCTGCAGAAGGAGCTCGCTCAGCCCGGTCTCTGACAGAGCCACCAGGGGAAGTCCTTGGTTACGCTTTGTGCTGGAGGAACCACAGTCCTAAAGGGGGGCATGTTGTTGAAGGGGAACTTTTTTCTCTTTCTTTGAAGGGAGACCCTTGGCCTGATGGTTGCAATTTGACCCAAGCTCTAGAAGGAGTGGGACTCTGGAGAAAACATTCATTCTTTTTTTTTTTTTTTGCAAAGGTCTTTAGTCAGCAGTCCTCACAGTGGCATGAATAGGAGAGGAGAGACCCTAGTGGTCACTTTGGTCATTGTGCTAGCCACCGGAGAACTGAAACGAAATAAGACCTCCCTGCCTCACAGTGAGTGAGGTGAACATGTGGATAGAATTTCACAGCAATGAGAGGTAACCACCATCATAAAGAAATGTACAAGTAGGGATGGTCCCTTAAGAATATCCAACCTGGGGCATCAGCAAGGACAACGATTGAGTGGAAGCCTGAAGGGTGAGAAAGAGGTGGCCAGGCAGGAAGGGGTAAGGGACAATCCAGAGGAAACAGCAAGAATAGAAGAGCAGAGTTGAGAAACAGAATGGTGGCCGCTGAGAAGCACAAGTGGCGGAAGCAGCCACAGCGTGAAGTCTCCAGGTTCTGACCAGAGAGCTTGCCAGGAAGAAGAGTGACCACATGAGGGAGGTGAGGCTTTGTCCTGCAGAGCTGTGCTCGCCAAACCTCTTTGATTACACGCTCCATCTGTTAAATTTTTCTGAGCGTGCAAGAAATTTTTTTATATGTATATTTATAACATAAATATATAGCATATGTATAATTGTTTACAAAACAGTATTGTATGTTTATTTACAAAATAGACATTTGCTCTTGTATTAATATGTTAAACGTTAACTTTTTAAATAAAAAGTAAATACACATCGACATTCTAAAATATTCTGTGCATCCATATGGGGGCATGCATATGGAGAACTAGTCTGTAGATGTGATCAGGAGCCCCTAGAGAATTTGGGGTATCAGCTCCCTCCTCAGAAGGAGCCAGATGTGTAACTGTGGCTTGAGCTGACAGCCTGTGTGCTGGGTGATTCAGATCAGGAAACTTCAGTAGCAGGCCCAGGCTCTGTGTTGCCTCAGCCTAGACTTATAGAAATCCTGGTGCCTGGTGAGTCTGGGGGGTATAGTCTCCCAATTAAATACATATGTATCTTCTTAAGAAAAATAGGAACATGATAAACATTTTGTTTCTTACCCTGCTTTTCAATTTACTATATTGTGAACATCTTTGTATGTCATCACATTTTTTAAATTAAATATTCTTTTGCAACATTATTTTTAATGGCTGCATAGTTCTCCATTGTCCCATTGTCTCTCTAGTTGGTCTCCTTTCATGTGCTAAATTGGACTTCTGCTCATCAGCTAAAGAAGGTACATGTCCAACATTTTTTTTTCAATACCATGGAGTTCTTTTCATTCTTCCAGAAATACATGTTTCTGATCTGCAGTCGTCTTCTTCCATTATCAGCTTTGCTATGAGTCAATTTCTTATTTAAACGCACTTCTTTGCATATGTCATTTCAATGAGAATTGGGGAAGAGTAGACTATTTGGTGGGTCCCTCAGCGAGACAGCATGTTCAGTCTTTTTGTGCAATTGTTTAATATTTTATTGCACGCTGCCTATGGTAGTTAATTTTGTGAGTCACCCTGATTAGGTCATGGCAACTCAGATATTTGGTCAAACATTATTCTGGGTGTTTTTGTGAGGTTGTTTCTGGATAAGTTTAACATGTAAATTGACAGAGTGAATAAAACAGATTGCCCTCCTGTTGGGAGCGTGATTAAGTTGCTCCACAGCGCTGCTACTTGGCAGCCATTTTGTTTGGCCCTTGGTCCGCAGGGGCCTTCAAATGACTAGCCCTCTCACGCAAACACGTGTCCCAGATCACAGCAGAGTCACAAGCAAATGTGAGTTCCAGATATGACTCCCCCAACAGCCCTTGTCATACACAGCTTGTCCCACCTCCCAGGGCCTTCCTCTTATGTGCCCCCAGATAAGACTCCCATAGAGCTTACCAAAACCCTTCTCTTTTTGGTTTAAATGAACCAATCTGGCTTTAACCTGAGAACCCCGAAGCAATTTCCCCATAGACTCTAATAAAGGCATGTGCACCCAGGCCCTGTAATTCCCTCTGCCGGCACCCTGACTCGACCTCCTTGTGTGGCCCCCAAAGCATGCCGTGTACTTTCTCCAGGACATGGGAGTAGTAAACTTCTCTATTTCAGTTTCTTTTATAATCTATTGATCTCTCTTTCTCCCCCTCTCCCTCTCTATATATCCTATTGGTTCTATTTCTCTGGAGAACCCTAATACATTGCCTATTTCCTTAACGAAGAAAAAAAGAGTAAAGATTAGATAAGTGAAAGTGCTAATACTAATCACAAGAAATGTAGATCTTTTCACCTTATAGCATCTGAGACAAAAATGGAAATCACTGAGCATGCTGGGAGCAGCAAGTCTTTATCCATTTGATGTAAGTCCGTTCACTGGATATTCGATTGTAAAGGGGAAAAATAAAAGTAATTAAACTACAGAATTGAAATGTTAAAAATATATCTCCACAGATGTGCCTAACAACCCAAAAGTTAATCAACAATTGAATGGATAAATAATAGTATATTCATTCACAGGAATATCAACAGCAACTAGAAGGAATAAACCATAACTACACTCAATAAACAAACAGAGAAAATGGGCAAAGAATAGAGAAAATCAATGAAATTAAAAAGTAGTTTTGTTAAAAGATCAATTTATCAACAAGTAGGGAAATCTATAAAGAGAGAAAGTAGATTAGTCATTGCCTAGGGCTTCAGGGGATGGGCACATGAGAGATTTGGAGAGTGACGGCTAAGAGGTACAGGGTTTCTTTTTGGAGTAATGACAACATTCTAAAATTGATTGTGGTGATGGATGCACAACTCTGTGAATATGCTAAATGTTATTGTATTATACTTTTCAGATTGGTGGATTTTATGGTATGTAAATTACATCTCAGTCAGCTGTTAAAAATGAAGGAGAAATTAAGATAGTCCCAGATAAACAAAAGCTGAGATAATTCATTACTAAAAGATCTACTCTACTAGAAATACTGAAAAGAGTCATTCAGGTTTAAATGAAAGGAATCTACACAGAAACGTGAATCCACATGAAGAAATATAGAGCATTGGTAACGGAAACTACATAGATTAAAAGACAATATAAATGTATATTTTCTCCAATCTTATTTAAGATAATGGCATAAAGCAATAATTATAAATCTGTGTTGATAGGCATATAATGTATAAAGTAGTAATTTATATGACAGTAATAGAACAAAGGAGGGAGGAGGAATGGAGTTATATAGGATAAATATTTAATATATTATTGAAATTAAGTTTGTATTAACCCAAACTTGATTGTTATAAGATGTTAATTGTAGTCCCCAGGTAACCACTAAGAAAATAACTCAAAAATATTGTAAAATAAATGATAAGGGAATTAAAATGGTACACTAGAAAATACCTATTTAACACAAAAGCAGGCAGTAATGGAGGAATAGAGGCACAAAAAGGATATAAGATATGTAGAAAACAAGCAGCAAAATAGCAGACATACATCCTTCCTTATTGGCACTTATATGAAATGTAAATAGATTAAACACTCCAATGGAAGGCAATGAGTGATTGGCAGAATGGATTAAAACTATATGATCCAACCACATGCTATCTATAAGAAACACAATTTAGATTCAAAGATACAGATAGGTTGATTGTAAAAGGATAGGAAAACGTATGCCGTGCAAACAGTAGCCAAAAGAAAAGCTGGAGTGGCTACATTAATATCAGATCAAACAGACTTTAAGACAAATATTGCTACTGTTGCAAAGGACATTTTACAATAATAAAAGGTCAATCCACCAAGAAGACATAATTATAAACATATATGCATCAATGTCTCTAAAATACACGAAGCAAAAACTGAAGAAATTGAAGGGGAAAATAGATAATTAAACAATAATAGCTGAAGATACCAATACCTCATTTTCATTAATAGAACTAGATGTAGTATTAACAAGGACATAGAAAACAACACTCTAAGCCAACTAAACCAGACATCAATAGAACATTCCACCCACCAGCAGCAGAACACACATTTTTCTCAAGTGCACCATAGAACAGTTTCCAGAATAGACCATTTGTTAGGCCGTAAAGCAAGTCTCAATAGAGTTATAAGGATTGAAATCATATTTGTACAAAGTATGTTCTCCAACCACAATAGAATGGAATTAGAAGTCAGTGACAGAAAAAAAATTAGAAAATTTACAAATATGTGGATACTAAACACACTCTTAAATAACCAATGAATCAAAGAAGAAATCACAAGGAAAATTAGAAAATACCTTGAGATTAATGAAAAAAAAACACCATAACAACCCAAAATTTATGGGGTGCAGTTAAAACAGTACTTACAGGGAAATTTATAGTTGTATTGGCCTATATTAGAGAAGAAGAAAGATCTCAAATCAATAATCTAACCCTCCACCTTAAGAAACAAGAAAAAAAGGCAAATTAATCTGAAGGAAGCACAGGAAAGGAATAATACAAATTAGAGCAGAAGTAAATGAAATGGAGAATAGAAAAACAATAGAAAAATTCAATGAAACTAAAAGTTGGTCCTTTGAAAAGATCAACATAGTTGAAAAACCTTCAGCTATTCTGACTCAAATTACTAAAATCAGGAATGAAAGAGGGGACATTACTATTGATCTTACAGAAATAAAAAGAATGACTAGAGAATACTATGAACAATTGTATGCAAACAAATTGGATAACCTAGATGAAATGGGAAAATCCCTAAAAAGATACAAACTACTGAAACTTAATAAAGAAGAAATAGAAAACCTGAACAGAGTAAAAACAGAGACTGAATTAATAGTCAACAACTTGCCACACATACACAAAACCTAGGCCCAAATGACTTCACTGGTGAATTCTACTAAATATTTAAAGAAGAATTAACATTAATTATTTTTAAACTCTTCCAAAAAAGTAGAAGAGGAGAAAATACACCTCAACTCATTCAATGGGGCCGATATTACCCTGATACCTAAGATAAAGAAAGAAATCACAATAAAAGAAAAAAACATACATGATCATCTAAACTTATATCATGCTTAACGATAAAAGACTGAATGCTTATCTCTTAAGATTAGAAACAAGGCAAAAATGTCTATTTTCAACACTTGTCTGAAAAGACAAATGCAATAAAGCAAGAAAAAAAAAGGCAAATGAGTTGGAAAGGACAAAGAAAAACTGTCTTTATTCATAGATAACACAATCATCTAAGAAATCCTAAGGAATCTGCATAAAAGCTGCTAGAACTAATAATAAATGATTACAGCAAGATTGCAGCTATTCCGCTCTAGGTATTCACCCAAGAGAATAAAAGCATATGTCCCCAAAGAGACTTCTACATGAATATACTTTCCCACCTTATTTATAATAGTCAAAACCTGAAGACAATTCAAATGTCCGACAACAGATCAATCGATAACCTTGGCAGAGGCCCCTTTGTTCCGGCCAGGTAACTGTACAACCTTTGCCCCGTGGAGCCAGAGACAGTGGAGAAGAAGACAATGGGACAAAAAGTAAGTGATATTAACCTGGCCTGGAGATGTCAGCTGAGGAACAAAGAACACTTGGTTGGGAGGGAGAGACTAGAGCTGCTCAGCAAGATAAGAATGAAGGTCACAGACAGGGCTGTGAGATCTGGGAAGCAGGAACTGAAAACTCAGTAGAGAAGGGGTCGATTGTCACAATAACCACAAGGAGGGTGACTTTGAAGGGAGAAATGTATAAAGAGGATTTTCAGAAAGTTGATATGTGATGTGAGTCCCTCTTCTCAATATTTATTGTGGATGAGACACTGTGCTGGGAGAGGCCCAGTTTAATTTGGCCTACATAAAATAAATATAACAACAGTAACTGCTATAGGCACCATATGCTTACCAGGCACGGGTGCTAAGCAATCTAAATACGTTGCCTCCTACAAGGTGGGTACTGTAACCCCCATTATATAGATGAGGTGTCTGAGGGACAGAGTTTTAAGTGCTCTGCCCAAGAGCTCATACTTACTAAGGGACAGTTACTAAAGGACAGAGCCAGAATATTAGTCTGCATATTCAAACCCAAAGTTAAGAAACCATTTCCCTTTTTCAGCTTCTTCCCTGACCAAGGTTCTCTCCACATTTTCTCAGGGTTTGGTGGATGAGGGAAGGGTGCTGAAAAGTGATTTCGGTACAGGCCTCACATTCCCAAAACACCTTACCTCCAAATAAGATCATATATCCAGCCAGGGATACTCAGCCAGACCTGAGAGAAGAGGGGCTTCATCAGGTTCAAAGTTACTTCTCACTGCCTGACAATACCACCTCCAGAGAGCCATGAATTAATAATTGTATGTCTTATAATTACCTGATTCTAGCACAAGTACGTTGCTTTAAAAATACACCATGGGGCGGCCGGTTAGCTCAGTTGGTTACAGCACGGTGTTCTTAAGGTTGCCTGTTCCATCCCCACATGGGACACTGTGAGCTGCACCTTCCACAACTAGATTGAAACAACTACTTGACTTGGAGCTGATGGATCCTGCAAAACCACACTTAAATAAATAAAAGTTAAAAAAACAAAACAAAACTGAGTTAAACAAAATATACCATAATTTTTGGTACCTCATTTTGATATATCTTCAGTTTTTAATCTAGTGGGAAACTAAAGAATGGAATGGCCTCTCTCGACCTTCGACCTTCAAGAGACCTCACTCCCTTCCCGCTCATCTGAAAGGATCAGGTAAGAGGGGAAGGTGCCAGAAGCAACTCTGATGCCCACTCTAGGAGCGGCCAGTGGCTCTGCTGTCAGCATGGCTCTAGACACAGGCTGAAGGAGGTTGAAAATCTGGGGACTCAGAAGCTGCATGAAGCAAAGCACACCTTTCCAGAGGTTTCCTAAACTTTAAGGGGGTTTGTGAGGAAGCCACCAGGACCTCATTGACCAAGGGAACAGTTGCTTTTGGGTCTTTAACTCAGTCGTTCTCACCTGGGGTAATGTTGGCCCTCACTGGAAAGTTGTAGAAATATTTTTTACTTTCACAAGGGGGGGGTTTATTGGCATCCAGTGGGTAGAGACCAAAGATTGTCCTAAATATCCTACAATGTACAGGACAGCTCTTCACAGCCTTTCCTTCATCCACCCCAAATGTCAAGAGGGCAGCGGTTGAGAAGCTCTGCCTGAACCCTTTGACACCCAGCCACATGCACACCCTCCTAAGAAGCTTCCTATAAGTCCTTATCTGGACTTTAAGCCGGAGAGGGTTGGACTACCAGCCATGCCCACGGGGAATTTCCCTGTCATCACCTGGCCACCCCCTCTGGCCCCTTTGCTGGAGAGCAAACAGTCAGGTAAATGTTTTCCCTACTTGTTTGGGAAACTTCGAGAAAAACCCCCTTTAGCCATCTTGTAAGCAGTGAAGATGTACCTACCATGCTGTGCTTTTTCCACAAAAAAGAAAAAAAATTTAAGGTGGCTAGGGGATTTTTATTATTATTTTTAGTTCAAATAACTAAAAAGTGGCAATCAACCCTTAAAATTTCAAAGGCGGCACATCCACCAATTGGCCCTCAAAAGGGCATGCAGATAGAGCTTGGAAAAAGAGAGTGAGCAAGGTTTAGTATCAATTAATTAATGGTGTGGGCGGGGGGATAACCTAGGAATTCTGACCTGGGTAGGGGGCAGCCTGGAGAGGTGGGCAGCCGCGGGAGGGAAAGGCCCCCCTTCTCCTCCCCGAGCCACAAAGCATCTCAGGGTGGAGCCCTTGGGGAATCCAGGGACATTTGCTTATACTCGTAGGAGATTCTTTTCTTCTCTCCTTTCTTCTCCCTGGGTTTCATCTTTACTAAGTAGAGAAAGGACTATTAGGGAATATAAAGCAACATGCTCTAGGAAAGTGAAACTGCCGCTCAGAGCAAAAGGCAGAGGGGCCTAAAATGCAGCCAATGGCCTCATGCAGCCGCTGAATGCACCCCTGAGAACCTGTGAGGAGAGGGGAGGGCTGCTAAGACTTCTAGACCCGAAATCCCTCTCGAGAGCCCCACTTTGCTTGGCATGCTTTGCAGTGGGCTGGACTCTGGGGTTAACTCAAGCAGGTCAAGTACCAGCTCAAAGCAGGTAGTGAGAATAGACCTGGTACCGGTTAACCCCAGGGCACTGGAATTGGGTTGGTGCCTTTGTATCCCCAAGAAAGTGAACAAGAATGAACAGAGATGAAAGAGCCAGGTGGCATCTATTCCTCCTGGGCCAGCAAGCTGAACTTGACTCTGAGGCCACGAACTGCCCCTCCTGGAGAAGGGCACTCCATGATTTCCCTACATTGAGTGGCTGTGTGGTGAGCTTTTAAAAAATACCCCTGCTCAGACCAATTAAATCAGAATATCTGAGATGGGTCTCAAGCGAGTATTTTCTTCCTTCTTTTGGGCCTTGGGAGATTTTGCACCTCCTTCCAGGGAGGAAAGCCTGACTTCTGAAATGAGTCTCCTGAAGGAAAAGTACCTAGTTCTGTAGTCAGCATCCCCACCCCTCCTGGTGTGTGTGCAGGGGAGGAGGAGGGAGTGAGCACACGACAGACACTCAGGTTTCTGCTCGGCTTGGTTCCTCAGTTTCAATCCATTTCTTTAGTAATTTGGTCAGAGCATCCCTGCTCTTGTAAAATACAATGAGATCTCAAAGTCCGGGAAATGAGCTGAGTCAGCAGACGTTGGTCTGCAGTATATATTTGTCCTGGTACTGGGAACAGCAAATGAAGAGAACTGAAACTGAATCAGTATGAATATAGCAGGTTTGAGGCACTCTAAAAAACACCTTCTATTTTCAATTACTTTAAGCAGCCCATGTACCTACAACGTATCCTGCTAATTTTAAACAAGGCCAATCCCACAGGCACTGGTAGTGTGATACCGGTCATTAAAACACTGAAATACAGACTGGCAAATAGCTGCTGCCCTAAATTTTTGGGATTCCCCCTCGCCGCACATCTCCCTTCCCTTCCCTCAGGACCACCCTCTCTCCCACCTCCCATGATCCAGCAACTCATGGGTGATTTGCTCAGTACAGCAAGGGCCAGGATCTGTTCTGACTGGTGGGTGCCTATGCTCTTGTCAAGTATGTCACCCTCTGTGATAAGTTGTGGGGACAGAACCAGGAGTGCAGCTTCCAGGCTCTCGGCCTCACATGGAAAGGTGCTGGCTCAGGTAGTAAATGGCCATCAACTGTAGCTAGTTAGCCGTTGGCTATAACTAGTGAGCCATTGGCCACTAATATAACTGCTGTGGCTACGCTAGCAGAAGATGGGGGCTAGCAAGAAGATGGTGGCTGAGCTAGCAAGAGCGCATTGCAGTTAGCACGGCAGATTGCAGTTAGTAAGGGGTTGGCTGGTTGGCAGAGAAGCAGACGGCAGATTGCAGATCGTGTGGCTCCTGCTTCCTGTGTCTCCAACCCAGCCGCCAGTGAGACTATAGTGGTATGACTCCCCTATCTATGGCTCCATGGGTGTTCCTTTTTGGCCTCACCATATCCTGCGTTCTTATGTGGGGAGCGGGACCAGAGACCCTGCATGACATCCCTGCGTGACATAAGTCATTTCAATCTACTCATGAAAGCGGATTGGCCCAAGGCTCTCTGCTGGTCGTATTTAGTCAGAACAGTACAAGTTTTGTTCTATTTTAACAAAAAGTCATATTGTGTCACTGTTCTAAGAACTTTACAAACTTGAACTCCTTTCATCCTTATAACAACCCTATAGATTGGTCATATTATATTCTCCTATTGCTGAGGCACAGAGAGGTCATGTAACTTCACCTCAAGGTCACCCACCTAATACAGGGAGAGCTGAGCACAGCCATTCTGGCTACAGAGTCTCAACCATAGAAAATAGAACCATGAAATAATAAGGTAGGTTTTTTTTTTCCTTTGCCCAACTTAGATGAACAAAGTAGACTTAGTATTCCTCTCTACCATTCCCTACCACCAAAGGACACAGGTGTAAATTTCCCAGGGAAATTCCTATGGTCATCAAGTCAATTGGAGACAGAGCTAGGAGCAGAATGCTGCCTCGAGACTCGCTCCTGATCTCACATCAGATTGCTTATATCCAGCTATACGTCCCCTCAGAAATCAGTTTGGGAAGGGTAGTCACTTTAAGAAATGTCCGCAAATTCTTTAATATTCCTCCTTTCAAGAGGTGGAGTCTCATTCATCTCCCTGGAGTGTGGTCTGGACTTAGAGCCTAACTCTTAATGAATAGAAGAAAGCAGAAGTGATGGGAGACTCCATCATAAAGGCACTGCGAAGTTCTCTCTCTGTCAGATTGATCGATCTGGGGGAGGCCAGCTGCCCTAAGTGACCCTGAAAAAGCTACTTAATCTCTCTATCTCAGTCCACATCCATAAAGTGTTTATGGGGGGGTGGGGGGGAGTAATACTTACTTCCTGTGACTGTTGTGAGAATTAAATGAGTTAATTCATGTACTGGCACATATTAAATGACATATACCAAGGACACTGGGGACAGTTGTGCAAGTTGTTCACTGTTCAAGGACCCTCCCACCTTAGAAGTCAAATAGGTGCTCACCAGTCCCTGCCCTTTGGCCTAGGATTGCCCACCAAGAGGGGGCACTGTTTTCTCATTTGTACTGAGCCAACAACAGTCCTGACACAGTGTTTGTTGGCATAAAGGAGTGAAGTGTCTAGGAAATGCGACCTTAGCATCATCCTTAGGATGTGGGCTGATGTTAACTGAGCTGATGCCCGCTCTGTTACAACTGTGCTTCATAGCTGTATGGAATTCTTCAGAATAATCGCAGTTTGGTGTCTGTATCCTGAGCTTTGCCATGACCATTTCAGGTACTGTGTAATAACGATAGAATTAAATATAAAAGAACTGACAATGTAAAAAGTTTAAAATCATGCATGGCAATATGTGTATTTCCTAGGTATACATGTGGGTGTGGTTCAAGTACAGAGACATGCATAGGAATGACAAAGACCACATTTTGCATAATGATTACGTGGGTGGGGAGGGAGGATTAAGAAAAGATATACAGGGGTCTGCAGCTCTATTCATAATTTATTTATTAAGCTTAATGGTAGATACACAAGTGGTTATTATTCTTTAATCTTAAATATTTAAAAATTTATAATTAAGACTTGAAAGAAACCGTCTTTCTATATCAGAGCTGATTTTTCATTAGTCTCTGTTAAATATTAAATGAGTATTTTGTTTTGGAACCACAGAATCAAGCACTTATTCATTCAACAAGTACTGTTGAGTGATAAACTGGTGAAAGAGCAAAGAACTTCAAGTGGACACTGTAGCACTTATAATAACATGCTTGGTTAATTGACTACCTCCCCTTCTCTCAGTGAGAGCAGGGTCTCTCTCTTATTCATAATTATGATTTCAGCTACATAATAGGTTTTAATAAATGTTAAATTAAACTGAATAAAGCATAAATATGATAGTTTTTATCCTTATAGAGCTTTCAATATACTAGGGGTGAGAAAAGATACAGGACAATGCAAGTCACGGTAAGTGCCATAAATTTTTAGCAAAGTTCTATGGGAATTCATCCACACATTTATTCACTTGACAACTATTTATTAGGCATTTACTAGGCACTGGGCATGTAATTATAAACAAGACAGACATGGTCTTTGGTTTCTACTGGCTACGTCTCACCACCTTTATTACCACCTCACTGCTCTATGCCACCAACATCTTTTACTTGGATTGTTGCAGTAATTCAATGCCATAATCCTAACTGGCCTCCCTACTTCCACTTTGTTCCCCTCCAGGAAACTCACAACTGCATCCAGAGAGATCCTGTTAAAATCCAAGTTAGAACTCATCACTCCTCTGCTCTAAAACCTCCAATGGCTTCTGCTCTGTGGGAGATTGCAGAAATGGCCACACATCTTTAAATTCTTCCTTTCAAGAGGTGAAGTCTATTTCTCAACCCACTGACTCTGGGCTGCCCTTGTGACTTTGTCCAGTAGAATGTAGCAAAAGAAACACCGTGTACATTCTGAGCCTGGGCCTCAGCAGAATGTCTCTACTCTTAGTCTTGGAATCCTGTGGCTGCCATGTAAACAAGCCCAGGCAAGCCCGTTGGGACATGAGAGATGACGTGGAACAGAATGTTCCCAAGCAAGGCCATACTGGATGAGCCAGTTATCAGCCAACCTACCAGTTGTCTGAGGACAAATGATGGCGCCCCAATGAGATCAGCCTAGCCCAGCCTCTACCAGAAGAAGCTTCCAGATGACCTGCAGACTCCTGAGCTAAATGAAGGGTGTTGTTTTAAGCCCTTGAAGTTTGTCATTGGTTGTTAGGCAGCAAAAGCTAACTGATTCACCATCTCATTCTGAGAAAAAGTCAAGTACTAACTGTATTTCCAGTACTTAGAACATTGCTTGGTACATGGTAAGTGCTCAATAAATATTTGTTGCATAAAATATGTAAATGGAGTTAACATTCAAATGAGGGGAACAGGAAAAGACTAAGTAAATAAACTAGTCAAATAGTTATAAAATTTGGTAAGTACTATGAAGGAAACAGTGACTGAGGTAGAGTATCACAGAGTGGAAGGGGGAAGGCGGGTCCTCCAGACACTCCCCACTTCTTTCAGAACAAAAGCCAAAATCCTTGTGGTGACCTCCAAGGACCCTGACTTCAGCTCCCGCCATTCACTACCTCTCTGCTCCAGCTCCCTGGCCTCCCTGCTAGTCCTGTAGCACCTCAAACACACTCCCACCTCAGGTCCCTGATGGAACCTTCTTCCCCTAGACACCCACACCCCTTCGCTCCCTTCCTTCCTTCCAGTCGGTCTCTGCTCAGATGTCCCCCTTTCAGTAAGACCTTCATGGCCACCCTGTAGAAATAGCAACCCATTGCTACCTGGATTTCCCTAACCCCTACTTGCTTTATTCTTCTCCATAGTAATTGTCACTATCTGATGCATTATATATTAACTTTTTTTAAATTTTATTAATTTTTATTGGGGCATGTTGGGGAACAGTGTATTTCTCCAGGGCCCATCAGCTCCAAGTCAAGTCATTGTCCTTCAGTCTAGTTGTGGAGGGCACAGCTCACTGGCCCATGTGGGAATCGAACCGGCAACCCTGTTGTTCAGAGCCTGCGCTCTAACAAACCGAGCCATCCAGCTGCCCCTATATTAACTTCTTTGCTTACTGTCTGCCTCCCCCACTCAAATACAACTTCCACATGGGAAGGAATTTTATTTGCTCAATTTACCCTTAGGACAATACGTTTGTCTTGGTGCAGAATTCAGCCAGTGGATACAAAATCCTTTAAGGGCCATACTTCCTATCAATCCTAAAATTAAGCAGAGCAAACATTTGGCTTCAAGCCTTACTGGGAATAAGGCAAGGCCTTTTTAAAATGCCAAAACGCCCAGGTAAGTGTTCTATTGCTGTGGGGACAGAACCAGGAGTGCAGTTTCCAGGCTCTTGGCCTCACGTGGAAAGGTGCTGGCTCAGGTAGTAAATGGCCATCAACTGTGATTGGATGGCCATCAGCTGTGGCTAATTGGCCGTCAACTGTAACCAGCGAGCCATTGGCCACTAATATAACTGCTGTGGCTACACTAGCAGAAAAAATGGGGGCTAGCAAGAAGATGGTGGCTGAGCCTGCAAGTGGTGCAGTGAGGGTTGCAAACAGTGTGGCTCCTGCTTCCTGTGTCTCCAACCCAGCCGCCAGGAGAATATAGTAGTATGACTCCCCTACCTATGGCTCTGTGGGTGTTCCTTTTTGGCCTCACCATATCCTGTGTTCTTATGTGGGGAGCGGGAGCAGAGACCCTGCAGGCCGCCCTGCGCGAGAAATGGCGCAGGGTACAGTGCCGGACAAAGGACAAAGCTCTCTGAAAGGCGGTGGAGCAGTTTGTATGTATGAACACTCAGTCTTAGAAAGACCAGGAGGAGCAGCTGCTGGAGAGCTGGCCCCCCGTGGGGGGGTGGGAAGACGTGTACAGTTCCCCAACCAACATAGGCCGGAGAAAGCGAAGGTTGTTGTGGTCCTGTGAGCTGGGAAGTTTTTGCTGAGGCAGCCCGGATGCAGGACTTACAGTCCCAGGAGGAAACACTTGCTGAGTCCTCCTTGGGAGATGAGGGTGAGGTGAAGGTCGTCCCTCACCCCCAGCACAGCCCTGGCGAATGACTATGGACTATGGGAAATTGCCTTCCATCCCTAATTTAATGGACCACTTGACTGTTTGGGAACACACCACCATGTAGTGGAACTGGAGGATGTTTGCTTTTGTGTCTTGACTGGCTGCCATCGAGAATATGTAAGCACCTTGACTGTGAGCTGTTGTTGTTCCAGCACAGTACCCTGAGAGGCCCAGAGAGAGTGGCAGTGCCCTAAGAGCCCTGGCTGAGCCCAGGAAGTCTGGCTGTGCCCAGAGAGAGTGGCAGTGCCCTGAGAGCCCTGGCTGAGTCCAGGAAGTCTGGCTAGAGTGGCAATGCCCTGAGAAACCCTGGCTGTGTCCAAGGAGACTGGTGGTACCCTAAGAAGCCCAGGAAGTCTGGCTGTGCCCAGAAGGACTGGTGGTGCCCTGAGAAACCCTGGCTGTGCCCAGAGAGCCTGGCTGTGTCCAGGATATTGCATTCACCTCCAGGCTCCTCACACAGGGCCCCTTGTGGAAGACGCTTGTCACGTAACTTGTGAGGCGAGACCCTGTAGGGATGGGGTGTGGGGACAGAACCAGGAGTGCAGTTTCCAGGCTCTTGCCCTCACGTGGAAAGGTGCTCACTCAGGTAGTAAATGGCCATCAACTATGATTGGATGGCCATCAGCTGTGGCTAGTTGGCCGTCAGCTGTAACCAGTGAGCCATTGGCCACTAATATAACTGCTGTGGCTACACTGGCAAAAAAAATGGGGGCTAGCAAGAAGATGGTGGCTGAGCTAGCAAGTGGCGGAGTGTGGCTTGCGGATTGCAGAGAGGCAGATTGCAGCTAGCAAATGGGGAGTCGATCGGTTGGCAGAAAAGCGGACAGCAGATCGCATGTCGTGTGAATCCAGCCTACAGTGAGACTATAGTGGTATGACTCCCCTACCTATGGCTCCGTGGGTATTCTTTTTTGGCCTCACCGTGTCCTGTGTTCTTATGTGAGGAGCAGGACCAGAGACCCTGCATGACACCTTGCATGACAATTGCTTACTGAGAACTCTACAAAGGTGCCCATGGCAAGGCCAGTGAGTAACATTACAAGGCTAGTAACACTGTAACAGCCATTTGTAGCATCTTTTACAGTCTGCTAGGGGCATTTTTTAAAATTTAATTTAAGTTTATCATAAGTTTCAGTTGTACGAAACAGCAATATAAAGATTATAGACATTTACACCCCTCACAAAGTGACAATCCCACCAAGTCTACTACCCCTCTGACACTGTACATACCGTGTTTCCCTGAAACTAAGACCTCACTGGACCATCATCTCTAATGCGTCTTTTGGAGCAAAAATTAATATAAGACCCGATCTTATTTTAATAACATAAAAACATAAGACCAGGTCTATAATATAATATAAAATAATATAATATACTGTAATATAATATATAATACCGGGTATACTATAGTATAATATAATATAATACCAGGTCTTATAATAATTTTTGCTCTAAAAGACGCATTAGAGCTGATGGTACGGCTAGGTCTTATTTTCGGGGAAATACAGTAGTTATTATAACACCATTGACTATATTCCCCATGTTGTACTTTACATCCCACAACTACCTATCACTCTCTATCTATTCTATCTATCTATCTATCTATCTATCTATCTATCTATCTATCTATCTATCTAATTATAGTTGACATTCAATATTGTTTTATATTAGTTTCAGGTGTATAGCACAGTAATTAGGCATTTATATAATCTATGAAGTGATCCTCCCAATAAGTCCAGTACCCATCTGACACCCTACATAGTCTTTACAACATTATTGATTATATTCCCCATCTCTGTGACTATTTTGTGACTACCAATTTGTACTTTCTAATCCCTTCACCTTCTCCCCCAACCCCCTTCCCATCTAGCAACCATCAGTTTTGTCTCTGTATCTATGAGTTGCTAGGTGCATTTTTAATCCATGCTAGTATTTGCTTCTCAAAACAGCCTCGAGGGGTGGGCAGGGAACATTTTATCATTCTCCACGTACAGATAGAGATAATGAGGGACATAGCGCTCAAGTGAGATGTCCAGGGCCACAGACATACTAAGTGGTCAAGCCAGATATCAAATCCTGGTTGGTTTGAATCCAAGTACAGTGCTCATTTAATCATCATCATCATCATTATTATTATTAGTAGTAGTAGTATTACTATTTCTCCATTCTGGACTCTAACCTGATGACCTTCTTGAATCAAGATTCAAAGCCAATCTTGAGCTTTTGAAAGACTCTCAACATGAGAGGCATCTATTCTCTAAAGAGAGCACCTTGCCAAGAGGCATAGATGATGAGTAAACTTTTAGAACATCAGTTTCAGAGTCTCCCCAGTGGCTTCAGCTGGACCACAGCCTTTTCTCTTTGATAGTCAGGAAAGAATCGTGCCCTGGGGCCACTTCATCCCCTTCCCACCCCAAGGCTTGCTGGACTGCAAGGGCAGTGAGATAGGCTCACGTAAGACAGGGTGGGCAGCTGCTTTCAGGCAAAAACCAGAAAGAAATCCCAGTCTCATGCTTTATTTTGGTTTAAAAATCAAGTCGGGTGATAATGGAAACTCTTTCCTTGCTCTCCTCTTCTCTCTGCCTGTGTTGACAGTAGACCGACTTGCTAATTCTGGCTAGGGTTTTTCCCTCCCTGGGCTGTTTTTCTCTTTTATCTTCATCAATTGAAGAGAGCTGTTCTGCCTTTCAAACTGTCGGAAGCTATCTGGGGTTTTGTGTATTTTTTTCTTTCTTTCACATAATTCTGTGGGTCTTTTCCCAGATATATATTTTATCTCAAATTAACTTCTAACTTAAGTTTCCGCCCATGTGACTTCCAGCCTGAGTTACAGAAACCACAAGAGAGAGAGAGAGAGAGAGCACGAGAGCCCCAAAGCCAGCGACATGTCCCAGTGGGGAGCAGTGCTTCTGCACCCCAGTGTGAGGAGGACGCAGGGGTCAGAGGTGGCTGCAGGGCGGGCAGAGGAAGGACCTGACGAGGGGAGTGGGCTAGTAGTCAGGGAGCAGTCAGGAAGGGAGGCCAGCTGCTGACAAGATAGCCCAGAAGCATCTGGAGCTGTGTGGAAAGCCCGGAAGACTGCAGCCATGCCTCACAGCTCTGACAGCAGTGACTCCAGCTTCAGCCGCTCTCCTCCCCCTGGCAAACAGGTAGAGTACTTCTTTCCCTCCCTTCTACCTTCTGATTCTCCTGTGGGGGTGGCAAGAAGAGGGCAGGCTTCCTTGTCCTGCCCAGGGAGCTGAGGAGCAAGGAAGTGGCTGGTGGCATGAGCACTCTGTTAGACTTAAGACGTGGTATTTGCAATCGAGCTGAGCGTATCAGCAGAGACCCTCATCCATCTGCCCATTCTGCCAAAGTTCCTTTTCCTCTTCGTTCCCCGATGGCACCCATTGCCTCCGCCTCACCTGGATTCCCACCCCAGGAAGCTTTCTAGGAAGCCAAGAGGAGAATAAGCATCAAAGAACTGTGGTCTCACAGAGGAAAGGCTCTACCTTTCTCCAAGGCAGTCAAAAGTAGGAGGAGGAATGTCACAGGGGGCTGAAGGCGCAAGACCCAAAGGCTGGCCATGTAGTTTCCCCGGAGACAGCCATCGGGGCAAGAGAGAAAGGGGCTCCGGGAAAGTAAACGAGGGGAAAAAAAAAAACAAGTTAAAAGGAGGAGGAACCCGGGCAGCCCAGAAGAATCTATCTTGTTTCCCGGGGCACTGTCCCTGTTGCTAGCACAGCCAGCAGAGAGGGATGCTGGAGCTGCGACCAACACCTCTTTCCCCTATGGCTTCTGGACAGGAGGAAAGAAATAAATCAGGAGACATGTGGAGACTGGGAGACATTCAATAGTATCTCAGCTCAGCTCTGGGGAAACCGGAGAGATTGAAGTACAGATTCTGGGAGCGTTTGGCATGCAGACTGAATTCCAAGTCAAAAGTTTCCAGCTTGAGGGTCGCCAGAAAATGGGGCACCCTGCCTGCCTCACAGCTTCTGGGGCTTTCTCTACACCAGGCTGCTTGACATCCCTCCCTACAGGAAGGTTTCTTTCTCACCTAATACATCAATGGATTAAAATTTCATCTCCAATTTTGTGGCTTAAAAGCCACATTCTCTCCTTAGCACAGATATCCAAGAGGGCTTTCAAAATGCTGCAGCCAAAATAAAAATACAGAAACGTATACTAGGTATAACATCGGCCATGAACAGCTCACGGAGGAGAGGCAGGTTAGAAAAGTAACTAGTGGAGACCTCTAGAGGGCAAACCATCTAGTCCTCTGCTCAAGATGGTATCAGAGGGGCTCAGACTGTCTGGAAGTCTACTCTTCTTAGGAAGGAAATTACTCATGGCTTCTATGGTAACCTGATCCCTATGCCCCTTAGAGGAACAGCACTTCCTTCCTATCTAACCCAATGCCCTCCTACTGCAATGGCCTGGAAGTGTTGAGCACATTAGTGAGATATGCTTGGTGAGCACAGAGTCTTGCCCTAGGAACTGTGCACCTCTAGCCTGTGGGGATGTGAGAGGGAACAGGGCAGGAGTTGCAGAAGGGCTTTCCTCAGACTCCTGTATTTGTCCTGCAGCACTGGGGGGGGAAAGCTGGGGCTAACCTCTCTGCCCACGTCGAGGACAGGCCCATCTGTGGGGCATACTTAGAGAACACCCAAAGGTCTTCTTGTCCTCTTAAGCCAGATCATCTTCACAACTAAAGCTGTTCTTGGCCTCTAGTTTATACCAGGCATTGTGCTCAGGGCCATGAGGAATGTCAAGGTCACTGAGCATCATGAAAGGAATGCAGGCAAAGAAGAGACAGATCTGGGATGGGGACTTCAGCCCAGGACTGCAGCAGAAGGCTCATGGGGTACAGGCCAGTGAGATTTGGGGATGGGGCTTGGAAAGGCATCAGACTTAGCACTGGAAGATGTCACTCCCAGATCTCTCTGAGCTCTTGGGCAAGCTCTTTGAGCCTCAGTTTCCTCACATATAAGATGGAAATAATAATATCGACTTCACAGAATGGGAGAAATAAACAAGAACACCTCTGAAAAAGCACTTGTATACAAGCTGGCATGGAGTAGCTGTTCAGGTTTTTTGCAAGTTTTGGAAAAAAAAAAATACAAAAAGGTTCTAAGCCAAAAAGTGAGAGAGTGAGGGTGGAGCAGCCCTGAAGAGGAGGAGAGGTGATAAAACACACTTCATCGCCTTAACCATTTTTTTCCAAATACAGCTCTATTGAGGCCTCAAGGTCTTTGCCCTCTTCCTGTAACTTTTGGCCAAAAAAGTTATAGAGACCCAAGGGAGCATAACAGAGTGTGGGGAAGAGTTCTTGTCTGGGTTCAGCTTTTTGTAAATAGGGGATGGGCAAATGAAAAGACGAAGCAATGGAAGGATGGGCAGATGGACACCAAATACCATGAGAGCCTGTTTTAGCTCAGAAGAGAGGAGCAGATGTGCCTAATTCTCATCACTCTGCTTCCCAGGACTCCTCTGATGATGTGAGAAAAGTTCAGAGAAGGGAGAAGAATCGCATCGCCGCCCAGAAGAGCCGACAGAGGCAGACACAGAAAGCCGACACCCTGCACTTGGTGAGTGTTCAGAACTTTTTTTATCCTCCTGAGTGTTAGGCTTTGCTCCTTCCCACCCCACGGATGCTTCGACCATAGTTTTGAATCTGCCTGCCTGGGGATGTGGATATGGGGAGAGTAAGTGGAGGGGGGAGGGTTGTGGGGTGAGGTGGGAGGGGATGCTCTCCTATGTGTGTTTTGAGAAGATGCTGGCAGGGAATTAGCCAGAAGGCCGAAAGAGAAAGGGTCCCTTCTTCCTGCCCCCGGAAAGGGGACGAGGGGTAAATGAGTTGGGTGTGGGAAGCCCAGAGACTGAGTGGAAGGCAGAAGCACCTGCTCAGAGACAGGGTACCCAGAGAGAGCTAATCCCTCATGAGCCTAGAGAGCAGAAGGCAGGACTGTCTTTGGGAGGAATTTAGAAGGTGTGAAGGGCTTTGGGAGAGCCCAGCATCCCACTACGCTAGGATCCTATGTAGTCCCGTCCTCTGCCAGATGGGCAGCCGCCCTGGGCCTTGCACTTGGGGCAAGGAGGTCCAGAGGGTGCTGCACCTTTCTCCTCTTTCTTGAACATCATTAAGGTTTTATTTCAAAATTTCTATTTTTAATGATATCCTAAGGGGGTCTGTGGAAGATGGGGTTTCAAGTGCACTTATCTGGGATGGTCACCATCCTGGTTGAGTTGTCACTAGTCTCAAACTTTCTAGAGAAGGCTCTGACCCCTGGCTTGAGCCGGGACCCTGGGCAATGCTGCACCGCAATCCTACCAGCAGCCCAAGGCCTGGTTGGTGTTTCTAAATTCTGGCCGTGTGCTTCTACGAGCAGTGCTCCCTCCCTGTCCCACATCTTACCTCTCTTCACTCTGCCCCTTATTCAACCAACTCTCAGTTCACTGGCTCCTTCATCTTCCATCCCCTCATCCCTCCCTCTCGCAACACTGCCTTCCTGCCCTTCCTCCTGAACGTTTCCCAAACCTGCAGCGTTCTAGTAATTCACTTCAATGGTAAAAAGGGCAATTGGCATAAAAAATGAATACGCTTGTTTTTATTTGAAAGATTAGCATGGCCATCAGCCAGTGAGAATAGTTGTTTTAATCTTATCAAGAAAAAGTCTCAGTATGGTATCAGATGGGTACTAGACTGGGGGGATCTCTTCATAAGGTGCGAAAATGTCTAATCACTATGCTGTACACCTGAAACTAATGGGATATTGTTTGTCAACTGTAATTTAAAAAAGGAATTAAAAAAAATTAAGATGTAGTTTTAGGGAAAAAAAAGGTGCTTCTTTAAGCTTTGTAAGGAAGCAGAGAGCAAGCTGCACCAACATCTCTGATTGGATGCTTGTGTTTTATTTGAAATGAATTCAGCATATCGTCCGTTGCATACTAACATAGTTTTAAGTTCATAAGTATTTGTTGTATTGAACAAAAAAAGAATGAACAGCAAGTCGGTTCTTTCTGGTAACTGTGATCAGCCATCTGAATGTTAAGTTGTCAGTGGCCTGCGACTTACACATTCTCCATGATTTCATTACGGCTTAGGGTCTCACAACACTGCAATTCACTATTTTAAGCTTGAAAGTCTATGATCACTCGCTTTGTCTCTATCAGAGTCTGATTCTGTTCCATATTCTTTAGAGCAAGGTAGAAAACAAACAAATAAAAATTAGAAAGGATAAAGCCTTTTTTTTTTTTTACTATGCAAGTAGATAATGTTCTGAGCCCAGAAAACTGCTATAAGCTTTATAAGTCTGAATATATGTATACACACACACACACACACACACATATATGTATACATATTTTTGTTTGTTTTAAATGTGGAAACTAAGTATAGCTCAGCAGCTCTGCAGTTGGAAGGGCAGGGTTTCAATTGTAGCTCTACAACTTGTTATCCATGAGACCGACCTTAGAGACATTCTTAACCTCCCTTAGACTCAGTTTCTGAATCTATAAAATGAGAAATGTCAGTAAGTACCTTATAGAGATAGTGCATATAAAGAGTTCAACACAATGCCTGGTGTCTAACAAATATTCAAAAACTTTAAGTACAATAAGTGTAATATTAATAATAGTTATTATTGTAAGAAGCAAAATGAATAACCACAAACTCTCAGGGCTGAAAGATTTCTTAAAGGCTGGAAAGTTCAGACACATTTTTGATGCTTCAGACTCTTCTATAATTCCTCCACCCCCAGAAATCGTCCCCAACTTATGCCTGGTCACTTCTAATGACAGAGAGCTTTCTGTCTCCTAACATGAGCAAAGAAGACGCCCCTATCTTGAGCTGCACCACTGTCTCCTTGTACATTTACCCCACGGGTCTTCATTCAAACCCTTGGGGACATATCAGTGAAGGTGGTAAGCATGTTCCTTTGCTGTGGTGAGGGTTTCAACTCTGACTCAGCTGTATCTCTCTATAAGAGTTGGAACCAAAAGTTAAGCCCATCTGATCATACTAGTCATGACTAGATTGGGATAATCTCTGGGGCTTGAAGACCACGGACCCCCAGGCATATAGTCACCATGTCCACACCCACACTCCCGGCTTCCGTCTCTAGAATGTTCCCATCTTCCCCACACCTGGACACAAAATCCTCTCCACTCCTTTCTTTTGAGCACCACCGAGTTCATCTTTGCCCAATGACTAGGTCACATCAGAGTTTACACAGCAAGCCTGGGATTGCAGCCAATCAATGCAACTTAGGTTTCTTGACTTGGGGTAGAAGCTTTTGGCAGCAACATATCAATCTTCCACCATCAGACGGTTTGGTTGTGGTCTGAAATGTTCATTTCCTCCCAGAAAGTAATCACCCGTCTTCTCCATCCATTCGCCTCTTAATTATGTTTGTAATTCAGGTAGAAAATCTTCTGGTTTACCACCAACATTCTTAGGGCTGAGTGCTTGGTTTGCCCTTGACTCCTTTTCATGCTTGGCTCCCCATGCTGAGGTTCTGGAACCATTCTCTGGCCCTCAGACACAGGCATTGGACTCATCTACCAAATACTTTAAGACCACGGTTCAGAAGCTACTGAGTGTACAGGATCAAATAAGGACCATGGTTCTTTTGTATTAGCGTGCTAGCCTCATAAATGCTAGGGTAACGTTGTTTTCTTGATTTCAACTTTGTCACTATTATTTCTCTTAAAACACCAAAAGAATCACCTTGTTTCTCCAGTGAGATTGTGGGATACTTGCTCTTTCACATAAATGGTTTACACCAAAACACTCTACATCGAGTGCTTTTACGACACTAGAGTAGGGAAAGACCCTCTTTCAATGATTGCGTTTAATCTCATGCCAATGTTATAACATCTGGGCACTGACTACCCCTCACATAAACTGCATCAGGTGCTTCTTTTCATAATATCAGCAAACAGTCCACATTCTGTTTTCATTTTCTTTTGGTTGGGTATCTCACACAGCACCCATCACACTTAGTTCTTCTTCTCCTGAAGACAACTTTAAAGTCTGTTAGGTGTAGTAAAGGCATTGATTAAAAAGGAGAAAGGTACATCTTGACCAGTTCATTTTCAAAAGATATAAGTAGCTAATAAGTGCATCCAAGATAATCAGCTGAAAACCTATTAAAAATAATAAGAGAATCCAGTGAGTTTTCAAGGTTAACACAAAAAGTAATGACTTTCCTGTGTAAACCATAACCAATTAGAAAATTTAATAGGAGGAAAGATTCCATTTATAATACCAACAACAGCAAACGGAAGGAAGAAATAAATTTAACAAAAAACATGCAGTGCTTAATTTAAAAAATTGTAAGTGATTTAAAAAACACTCAAATAAATGAAAAGATATACCTTATATAAAGACAGCAATTTCATTAAATTAATCTAAAATTTAATTCAACGCGTTCCCAATAAAAATCCCATGGGACTTTCAGGGATTTGGAGGAGAACTAGATTAGCTATTCTAAGTTCCCAGTGAAAAATAACCATGTGATGGTTATTTCCAGAAAAATTCTAAAGAAGGAGAGTAAATAGAGAAAATTAGCTGAACAAGATATTAAAGTGAATTACAAACATAGAAATAAAAACAATATGGAAAAGATAGAACATTGGGCAGAATAGAATACAGAAATAGACCCAAAAGCAAACTCAAATTTGAGACCCAAATATACATGTCGATTCCTAAGACACAAATTCAAATACAAAATGTCTAGGATGACATTTCAAACCAGTCAGTGAAAACTGAATTATTTAATAAACAGAGTTGGGACAACTGGCTAGCCATTTGGGGGGAGGGGCAAAGCTAGTTTCTTTATTTCTTATACAACACACACACAGATTAAATGTTTAAAAAAAATTTAAAAGAAAGAAAGAAAGAAAACTAAAGAAACTTGGAAAAAACGTGCATTAAAAATTTATCTTGGAGTGGAGTCTTTTCCAAATAAACTATAAAACCTTGAAACCATAAAGGGAAAGATTGATATACATTACCTTTGTAAAAAATGAAATTTTTTATATAGCTTAAAATACTAGATGCAAGATCCAAGGCAAATGACAGACTGGGAAATATATCGACAACACATGACCAAAAAAGGGCATATTTCTTAGTATGTGAGATATCTCATAAATAAGAAAGTGATTAACAATACAAAGAAAAATGAGTGATGATTATGAATAGGCTTTTTACAGGAAGAGAAAAATAAATGGCAAATAAATATGGAAAGATACTAGATCTCACTTAGTGAAATGACAATGAAAGCAACATGAGAGTCCCCTGCCAGATTGGCAACGACGAAAATGTTGTTAATACACAACGTTGCCAAAGCAATGGAGAATCAAGTATAACTACACATTACCAGTAAGGATATAAGTCAATACAGTAAAAGGCAATTTGACCATGTCCATTCAATTTATAAGTGCACATACCCTATAACTTGGCAATTTTATATCTAGGAGTCTATTTATAAACAAACCCACAGGTTACACAATTATGGACAGATAAAGAGAATCTTTGCTGCATTGTTTGTCATAGCAAAGACTGGAAACAAGCTAAATACCCTTCAGTAAGGGATTAATTACATTATGGTTTGCTCGTTCAGTGGAATGCCATGGAGTTGTTAAAATAATGGGTTACATCTGAATGTGCTAATCTGAAAAGATTACCAAACTTCTATACTCTTAACTGAACAAAGGTGTGAATGTGCTACATAGTTTGCTCCCATATGTGTTTTTACAAAAATCTGCATGTGTGTAGGTGTATAAAATTAAAATTTTTCAAATGGGTTTCCCAAAAAAACTGTTAATGGCATTTATTTCTGAAAAGTAAGATGAAAGGTATAAAGCAAAAGAGAGATACTTTGCATTTTTAACCTTTTTTATATAGAGTGGATGTTTCTATCATCTGTTTTCATTTTTATAACATAAATCTTTAAATTCTCAACATTGATCATTACTGCCTATGCATCAGGATGATTTCTTTTCTAATTTTGATTTCAAACATTGAATAATCTTCCACTGTGACATTTTATCTCTTGAACATCCTGCATAAATATCTCAGTCCTTTGGGAGAACCAACTGTCTGTTGGAATTTGCGAGGAATCCTAATGTCTACAGTACTAGAGAAGCCACTATAAGGGATGGCAAATCAGTCTCATTTGCGTGGCCATCCTGGTTGATTGTAGTGGCTCTCTGGTGCCTTGTAGTAGGAAGGATCTGATTCAGTGTCCCAAGTCAGTGGGAAAGAGTTGAGATCAACTGAGACGCTCTGTTCACAAAAAAGTAGAGGAGATGGTAGGCAGACAGTAATATGAGGCCAGGGCTGTGCTGTTGGCAAGTCAGATCTGGCCTGGAGGATGGAACTGGATGCAAAGTAGAGTAACAGGACCAACTCTGAAAGCTGGAACTTTAGGTACTCCCTTAGGTGGGACAGGTGCCTGCCTGTGGCAGGCTCCTGAAGGAGTCTCACATTAATTTAAAAAGAAGAGAAAGGTTTATGGGTTCCAGGGCATATCTTTAAAGCCATGTATCACGAGTGTAAATTATGCATGAAATGAAGTTTTAAACTGATGCTGTAAGGTGTTTCAAATGGAGGAAAATTGAGTAATGGAGGAAAAGCTCAGCAAAGATGTTCACCTCCGGGGCCTCCTTAGACACTATTATTCTTGGTCTTCTGGGGAGTCCTGGAAGAGAAGTCTGCTTATGGTCCTTTTTCACTCACAGAGCTTTTTTTTTTTCTCTCTCGTGGAAACCATGACATAAGGTTTATTGGCATAGAGAAGTTATAGGTAAAAACAAAAATGAAAACTAAACAATAACAACAAAACCACACAGAAGCAACATTCTGGCTAGTTCTACCCTTAAAAAGTTCAGTGTAAAATCAGTGAACCATCTGTGGAAAAGAGACATTTCTCTTGGCCTTTATTGCTGTGAACTTTTTATTAAAAACTTGTGAATTGAACACATGACTCTGGACCAGGCACTGTGTGTTAAGTGCTCTACTGGCTGTATCTCATTTAATCTGTACAAAAACCTTATTTTATAAGTCCTGTATTAAGTTGAGTAACCTGTCCAAGGTCACACAGCTTGTAAGTAGGTCTGTCTGACTTCAGAATCCATCTTCTTAACCACTAAACTACACTGCCTCTTTCCTCAGACTCTCATGACGATGGAGTCATCTTCCATAACCTGTATCCTCCTTGAGTCTCTTCCTGAATTCATTTTTTTGTTCTTTAAGCAACATCCTCCAAAATTCACACTTTCCTCCTCCATCATTAGGCCTGGTCAAGAAAGAAAAGATGTTTCTATGTAATATATCAATATATCCATTGAAACATTTTTTTCAAAGAAAGCTATATAGCAATAAATATTAACATCTTATGTGTGAATACTCTTTGGCACAGCCATTCCACTTACAAGAATTTGAAGAAAAAATGATGCACAAAGATGCTCAATTCATCATTATTTGTGAACAGTAAACATTTTACCAATCCTATAAAATTGTACAGATGCCCAACAATAAGGGATTAAGCATATTATGAGATATTCATACACTAGAATTTTATGCTGGCACTAAAAATGACAATAAGATCTGTATTTATCAACATAGAAAGATGTCAATGACATAGCATTGAGTGAAAAAAGCAAATTACAAAGAGTATTCAGAGCATAATCCTGTTAATGTAAAATTTGTGGCTTTGAGGCATATTTGCATGCATAAAAAGATTTCTGGAAAGATATTCTCCAAAATGCTGACAGTGGTTATTTCTGAGTGGCTGAGGTTTGAGTAGCTTACTTTACTCCTAGTACTTTCCTGTAATTTTTATTTTATTATGGTGAATGTATACTGTTTTCTCAATCAGAATAAAAAATTAGACTATTTTACTTTGGGAAGGAAAAGCATGTCAAGGCCATCTCCCACCTCTACCTGCTTGTCCCACTGAAGGTGGGTCAGTGTGGGAGGCATATTTGAAAGGAGGCCAGTTCCACACCCATCTTGACTTCATAAAGACCTTCTGTCCAAATGGGATTACAGGTGCCAGGTCACAAGATGACGGCAGCCCATTCAGCAGACGTCTTCATGAAGCTGTCCTCAGCAGCACCCAGACTTCTTTCTCTTGAAAAGAATGGGGGAGTCTCACTAAAGAGCCTGTGCCTTAGCGTTTTGGGGTTTTTCTTAGTCTCCTCTGTAGGACTCATTCTGGCTCTGTGCTTCCTAGGAGGCATAGATAGGTTCCACAGCACAAAGTCCCCTTCAGATTGTGGGATATCTATAGAGGGTCCTGTGCTGGGTCCACATGGTGGCTAGTGGAGTGAGTGACAATAATTATGGTCACACTCCCTCATGTATAGAATCACAGAATTAAAAGGAAACTCAGAGATGCTTCAGGCCAACCCGCTGCATTACCGATGAGGACACTGATATCTTTCTCATGGACACCCAAGAACCCAAACCTCTTGCCTGCCCACCCTTTGCTTTTGTTTTGTGCCACATTGTTAACCGGGACTTTGCTATGCAGCTCGTGTTGCTCTCACGTGTCCTTTTGCAAAGAATAAACCAAGAAGTAGACCATTAACCAGAACGTGTGAATTGTGGAGACGCTCTCATCAACAGAACCCAAGCAAGAGACCAGAGAAAGAAAGTCCAAGGTTGAGAGGGGCTGAAGTTTAAATGTTTCTTTATTTAGAAAGGTCTTGGGGCTGCCGGTTAGCTCAATTGGTTAGAGCTCTGCTCTTAACAACAAGGTTGCCGGTTCGATCCCCATATGGGCCACTTTGAGCTGAGCCCTCCACAACTAGATTGAAGCAACTACTTGACTTGGAGCTGATGGGTCCTGGGAAAACACACTAAAAATTTTTTTAAAAAAAAGTGAAAAATAAAAATAAAAACAGTAACTGTAATCCAAAATTAAAAGGACAGTGACCTATTGGGGAAAATATTGGCATCAAATGAAATAAATGCAGATTTAATATTTATACTATAGAAAAAAAAACATTCTTTTTTAAGAAAAAACATCAAGACTCCAATAGATAAGTGGGCAAAGGCTATGAACATAAAGCTTATGTAACATTCTTCCTACCCCCATTTCCTAACCCCATTTTCTATTCTGACTGTAAAAACAATACATACTAAGGGTTTCTGAACCTTGGTACTATTGACATTTTGAGTCAGATAATTCTTTGTTGTGTGTGTGTGTGTGTGTGTGTGTGTGTGTGTGTGTGTGTGTGTAGGGTGGGGGGATTTTGGTGTGCATCGGAAATTGTAACATCTACCCACTGGATGCCTGTAGCACCATCTCACCCCTCACCCCGAGCTGTGACAACCAAAAATATTTCCAAACATTGCCCAATATTGCCTGAGGGGGCAAAATTGCCCCTGGTGAGAATGCTGTACTAGGGAACAGACACATAGAAAGTTCTTCCTTCTTAGTAACTGATAACTTCTAACATTAAAATAAAATTAAGAAACCCTTCAAAAAACCAGTTGGCAACATAAATTATTTAAAATTATAACACCTAACTGCCAATGAGGTTGTAGTGAAATGGACATATGCATTTACTGCTGATGATGTACGCCCTACATAACCCTTTGACAGTAATACTTACCGTGCATTGGAGGACTGATTGTGCCCTGTGCCCCAGTGATCTCACTCCTAGGAGCTTATCCTGGCAAATATTTCAACAAAAACCAACAACTAGATGTTCACTGCAGCATGATTGATAATAACAACATTTTGATAACAACCAAAATGTCTAACATTAGGAAACCATTTTAAGTTAATTGTGGATCATTCATTTGATGGTGTAGCCATTAAAATTATAATTATGGTGATTATGTAAGTATGACAAAATTATGACAGAAAGGAAAATAGAAATTGTAGATGTACTATGATTGAGATTTTATAAAAATAGGTATTTTTACGTTTGTGGAAAAGGACAAGATGGCAACATATACAAATGAAAACAGTCATGCTAGAGGACTGGGATCACCGTCATGCATAATTTAAAAAAAATACCTTTAACATAGTTATACTGTGTATGTTTTATTTAAATACACAAGAAAATGGTCAAATAGAGAACTGAGTGAAGTCTGGAGCAAATTGAGGATGAGAACATTGGATGTCGCTGAGCTAGAGTTTGGGAGTCCGGTTTTGGTAGGGGATCTTATCATTTATCCTTCAAATGGGAAGACTTTTGAGAGTGAAAAGGGGCACTAGTAAAAATTATGCCAAGACACTAGTTGTGAACTGGGATTGTCCCAGTAAACATCTGGTCACCTTAGGTTTAGAGGAACCAAGAAGGGCGACTAAGGAAAATTCAAGAGTAGTGATACAGTTCAGAGCCAAGCAGAGAGTACTAGAGTCCTAGGGCCTGCAATTCCCGAACCTGAGGACCCTGTAACTAAAATATTTTTTGGGTACTCAGCTGGCACAAGAATATGCCTTATTGCTAAGGGGGTGGAGTGGTTCAGAAAATTATGAAAGCAAAGGCCATATTCCTAGTACTAGAGCTAATGTCAACAGACATGATTCATTCTGCTGTACAAGTATATAATCGCTTCCTCTGTGCTAGGCACAGTGTGTTCTCGGCGCTGAGAATACAGCAGGAACAAGACAGACTAAGTCCCTGATTTCATGGACCCGACATTCAGTTGGAAGTCCGACTGGAAAATAAACAGACAAATAAATGAACACACTAATCCCACAAAGTAAGAGTGCTTTGAAGAAAATCAAAGAGTGCAACGTTGAAAGTGACTACGGGATGGGAATAGGAAGAATGATCAGGGACGGCCTGTCTAAGGCCCTGACATTGAGAACAATGAGTCAAAGAAGAAGGGACTAGGAATATCTGGGGAAAAGGTATTTTCAACAGAGTCTTGAGGCCAAACTGAGTGTAGCCAGTCAAGCGTCAGAAAGATTCTTTGTGGGGCTGCGGACAGTGAGGGAGTGAGAAGTTGCTCAGGAATAAAGGTGATTGTGTTCTAGGAACCAGGAACCAGATGAAGGCCAACAAAACTAATTCAAATCCTGGCTGGGGGATATATCTGAACCTAAATTCTGACCTACAAAATGGGAAGCAATAGCCTTCACTGGGCTGTTTGAGGGTTAAATGAGAGAGCAAATGCAAAAACAAAGCAGTATTGTATTTTTTGTTTGTTTTGCATTGGGGAGAAGGTTGTATTTATTCATTTGTTTAATGCAGAGAGTCTGGCATTTTCCTATATATTAATTAGATGAAGATATTGGATGTATCTTCATATATAAAAACATATGGCCTTCTTTCCAGTTGTTTATAAAAGTTTAAGAACACTATTTCATTTGGTTTTTCACTGCAGCTGGTCAGGTCTCCCTCATTTGGTATGGGCGGGGAAGGTCAAGTGCGGGGAAGGTCAAGTCCGAGCTAGGGTAATTGCATACAGAGTTCTTAAGGTAGTGAGTGTCATTCTGCCACTCCCACCCCTTTGCTTCGTTTTGGGGAACAAAAGTGTTGCCAAGCAGGGGCTTGACCCGAACTTTTTTAGAAAGATAAATCTTAGACTCATTTGTAACTATCCTAGAGTTACAAAGCAGAAGCTTTTCAAGTACTTAAAGGGTGGTTAAACACTCCTGGGAAGTTTCATGGACATCATACGTTTACTCAGGAGACTCTTTATTTGCAGGTCTCAGATTTTAGTAAATGATTACAGATTCCAAGTTGGCAGTCAAGCAACATGATTTTATTAACCCCTTACTGTGTGCCAGGCACGGTCCTAGTCACTAAGGACAGAATGACGACGCCAGTGATAGTCCCTACCTTCATGGAGCCCAACAATCCGTAACTAGTTTGATAAAGTTATAATTAATGAGATTCGAATAGGTGCCCTACCTCTTGTATTTCCATCTGAAAAATGAACGCTTCTGGACTACTTGCAATTGTTTTCACCAAATATAATGTAATAGTAATATTAAGGCACTTTGTCTTAAATAGGCAGTAACTTTTAGAAAAAATTTTGACTTAGAAAAATGTTCTTCCACCTCTTTCAAGCTCTTTGTGTTGTATATTTATACTATATATTATAAAATAAAATACATTTAATAAAATAAAAATATTAAATATATACCTATATAATAAAATAAACGTAGTAACATTAAACCTTGTATATATTTATATTTTTATATTATTTTTTAAAGAAGAATCAGCGATGGACATGATTCTCAAGTTACTTGCTCACTTACCTCACCTGGGAAGTATTTTTTAAAATCTTGATGCCTGAGACCCACTCCAGAACAATTAAATTGGAATATTTCAGGGGTGAAGTCCATGCATTAAGATTTTTTTTAAAGCTCTTCAGGTAAATGCAGTGTGCAGGCAGGGTTGAGACTTGGGGAGCAGTGACATGTGAAGCCTGTCAGGAACCTGTGGCAGACTGTGTGGGGTGTGTGTGTGTGTGGGGGGGCAATTATGTGGCTATACACTCACTCTGTCCCAGAGGCCTGGCAGCTTCAAACAAACAAACAAAAATAATTCAAATCTTTTGTGCTGAATTATTAGTGGTTTGTTTTTCAGAATTAGGCTGTAATGATAAGCTTCCTAATTAGAAGGACCAGTCAGGGTGGCATTCAGCTACAAGCAATAGAAAACGATCAGACAGTGGCATCGATATGTCACAGTTTATTTTTCTCACATAACAAGAAGTTCAGAAGCAGATAGACCCAGTGTAGTGCGAGGATAGTATCAAAGAACCAAGCTCCTTGTCTGTGTCTCTCTGTGCCGCCATCCTCAGTATGTGACTCGTATCCTCAAAGCTGCAAGATGGCTGCTGAACCTCCAGGTGACAGAGGGGGGCCTTTGTCCTGGTGAGGCTTTGCCTTTTCCGTTGGGAAGGGAAGCTCCACCCCTCAGATACTTCTGCTTATATCTCATTGGTCAAAATCTGTCACATGGTTACCCCTAGCGAGAAGGGAAGCTGGGTAGTTGAACAATTCTTTTCCCAGCTTCTCTGGAGGAAAATAAGGGGAAGGAGTTTGGGATAGATGCTGAGTGAGGTCACCTATAGCGTGTTTCTCACAGATGACGTCAATGTCATAGTATTGAAAGCCAAAGACTAAGTGACAGGACTCAAGACAGGGTCCTGAGGGCATGGCTCATGTGGCTAAGCATCCACTGATGATGAGAGCATTGATGGTCCTAGAGCTTCAGCTTTAGGGCATGAAAGTGAAGATTTCTCCAGAATCAGACATGTACATTATTCAGAGCAAAGACTAGTGGTTTAATAATTTTTCTCTCCTCTCCTCATCAGGTGAGAGGCAGGAGTTGGGGCTAATTTATCCAGGACTAGTTGGGGAGGTAGGCATAAATCCCACTGTGGCTTGGGCAATGGCCTATCTCTCAGTTCACAGGAGTTCTCCAGGAATGGTAGGCTCTACCCTAGATATGCATTTAATGTACAGGGGTTAGTAACTGCTGGAGATTGAACCTATAACTGGTTGTGAGGGATATATGTGTCACACACTGTTTTTGTATTTAAGTGTGGGTGAGAGCTAAAAGGTCACCAACCTACCAATAAATGACTACATGTTCTGTTGAAAAAAACACATGGACTATTTTCACCTTTCTGGAAATTGTGATTAGAAAATTCAAGGAGAAGATCAAGGCACTAAACCAGAGCTGGCAGGAAGGACCAAGCCTGCTCAGAATGCCTGGAGAGTCCCTGCCAGAGCCTTGGGTGAAAGCCTGTCCTTGGCCTTGGTCCCAGCTGGCTTCCCTGAGAATAAGGGACCTGCCTGGGGATTCCCCATCATTCAAGAGCTCTTTGAGTGACCCCCTCCTTGGCCCCTCCAGTAGGGAATTCCCCAGAATGTTCCCACACCCCCATGAAGCCTCCTCCTTAGCCACCCCCAAGCTGCTTGTACCTCTTTATAGGAATGGTATCAAGTAACCCCACAGATGAGGGTGAATTGTGAATGTTAGCATCAGGATTTGCGCGAGGTAGGAAAAGAGGGAAGATGAAATTGGAAAGCCAACAGGGCTAAGACCTCACTGGAGATAATTATCAAATGTCATAAGATTTAAACAGACTTCAAAGGCAAGAGAGGATGGTGGGCCCAGACTCTGCAGCCGGACTGCCTGAATTCAGTACTGGTGCTGCAACTTACAAGCTGTGTGACCTTGAACAATCTACTTCTCTGTACCTTTGGTTTTCCTCTTTTGCAAAATTTGCATAATAATACTATCTGCCATATAGGATTGTTACAAAGATTAAATATAATGATAACTGTAATGTATTTAAAAGAGTTATTTGCACATGGTAGCATTCAATAAATGTTAGTTACCATTAATCCAACCTCCATTATTCTTTTAAAAATTTGGTTTCTAGTAATCTTTCTCATATACGTTGAGTCTACACCCTGCTGTCCCCAGTGCACGCAAGAGCAGGCACACGCACACACACACACACACACACACACACACACTCCTTCCCAACAGGTAAAGGTTAGAGGTTCTAGTTTGCTAAGACTCAGGTAGTCAATTTGGAATCTGAAATATTCAAGAATTGAAGAGGGCTTGGAAATCTTTTAATCCTGTGGCTTTCAACATTTAGCGCACATTAGAATCCCCTGGGGAGCCTCTAACAACCAATGCCCAGGCTGCACCCCCCACCCCCCAATTAAATCAGAATCAAGCATCAGTATTGTTAAAGGTCCCCAGGAGGTCCCACTGATCCAGTGTGTGCCCAAAGTTGATAATCGCTGTTTTGGTCCAGTCTTCCTGTTTTAAAGTGAAACAATGGCTCAGAAAGGGTGGGTCACCCGACCAGAACCAGGACCCAGGGCCCCTGTCCCCGGTTACCACTGATGGAGCCCACTGTTATCATGTAGTTCAGACCTCGCTCTGCATCTGGAAGAAGTTAGCCTGGAGTTAGCCCTCTAGCAGAGTTGCTGGATAGGAGATTCCCTCAGACTCGGCAGGAGGCAGATGACCAACCCTGTGATTGGAAGAGTGTGACTGACTCAGGGATCTTGTACTGTGTTGTATTTAAGGATCCCCCAAACCGAGACCCAGTTTTCTCCTGGGTGACGAAGGGCAGCCAAGGACTTCTTAGTGATCCCTGGAGATCTTTCGTCACTGGAGTCGCTAGTCTCTCAGGAGCAGCTGCTGAGTATGTTAGAAAGAGCCCAGAGCTGAGCAGGGGGAAGTCCCATGCCAGCCTTGTTGTGCCCCTATGTGGTTATGGGGCTTTGGATCAATCACTCACTCAAAGTTTCTGAGCCCATGAGAAACTAAGTGTCTTGAAGTAAATCCTATAGCCCTTTCTCCTGGTAGCTGCTACCACTAGCCTGTAGTCATTTGGATTGGGGGTTGGGGGGTTGGTATAGTAGGCTTGTCCCGGAGTCTCAGTTGTCCTCATCTGTAAAGTGGGGATATTTATAGCAGCTGGCCTTCCATATCCACCTCAGAGCATTATTGTAAGGAGCCTAAAGGACCTAAATAAATTCCAAAAAGTAGAGAGCAGGTTACACGGAAGCCCAAACACAGGCCCAGCCTCCCCTACTGTAGCAGAAGGCATGAGTGTTAGAAGTCAAAATTTACTTCCCCAAATATTCCTTTCCTCTTCCCTCTCACTGAGTTCTATGTTTCCAGCACCCATTAGGAAGTCAGGGGATGTGATCATTGTACCTCTGGATAAACAGCTGCTCCCATGGCCGCCTTTGCCAGGTGCTCCTGTGTGAGCCCTTTCCAGGGCATGACTGCCCCAGGGAGGGTCAGGGTGGACCTAGCAATGGGAGGTGGGGATGTGGAGGGAGTAGGCTCCAGATTGGCTACTTCCTCCCACAAGGGAAGTTAAACTCTTCCTTTTGTAAGTGTCTGGCTGGCTGCATGGTCCCTGGGCTGGCAATGCTGGTTTCTCTGGGGCCCTAGCAGGAAGCAGTCTTGCTTCCCAAAGCAAAGACAAGTTTCTTGTCACAGGTGGTGGTTTTCTGGTTAGAGGCAGCCGTGGTTATGAACCCCCTCCTGGAGCTCTGGGGTCTGCAAGCCAGGCGGCAGGGAGAGGGAGGTGAGAAAACTAGAGAGCTCAGCCAAACTTGATTAGGGAGGAAGAATCTGCTGGTACTTCCCGAAAGCTAGGCCTGCCTCTAGGCGGGGAGAAAGTCAGAGCGGTTCGTCCCTGTGCCCGCCTACCCCGCCCCTCCCTTCTGCCTCGGGGTTTGCCCAGGCTGCTCAGAGCACAGAATTTACAGTAAATGTTGTCACCAGTGGAAACTCTCAGAGGGGGCGAGGAAAAGGGCTAGAGGAAGGGGCCAGGACTCCCGGCCCCCAGTTCCCGTCTTACCAACACCCCCCAGTCTCATGTGTTGCTTTATCTTACCTTTCGGTAAAGAGGGGATGCCCTCCCTCTGGGATGTGCCCGTAAACAACCAAATGGTAAGACAAAGGAGCCAGCCCCACCCGGCAAAAAAAGCAGCCCGTGCCTGTGATCCACCATTATGGCTCTTGGTATCTGACACCTCCACCACCCTTCCATCCTATTTTAGAGATGAGGGTTTCCTTTGTACTGACCTAGGCACATTTTCTAGCTGAAAGCCACACACAGGAAATGCCAGGCTGAGGCTGAGCATGCTCAAATCTGCCTTTGATAAACGGATGGAAGTTGGCTTGATGGCTAAGAGCACAGTCTAACCTCCTTTACCACTTAACCGGACACGTGAGTTAAGGCAATTGGCAATGTAACTAGCTCTCTCATTAGTCTGCTGCTCATGCTTCCAGTGGATTATGTAAGGCAAATTTTAAATGTCAAGGTATTTCACATTTCCTCACTTCCCATCATAATTGTGAGTCAACTTTTAGTTCAGCAGTTGATATTATCAGCCAATCAATAAACATTTTGAGTTCATACGCTGTGTCAGGCACTTAATAAGTGCTTGAATAATTAAAACAATTTTAATATCATATTTAACTAATGTTTTCAAACTTGTCTGATCATTAGAATAACCTATGGCACTTGTTAAAAATTCGGATTCCCAGAATTCACCCCACATCTCAAACCTCTCGAGTTTAAATCTCTAGATTTGAGGAAGGGCCTGAAACTACATTTTTTTAATAAGTCCTTGAATTAATTCTAATGACATGGTAAGTTTGGGAAATGCTGACCTACATCAAACAGAACTAGAACAATAAGACCTGGACTCCAAATAATCAGGATTCTTTTTAAACTTAAATGTAATTTTTTTTGCATTTCCAGTGCCATTTTCCCTTCCGCTGTGGCAACCAATGACTAGCAGGAAAGGTCTGTTTGACTGAGTCAAGGAATGTGAACCTTAAAAGTACATTGGAAATCCAATTCCCCTGGGTTTTCTGAAGGTGCAATTGTTCCTAGTAAATACTAATTCCGGAGTGTAACCGTTGATTAATTAATGATATGATCTGTAATCAGTACTCCTTACCTGACTTGTCCTGATTGGCGTGTATCTGATGGGTTCTCCTAAGCAACAGGGGCAAAGTGTTTCTGGAAAAGAGGAAGCACAGGTTCTTGGGACACACCCAGAATGCTGTACAACAGGTTCTTGGGTGAGCAGAGCAGAGTGGAATCAAACACTGACCATTTACTATTTAAGACCCCAAGTGTCCAGAATCTGTGTGACACAGACATGGATTCCATTTGTAAGACTAAATGCAAACACTTGGAAAACACATAGTATAACAGCGTGGAAGAATAAAATCAGTATGAGATGTTCTCGTAAACTCTTTTCCATTTTTTCAGGCTCTGGCCTGGCACACCCTGTTTCCCTTGACATACACTTGCCACTCTCCACCCATTTACACACTCTCAGAGACCTATGTACATACATGCACAAAGGAGCACGCTAATACATATTCACACATGAGTTCATTCACACATACACCTCTGTTAGTTGGGACCATCGGAAACGGCCATGCTTGTAGATTAAGACAGAAAAATGTCAGCAATTTCTTATGGCTCAACCTAGTATGTATGCGTACAACTGCACCGCTATACACATGCTTGTGCAAATGCACTCATACAGCACATACAAATACGCACATGTGCACACAGGGTCCCTGGTGGCCTGCACCCTGACTGCTAGAGACAAGTCTAATCTGGACTGCCCCTGCTACCCCCTCCGCAACCTCGGGGCCTGCCTTGACATTAATCTCCAATGCCAATCCCTCCCCCTCACAGGAGAGTGAAGACCTGGAGAAACAGAACGCAGCTCTGCGCAAGGAGATCAAGCAGCTCACAGAGGAGATGAAGTACTTCACGTCGGTGCTCAGCAGCCACGAGCCCCTGTGCTCGGTGCTGGCTACCAGCACATCTTCGCCCCCCGAGGTGGTGTACAGCACCCACGCTTTCCACCAGCCTCACGTCAGCTCCCCGCGCTTCCAGCCCTGACCTTTTCCAGAGCTGGGGAAGAGCAGAGCCCCAGCTACTCCAGCAGGCCTTGGGAGGCGCACACAGACAGTAGCCAGGCTGCTTTTGTCCCTCAGAGCCCTCTGTCTACCTGGAGACATGGACACAGAGGCCTGGACAAGGACCGAGCACAAACCGGACTGTCGCAGCTGGAAGTGTGTGAGGCCTCCCAGCAGGGCGGCAGCCCAGCAGCATGTGCTGCACCCCCCATGGGTTGTACTAAACATAACGTTCAAGACCCACAGCACAGAGAGAGAAGGGCAAGCAAGGATTATTTTTCTAAATAAATGTCTTAAAAGAAACCAATTGGGTAAGGCAGTTGTCCCTTGAAGCCTTAAATTCTGTGGGGCTGGGCTTTCTTTTGTTCTTGGCCTCAGGAGCCCTTCAAACTCTGGAGACTTTGCTATTATCTCTCCTTTTCCGTGGTTTGTTCATCTACTTGGAAAGCTGGGATTTTCAAACACTCTTCAATGCTCCCTCTTGGTTGGCGTCTTCTTGATTGTCCTCCCCAAATCACCTCACCGTGACCTCCCTCCTTCCATCCTCACTGCCTCATGCTTTCTAGATTGACAGTGGGTCATTCTCTAGACAGAGAGAAGGACCAGTATAAGATGCCATTGGGTGGAATGGTCATTCCAGTTGATATTCTCATCTCCCACTCACACAACTATGCTTACTCAGCTCTGTCCAGACTATGGGTAATGCGGTGCGCCAGGCCCCGTGTGAGGAATTCTAGTAACACGAGGACAGTACCTCACATGGAAGGCAATGCTTTCCTCATGCTCTCCTGGGGCAACTTGGGCCTTAGAGACACAGGTACATGTCTGCCAACAGGTCTGCATATCCTGCCGAAGACTCCACCTCCCTTGGGGAGCTGTGTGAAGCACACACAACTTTGCCTGTCTCCATGAGGCTCCACAGGCTGCCATTTTGAGTACAGTTCGAGGGCAGCCATGGCTCAAGTAATATAAGGTTGTCTTCAGGGATTCAAATTGATAGTTTTGGCAGAGCCTGAAACCAGTGTGCCCTGGTTGACCTGCTCCGGTGTCCACCTGCTCCTCAGAGATTCCCAGGCTGAGTGCTAACTGCCCTGCATGCTGCAGCCTTACCCAAGAGAAATGGCAGGGCCTGCCCACACACAGGCCCTGCCGAGCCAGCTGGGGCCAAAAGTGACAGCATCTGATTCAGCCCCTTCAGCAGCTACCCTCCGTCTCATCCCTTGGTCCTTCAAAGGGATGGCCACTGCCAGCCACCTGCTTCTCTGCTGGCAGTTATCTTAAGATATGGTGACCCCAGGGGAAAAGAGGGGAGCAGGCCTGGTTCTCTATGCCAGCACCTCCTCAACCTGCTGGTCGACAGCTCTGGTTGCTTTAAAGCAAGGTGTCAACTCTGAACCTCTCCCTCCCAAATCTCTCCTACCTCACTGGGATTGTTCCAGTATTGGGCTAGTAGCGTGAATACTAAACTCTGCAGAGGCCTGGAAAAGCTGCGACCTCGCATGTTGTCACCTGACCTCCTTGTGGCTCCTCTTTGGGAGGATGCTAACTCAAGGGCCTCTGAGAGTGCCTTGCCACTGTTGGGCCCCTCACCCCTGAAGCCAATGTCGTGGATGCCCAGTGTGTGGGAACTGGGTTCAGTGCCTTTGTTATGCATCTGTTTTTTGTTGTTGTTTTGATTTTGTTCCCCAAGTATCAGCATTGCTTCCAGTGCAGGATCTGGCATCTTAACCACTGGTCTCCCAGCAAAACTTAGTAGATAGTGCTCTTGTTCCAGTGCATGGACGCAGTGTAGACGGGGGTCTGCGCTGAGTGGCTGCAGCAAGGAGAATCTCTCCCACCCATTTTCTCCAGGGCCTGGTTTTGGGTAGCTAATACTCTGGGTAACTCTTTCCCTGTGTTAACCTGCAGACCAAAGAAGCCAGTGGTCACTTCAGATGTTGCATGCATGGAAAATAATTCATTTTTCTTTCACAGTCTTAAGAAGCAGAACTTTTGGCTCTGCTTTCTTTATAACTAGCTCTGCCAGGGTCTGGCCTCTCATGGGAGGCTGGGGCAGGCTTCCTTCCAATCAGAGGGGTTTTTTTTCCTCCCCACCCCTTCTCTAGTGCTGTGATTTCCCCCCCAGAAAGCCCCACAGAAGACACATGACCTGGTCTGGGCATCTTCTGAATGACATTCAGGGTCAGAACCAGAAATGAAGAGCTCACGTGCACTGTTCCCATCTCTCGGCAAGGACTGCTCTTCCCCTTTCATTCTCCACTTTCTAGTGACCCTAGGCAGTTCTACTTCTCCTTTCTGATCAGTCTAGTGGAGGCAGCAGAAGGCTGGGTCTCGGCCAAGTGTCAGTGCTGACTTCACCTCCTCACAGGGAAAATGAAGGGGCAGCTAGGAATAGATTTCAACTTCCAGAGCTTTGACCATAGATGTCCCACCAACCAGGTTCTGTCCCAGCCTCCTACCCATGACAGGGGTAGCACCCTCAGGCTGATGGGCAATGGAGCCACACTCAGTGCTTCCAGGGCCCAGGCAGGCACTGTAAGTACACGAAGCTCACTGGTCAGAGGAATTGGCAGTGGCGGGGAGGGAGTGCTTACCTGCCTGGAATAAGCAGCTGCCTCCTTGGTCCTAGCCTATGCTGCCTTGTGGAAATTCAGGCCCAGTGTCAGTAGATCTTTCAATTTGTCAAAAAAAAAAAAGTCCAAATTAGAATTGCCACATGAAATCTCCCAATTTTTGAAACATTCTGCAGCTCAAACAAAATATGTTTGTAAAGCAGGTTTGCCTCTAAAATGTGCAGGGCTTGGGGCAAGAGTACAGACAGAGGCCACATAGCATAGGTCTAAATATTTATGCATTGTAAATGAAGCTTTAAAATATGTTAAACAGAATACATTCTTTTTTCCTACCTCGACAAATACATCTTTATAACAACCTGGGAGGCGTCATGAATTTAGAAGTCTTCGATGCTGCAGAACTTTGTATATGAGCACGAGTGCAGCCTGCCCTCTTCTCTTCCTTCCCCTGGTGCCTCCTGCACCACTGCAGCCTCACGCTCAGGTTGGTGCACATACCAGCCTGCAAGACCGGGTTCCATGCACAATCCTCCCCCACAGACAGCCATCTGGGCCACCCCTCGGGTCCAGGGCTGCACGTACCAGTGGTCTGGTCTACCCTGCAAAAGAAGTATCAGGGGAAGAGGGTTCCAGCTCCTGGAAACCAGCTGAGGGCCACTCAGGCGGGAGAGTCCAGTGTCCTAGGTGTGTGGGGCATGGTCTAGAAGGAGACAGGGCTCTGGGTTGTCGTGTCCCTTTGCCCCCATGGGAAGTGGTATAGCAGGAGGTGGGCCCTGTAATGTGGGGAGTCCAGAGCAGGGCCCTCTTTTGCCCAGTCTGAGGCTGGCACTGCAGGGGCCTGCCAGTCTGTAACCCCGCTCCAGGTCAACGCGGCCTCCCTGGAAAGCCCAGGCTAGGAGGGGAAGGCTCTGTGCAGTGACAAATGGCACTCGACAGCATTATTCTTATATATCACTTTGACATGAGGGTTCTTGGAGAATGTTTGTTTCGCCACCTTCCGTCCTTGGTGTTTATCGCTTACCAGCAGTGCTATTCCCTGAGTTAATGTCAAAGCGAATTACAGGAAGGCCAGATTTTTAGTCTTCTGATTGAGAAGTGTGGGTGGGGAGAGAGAGAGAGGTGAAGTCAACTCAAAGGTCACAGGGTTGCCATCTGCTGGACCCAAACTTACCAGCAGTGTTTATTAATACCTCCAGCCAATGCCCCAGTTGTGGCTGTGGCTTTACTGTGAAGGAGGTAAGCCAGCTGGGTGTCCCACTTCTTTCCGGGACAGACAGACTCTCTGTCTCTCTGCTGCTCTGGCCTCCTTCTCCCTTTCAGGTTTCAGTGCCCCAAAGTGGCTCAGGAATTTCAGAGGGGGAAGGCGCTCATGAACTAAGACCAACACTAAGGTGGTGAAGATTTAATCATCTTTTATCTCTGTCAGAGGAGATTGGCATTTTAAGAGTCACTTTGGGAGAATACTTCCTGACCCAAAGGAATGAGTGTCTAATGGTGGCATTTTAGGCTTTGTAACAAGTGTGTAGAGGAGACATGCGATGGGATTCTTGCCATGTGGATGACCAGCCACTGCACTGGCCTTGCGTGGGTACTAGGGGAATGGGAGATGGGAGTGGGAAGGGAATAGTGACATATCCTTCCTAAAAATCTTGTTTTTCAATTACTTGACATGTGATTTGAGTATCTACTGTCAGGAAAATAGAATAAAAATTTGACCTTGGTTTAAAGAATCTATCTAGCAGGCAGAAATAAGGAGCCCCCTCTTAGGGGAATTCACTAGGGAAATTTGCATAGACAAATCTCCTTGCTGCCTGGGAGATTTTTTGGCTTCTGGTAGATTTCTGGTGACAGATTGCTGAACTTGTCACTGTACCTGGAAACCAAGGTTAAGATCAGTGACAGAGACTGATAATTGACCTCTCAAAGCCATTCCCGCCCTTTTCTTATGGAGAATCCTCATTTTGTCTAACGTGGCAATGTGCCTGGCTAAACAGATGACATTTCTCAGACTCCTTTGCAGCTAGGAATGGCCATGTGACACCGGCCAATGAGAAATAAGCAGAAATTGCTGGGTAAGGCTTACAGGAAAGCTCTTGAAAAGGTGGGGAATCTCATTTGGCACACGCCTTTCTCCTTCTTTGTCTGGAAGGCAGATGTGATGTAGGAGGTAGGGCAACCATCTTAGGAACACGAGACAACCATGTGTACAAAGGGGGAAAAGAGATTCTGGGTCCCTGGTAATGCTGCAGAAATGTGATGATACACGCTCTGGAAGGCCTGCCTCTGGGTTTCTTTTAAGTGAAAGTCAAAAAGCTGTTTTGGTTAAACCACTATGCATTGCCCTATTGAGTGCTTACTTAATTCTGTCTAATGCAGGAGCCAAGAGAACAAACAACCAAACAGGGAATTGAAACCATTCCCCTAATTCAGTGGTTCTCAACTGGGGGTGATTTTGTCCTTCAAGGGACATTGGGCAATGTCTGGAGACATTTTGGGTTGTCACAACTTGGGAGGCAGGTGCTACTGGCATTTAGACATAGAGACAAGGTGTGCTTCTAACTACCCTACATGCACAGGACAGACTCCACAACAAAGAATTGTCCAGCCACAAGCGTCAGAAGTACAGAGGGTGAGAAAACCTACAGCTAGCCCTAGTGTTTCCAGAGCACTGGATCTGAGTCCACTCACCTACCCTGGCACCCTTGTCCATCCTTCTGCTCTTGGAAAGAAACCCTTGTACTAGACAGGCTGAAAAATCCATTTCTTTGACTGTATTTTGCACTTTCCTTTCACTAAGCCTTTGCTCACGAGCTGTTTCCTCTGTCTAGAATCCCTCTATCATTTTTTCAGTGGTTCTGTAGGTGGGGCCCAGGAATCTTCATTTTTAGTAAGATTCCCTGGTGATTCTGACATAAGTAGCATGAGATGATTCTGATCCAGGCGGCAGGAGATGCATGACTTTATTATGCCACGTTTCATTGTTTTTTGAAATTCTACCCATTTTTCAAAATCCAACTGAATCGCCACAAATGCAGGATGAGTTTAGGCAGTATTTGCATAACACTTATTTACTTAGTTGAATATATTTATTCTAATAAGCCTAATGGCTTTCCATTTATTATAATGTGTGAACAATAATATAAACAGAGCCTCTTTAAGATGGAGCTGGGAGCTGCCATGACAGAGAAACTGCTTTGCCCGTCTTACGCCTCAAATCTTTGTAATATTAAAACAGGGCAAAATAACCTTTGGACCGGGCCTAACCAACGTTGTGTTTCAAAAAACTGCTTGCAAAGATAAGAAAGCAGATATTATGACTACTGGACTGACTACTGGACTGAAAATGAAAAACATTGTTTAACATTAACATCACTATGTTATCTGCACCAATAGAAATGCCTTCCTTCTATTGATGTAATTGTTGCTTTCCCTTTCTCCTAAATACCTGTTGCCTTTGTTTCCTAATTGGAACATTATTTTGGTTTCTGCCTGCATCAATGATTCCCAAATAGCTATTCCTATTGATTTCAAATGCTTTTTTGCTCTCCCTTTGAAAGGCTTTTTTATTTTTAGGTTAACAAATGATATATATGTTCCTTTACAAATAAATTTACTCTAAAAAAAAGTGAATTGATTTAAAGAAACCTGCTAAAAACACAGTTGCTTAGGAAAGCAACACTTTTGTTACTGTACACAGTAGGTAAAGATTTGCTTTGTTTTCTACATTGTTGCTTTTTAATGTGCACAGAAGATAAGGAAGAAGACTGTGAAAGAGAGATGAATAAAACCTCTGTGTTGGCCCAAACCAAGATCAGTTATATTCTTCATTGGTTTAAAAATACATATATTTAGATTTTTAAAGCTTAGCAAATACAGGGTATAAACACTAAAGTTTGAAAGCCCAGGAGCATCCCTGGAATTTCCCCTTTTTGTTTTCTCTAGAGAACACACAGGCTTAAAAAGTGAAAAGCATTATATCTCATTTCCCTATCTTGTGGCATTTTAAGGTACTGACACTAAACTTTCCAAACCACCTTGCAATGCACAGTCATCAACATAGGTCCCCTTTCCTGAAGATCAACTCTTCATAGCTATGTCATTGGAGCAGTGGCACTGGCTTGAGAGTCACATCAGTACCGGGTCCTGCCCCCGTGCCCATGAGCACATCTTCTCTCAGGAAAGTCAGCAGTATATACATCAAATGCTTATCAACTACCTACAGGCACGTGGCATGACTGGAGTTTTACAGTTACTTAAGGTGACTGAGGTGAAGTTCCTCAGGTGAAGGTGAAGACCCAAATCCTTGATGGGACCTTGGAGACCTTACATCCTCTACCCCCCAGCTCATCTCACACTTCAGAATTTTTCTCATGTTGTTCATTGTCAGCTGACCACTCTTTGTCCTGTACTTCGCCTCCATCTATTTAATTCCTACCTTTTCTTCAAATACAGGCATACCCTGGAGACGTTGCAGGTTCGGTTCCAGACCACTGCAATAAAGTGAGTATTGCAATACAGTAAGCCATAATCTTTTTGCTGGTGGAGGGTCTTGCCTTCAATTTGTAAAACGAGGTGTGCCTGTATCAGTGTAGAGGAGTTTGGGCCAATTCCCAGACTAAACAAGATCCCCAGTATCACATGGTTTCAGAGCACCACATAGCCTTCCTTCATAGTCATTAACAGACTGAAATCTCACTTTTATCTTTGTGGTTACTGGGTTAACATTTGTCTCCATTCCTAGACCATAAGGTTCTGTGATGGCAGAACCTTGCAAAGGTTTTGTTCACCTTTGTATTCTTAGCCCCATGCACAGTAGTAAAGACCCTGACAGATAGTAGGAACTCAACAAATACTTGGTGAATGAATGAATGCAAGAATGGATGGCAGGATGGATGGCAGGATGGATGGATGGATGGAGCAGAGTGCCTGCCTTCTAGGAATGTATAATCCAGGATAATTCTTATTCTGACAATGGAATACAAGTAACAACATAAACATTCACCAACATATGGACAGTAAGCATCAATCAGATCTTTCAAGAGCAGGAATCAAGGGACAGGGACTCATTCCTGTGGAGATGGTAGAGATTGGGAACAGGAGCCCCAGGTGGGGCCAGAGGAAGCTAGAGTGGTGGGCTGTACCTCTTGAGTCACACTGTCATCTAACTTTTAGTCTTGTATCAGTATGTCACAGATAGAGGCAAGGAACAGGACCAAAGCAAAAGCAAGCTAGAGTCCTGAATAGGACTCTGTAAAAGGACCTTCAGCTCTCTCTACCCTCGGCAGCTTCTGTTCTATTCCTCAAAGTCCTGCTTCCATGATAATGTACAATGAAAGCTGGTCTGCTTGCCTGCCTATCTGCCTTTCTATGCCCCTCCCCTTACACACACACACACACACACACACACACACACACACACACACACATTCCAAAACCAATCCTCTGGCCCAGAAAGGAAGAGGACACATTCCTAAGCAGCCTCTTCAGTTGGAACCTCAAATATGACAGCCATGTACGTTGATTTCACCTAAGATCATGGGGAGATGGACGAAGGGAGGGAGGGAGGGAAGGAGAAAGGAAGGACCTCTTATAGTAGGCTTGTCTATTTCAGGTTAAAATTGCCTGCGACTCCATCAGATGTTTGTGTCCCACTGTTTATCCCCAGGGGTAAGAGGAACAAGGCTGTAGGAGCCCCCAGTCCTGAGGAACCAGCGCTGACTGGGTGGATCTGGTGGTGTTCAGGAAGTTTATAGTACTACTAGGATAGGGATGTAGTTCTGTCAGGGTCTAACCCCTGTGGGCTAGAGACAGGGTAACCTAGAACTGGGATGCTGATGATTGGAGGAGTCAATTTTCACCACCTAGAATCCATTGTTCCTTCTTTCAGTAAAACACCCTTATTTCCTTTTTAAGAATTGCCTCTTTCCAGTGTGTAGAGCTATCAGTCAGGTGCCTTGCTTTACCTGGCCAAGGTACAATCATGTGACCCAGGCTGAGTCAATCAGACTCTTTCCTTGATTCTTGAATAGAGAAAAGAAAAAAAACCCAAAATAGTGGGGGCTCCACGCCAACCATGAAGCCCTGAACAGAGAATTCCTATGGTGGAGAACTGCCCTGGTTTTGCCTTATTCTGAGCATTTTCTCCAGCTTACCTTTGGAGTCTGAGCCATACAATATCTTTCTAACAAGTTCACTTCCTCCTTAAGTCAGCCAGAATAAGCTTCTATTAAGAAACCTAAAACTCAGAAATGATGAATCATACCTGGGTTTCCCAGGAAGTGAAGCTGTGGGGGCTTCTAGATCCTAATTCTCAGGTGTCAACAGTAGTAGACTGCTTTTTGAGAGGGTTCTGGGATGCCCTGTGCACCACTCAAAACTGGGCCTTCAGCCAGCACTGCACCAGCCTCTGCTGTGCCTGCTCTGGAGAAGACACACACTGCTTCTGGCAAGAACTCCAGGCTCTAAGTTGAAAACCATCACTGGGCATTTGCACTATCCATCCCCTTTAGTTCATTCTTCGTGGAGCCCAGCTAACTTGCTGGGGGGTGGGGGAGCCATATTCAAAATTCAGGCCAGGCACTGGCCTGTCAGAATGGATGGAGTTGGAGCAGGTCAAGTTGTGCCCTGCATTGCAGCATGGAGGGGCACAAGAGAGGGGCCAGAATGTAAATATTTTAATATTTTAACAACCAGTTCAACTGCACTGGGTGCACACCACCTGGGTATCAGCTCAGTGCTTACAAAACTGAGCTCTGAGGGAAGAACTCTGTCCAGTGTGTGTCTTTCTGCTGTCCTCTCCCTTTGCTCCCCTACCTCTTCCTGCCTAGCCACGGGCTTTGCACAGAGCAGGTGAACACACATTTGTAAATAAGAATGGCACTCCCCGGGTAGGAGAAAGAAAATGAAGAGGAAGAAAATGAGTAGAAGGAGAGAAGGGGGAAAGTTGGGTTTGTTCTAGAAAAATCACACTTTGGACCTTCCCCCTGCTTTCCCACTCCCCCACTCCAAAATGTTTATCTAGTGCTTAAATAGGCATCAGGGGGACTCTTGAAAGAGGAAAAAAGGTGCAAAATAAGGGCCATGTAGGAAGGAGTAAGGGTACGAAGCTGTTTAATCTTGTTGGAGGCAGGGAGCAGAGCGGCTGCCATTTATCATATCCGTACTTACCTCATTGTCTATTATTTTTGGAGATGTTATCATCCCCACTTTATAGATAGAAAAACAGATTCAAAAGAGGTTGAATGGTTTGCCCGAGATCACAGGGCTAAGTGCGGAGATGGGTCGGTCTCAAACACATTTCTTGCCTCCAAAGCTGGAGCTTGAGTGCACTACTGCTGCTCCCAGGACAGAGGGCGCGGCAGCCCTGAGTTAGTGCTGCCACCTAGTGACAAAGCCGAGAACTGTGGAAACAAACCTTTCCCTTCTGCCTTCTGCCTGCCTCCTCCAGACTCCATCTCCACTTCCCAGCTTAAGAGAGACCCAGACAGTTTGAGTTCTACCTCTTGCAGCCAACCATTACCTGTTTTGGCAGAAGAAGTTTCTGCCAAAACAGGTAATGATACAGAGAACCGACCTCTAGATGTAAGCTGGCACCTCATCAAGCTTTCTCACTGTATCCCACAGCACAGCTCTGAAGAAAGATTTGTTGAATAAACGACCAGGGATGCAAATCTCCACAGGTCCAGGGATCAACCTGGTCTCCATAGACAACCTCTGAAGACACTTCAGTGTGAAGATCAAGGTTGATTACATCCCAGTCTAGGGCCAGGACTTCAGCCTCAGTGTGGGTCCTGCACAGTCATTTTCTTTGAGCATAAGTGTATGTCCCTCATACCACATTAAGCAGCTTGTCTTGCATTATATAATTGCATCTGAGACCCAAATAGATCGACGCAGCATAGAGGGACTCGAACCCAGATCCTCAGCCTCCAAGTGCCGTGTTCTCTCTGCTCCAACACTCTGTCTTACAGCCCCACTTCCCCCCAGTCCAACTCACCCTATGAAACCTTGTTTTTAATCAGCCTAGTCATCAGATGTGATGACTCAAGAGTCGATGTGAGACAGACTGCCAGGGTGAGAAGGTCCTGTGTCAGCACAGCGGCTTTCCTGACCTTTAAGGCAACGAGGAGTTACCTCAATCTGAAACGTGTGGCTGCCAAGTGATTTCAGTCTTAACCATAACAGATCATAATAGCTGGGGAAAGAAGCAGAAGCAAGCCCTACTCCCTGCACTTCCCATGGCTTTTTCTGGGTCTTCTCCCAAACCCAAGGTCACCGGAAACATGGAAACCAGAAGCTCCATGTTCCTTTTATGGATCTTGGAACCTTGTTGCAGATGCAGAGAGAATAGAGGGTTACCTTCTAGAAGGCAGGATGGTCTCACCAAACACATGCTTCACTCTGCCCAAAATTAATCCGGTAACTTCCCTATTTCATCCTCAAAGGTTGCCTCCAAAGTGCATCATTTGTGTCGAGAAATCCACTTTAGATTATGTGCTATGTAAACCGGTTGCCTATAGTGATGAAATGAACAACAGAATAGTTAGCTCTGCCCCAACACCATGTACCTAATGAGAGCAGAAAGTGGTGCACTCTAAAGAACTTTTTTTTTTTTACCTGAAATATCTGTGTCACCCATCTAAACTAGTGATTTCTTACCTTTGGTGGTCATCAGACTGCTTTGAAAATCTGCTGAAAACTGCAGACCCATTCTTCCCATTACAAAATATGCAGGCACTTATCAAATTTGGATTATGTTTGACTTCAGGGGTTCATAGACTCCCATGAAACTCATTTGTAGACCCCCCCCCCCAGGTAAAAAGCCAAACCTTTTATCAGTTAACACAGCAAGCACCCAAGACTCAAGAAACACAGCTGCTGGTAGAAAGTGCAGTCCAGTCATGCAGCATTGAATAGGGAGTCAGAAGTTGTCATCATCTGTCACCATTTAGCAAACAAGGAGGTCCTCATACTTTCACGAAATAAAACTGCTTGACATGAAGCAGAAGGTCTGACTGAAGAGCCATCTTGATCAGGCAGCTCTGATATAATGTGTCATCTATGGCGAGAAGGGCAGATTGGGGATGAGGATGGGACGAGGTGCAGGGATGGAATGAAGACATGTTAGGTACTTTATTTGATAACTTTTTCATGGTTGGAAGCTGAATGTGTTTTTTCTTTAAAAAAATATATGTAATAATGTCCGTTCGACAAAATGCTCTTGTGCTAATACAGCCATGTCAAGTACCTTCCCAGTGCAGTGAATGGAAGGTTAGGACAACCTTTGTGAGACAGGTGGCTGTCCATAGACATGTCTTATGTCCACAAGGACATAAGAACCCCAAACTTTGTTCCTGTGGCTTAAGGTATTTATTACAACCAAAGTGCAAATGCTCCTAGTAAGAGTAATATCAGGCGTTTGGTAATACTTTGTCTTATCAGCCGTTTACTTTGTAGACAGGATTTTTGCCTGCTCCTTTTCCGAAGGTGTTCTTTTGATTCACAGGAGGATAGAGAGGGCATAAGAATGCTTGGGGTGAGAGGAGGGGATGGGAGAGGACTTGGAGGATGGGAGCTCGAGGCATTGGAAACAAATTGAATGTGTCATGATTTCTATCAAGATTGATCTTGGTTTCAATCAAGTCTCAATGGATTAAGTTGATTGAATCATTTGCCTCAAAACAAATTCTGGCCATCAAAATATTAGTCCCTGTTCCTGCTCCATCGTCATTTAAGTGTCCTGAGTAGAGCTTTTATGTTATCAAGCTATCTTTATGCTTCATATTGGGAGGTACTGCTGTTACTGCCGTGTGCATGTGTGTGTGTGTTTGCACGTGTGGACATGTCTGCCAGGTTGGGTCTGTTTGGAAGTCCAGGACAAAGTCCTACTGCTTTCCATACTAGGTGCCTGTGAGTCTTTGGTTTCTATTCCTATTTACATCTCGTAAGAATCAACTTCCCTCCCCTGCCGCATCTCTGGTACCTGCTCCACTGTCCATTTGCTTATTGATTCATTCATTCAACAAAAATATATTGAGCGCCCACCTGTGCCAGGCACACTGCTAGGGACCTAGGATGGAGAGATGAGTGACGCAGACCCATCCCTGCCCTCATGGAGCCTAGAGTCTGGTGGAGGAAACAGACACCAAACAATGAATTATACTAATTGGTGAACAACAACTGTGAGAAGAACCATGGGAAAGAAGCATGGAGAACTAGGAAAGCATATGCTGAGGACCTGACCTATTGTGAGGAGGAGGGGCCGTCTGGGAAGTTTTGTCTGAGGAAGTGCTATTTCAACCGAGCACTGAAAAATGAGTACTGTCAAGCAGTTGGAGCAGGAGGAGAAGCATGTTGTAGGTAGAGGGAATAGCACATGCCCAGTGTGGCCTGAGATGACATGGAGATGCTATCTCCTAGCTTGAGACGTCCAATTAACTGAAGAGATGACTGTAGTTCTTCCTAACTTCACCGCTTTTGAAAGTACTGATGAGTTACATTTATTTGCACAGAGGGAGGCCCCCATTTTTAACAGTTGGTAACATGACCTGACTAGCTCACCTGTCAGTGCATCCATGACTCTCACCCCAGAGCAGACACTTCCATCCCTCTCCCTCATTCCTCTCTGGATTCTCCCAACTACTCCCTTGTCTACTCTCTAAAGCAGCCAGAGTGATCCTTTTACAACGCAATCGACCACATCACTTCTCTGCTTAAAACCCTCTCCTAGCTCCTTACCTCAACTGAAGCCCAAGTGCTCACCAGAGTCCATTCAATCTGGCCCCCACTTACCTATCTGACCTCCTGTACCCCCACTCTCCCTCTCAGTCTCTCTACTTCATCCATACCAACCCTTCTGCTGTGCCTTGAACATACCAACCATGCTGCTACCTCAGGGCCTTTGCACTAGCCATTCTCTGTGCCTGGGGCACTCTTGCTCCAGATGTCCACATTGCTTGTTTCCTCACTTCTGCTCAAATGTCAACTCCTCAGAGAGGCCTTCCCTAACCATCCCCTTACTCTACGTCTTGTTACTTTAAATGAAATTATGTTCATTGTTCACCCATTGACTGTCTTCTCCATGTCCTTGTAAACTTCAAGAAGTTCAGGAACTTGCCAGTGTGTTCACCATTATGAGCACACAGGAGTGTGCTTACAGCAGTGCTGGACACATAATCAGGACTCCACAATATTTGCTGAATGAATAAATGAATGAATAAGTATTACCACCCCAACACCACCCTCCACCTCGCCTCCTCGCCTCTTCTCACTAACTTCACTGAAGGGGAGGACATCTTGATGTCAAGATGTCCCAAAGGTTCCTTCTGATGGTCCCAACTTCCCCAACACACTAGCCAGGAGCAGGATTTTGATAGCCATGGAGATGGAGGGATATGTTAGCTTCCAAAATGAGCGAATGTCTGGGATACAGAGGGAAACAAGGTCCTAGATGATACTTGAGTCGAGGCACAGAGGGGAGACGGGGTCCTGTCCCACGTGCCACAGAGCCCAAGGGGGATGGAAACAGGTGTGTCAGTAGTTTCGTGTTGTGGTTACCTGATTCATAGACAGAGCGGGACCACATCAGCAGATGAAATTAAGTGACACACAGCAGACTGTTGTCACTGTGTGAGTCTGGTAGCTGTTTTCCATCTGAGTTTATACCCATTCCTCTAACTCAGACATGCAGGGTGTTATGGACTGTTTGTGTCTCCCCACCAACCCCAAATTCATATGTTGAAATCTAACCCGTAGGTGATAGTGTTAGGAAGTGAACCTTTGGAAGGTGTTTGGGTCATGAGGGTGGACCTTCATGAGTGGGATTAGTGCCCTCATAGAAAAGACTTCAGAGAGCTCCGTTGCCCCTTCCGCCACGTGAAGACACAGAGAGAAAATGCCTTCAAAGAACCAGGAAGAAGGCCTCACCAGGCACCAAACCTGCTGGCACCTGATCATGGGCCTCCCAGGCTCTGGAACTGTGTGAAGTGAGTTTCTGTTGTTTATCAGGTGTACTTTGGTTATAGCAGCCCAAATGGATTGAGGCACAGGGAGCATAAGAGAAGGAAAGAGTCCTGACCACGTTCCAGTCCTTGGATCTGGCAGTTCCCAAAGCTTCAGCCACACTCTGCCTTTTCTGCTACTTGACTGGGCAACTCTCACTTGAAGTCTGTGAGTCCCGGCAGTGTTCTCGAAACACATTCTCTTTGAGTGTAAGCTGGTTTGAGTTGGGCATCTGTCATTTGCTACCCATTCAAAGTGAAAAGAAAAGGTTGTTGAAAAAATTGGGGTATAGTCAGCACTCTTGGTTTCCCCATTTGAGGCACCAGATAGCACTTTCCAGACTTGTCAGAGCTCAAGGCGGCTGATGCATCAATAGCAAGGACTCCAAAACTATCGACTTGGACAAACTTAAAGGGAATCCATAAATACTTGGGTTTCATTTTGGACTTGTTTGTTTCTTTCTAATTATTCTATTTATTCACAGAATGAAGGTGAACCTGCAGCCTTGAGGGTGCGTGATGCCGAACAGTGAAAGAGGAGAGGATGAATTCAGGACTGTTACTCTCCATAATGTTTGGTTATTTGATTTTCATGGAAATTCACACTGTGAATTTAAAGCAGGGTCGGTGGCCTCTTGATCTGGCAGTGGCTGAGGTAGCAGTGGGAATGTGTGGGAGGCTGAATACAGGAAGGAGAGGGGAACAGGAGGCAGGGGTGGAAACACAACGTGCTTCTCTCCCAGCAAGATGTACCGGCTGACGCTGTTACCCTCCCTCCAGAGGGTATGATCCCGACTCCGCCCTCTGCCCCGCCCTCTCCCCATCTAATTCAGTCCACCACTACCTCTCACCTGCCCACTCCTTCTCATCCTCCTGCCACTTCTGTGTTCACTTCACAAACTTCTTTCTCACCTGAGTGACCACAACAGTCTCCTAAGAGGCCTGTCTGTCCCATGCTTGACCCCACCCACCCCAACTGAATTCTCCACAAAGCAGCCAGTGTACCTTTCCAAGTGACACATCTGACAGTGTCCCTCATCTGCTTACAAACACTCAGTGGCTCCCCTTTGCTCTTAGGAAAAAGTAAAAAATCCTGAATTATGCCTGCACCATCTAGCTGCTGCCTCTCTCTCTGGCCTCACCCTTGAGCTCACTCTGTTCCACCGACACTCACTTTGTTCACCTCCTTAAAGGACCATGCTCCCTCCCAGCTCAGGGCCTTTGCACGTACTGTTCCCTCTGCCTGGAATCCCCTTCCCACTTTTTCTTAAGATCTGGCTTAAGCTCTAGCCCCTCTGTCCTTCTTTGCAAATTCTTACAAATAACCTTCATAGTACATATCCCAATTTTATTTACAGTGTGTGAGCGTTTGATGGATGGTGGGCCTCCAAACTCGAGTGTAAGCTCCATGAGGGCAGGGAGGGACCATGTCTGTTTGGCTCACCACTGGATACCCAACACCAGCCATGGGACTTGGCTAAGTCTTATCTACCTCTCAAGATCCTGCTCAAACATCTCTCTAGAGACCTCCCTGGCTCCCTGCTTTGTCAGTCCATGAACCAGCGTGGACCTCCACCGTGATTTATTGCACTTCCCTGCAATGATTTACTCATACAGCTGTCTCACCACCAGTTTATGGAGTCCTAGAAGGTAAGAACCATTGGTTTTGCTGTGTGGTAAGGAGATAAGCTATTCTGTGACATGCAGAGGTGATTGTGTGAATAAATAAATGACTCTGTTAAGACAGCTCCCTGAGCCTGGGTGCTGTCCCCCACAAGCCCAGGGGCAGAACCAGAAAATTCTGTCTGTCTTTTCTCTAACACTGTGGTTCTAACATGATATAACTCTGCCCGCCAGTGCCCCTCTGCTTTGTCACCCATGTACCTTTCTTTAACTGTTGCCCTGGCAATCAGCAAACTTCACTGCTACCACAGTTCCTCTATTTCATTATGCAAAGAAAGCCTCACACCTTGGGGTGTTCTATAGATTATGCCCCCCCAAAAAAAGCCATTTTAATATCTCTTTCCTCTCTGACCTTTTTTTTTTAGTTAAGTGTTTCTTATGCTTATGCAGCAACTTTTTTGTTTTCTAATTATTAAGAAATATTTAAAATCTATAAAAAAGTATGAAGAATAACATAATGGACACCCAGGAACACACCCAAATATGTACAGCTGAGGAAATAAAATGATGTGACCCGTGTATATAAGCCTTTTCTTTAAGAAGTACTAATACCATATGAGGCCTCTCTAGACACAGCCATGCATTTCTAGGGAACTGAAGAATTAATTTCACACAATGTCTCCAGGACAGAGCCTGGCGTCCCCATATCCAGGCAGGAGGCTTTCTCCTGGACTCTCTTCTAAGGAGAAAGGGTCTCTCTCCTCCTTTAGGCCTCAGCAGGCCCTGACCATATTCCATTCAAGGTCAGACTCGGAGACTCTCTGAACCCAGAGAACCCTGAAGGGGCAGGAATCTAGTATCCCTCTCAGCACAGGATTGCCCTGTGGGCTCCATGAGATGTGGTGAGGGGAAGGCACCTCAGAAAAGAAGAAGGGAAACAAATAAAGGAGACATGAGCATTCAGAACATGGTAAGTGCACATGTTTCCATTCATTTTGAGGTCTTCTGGAAGTGGAACTCCTCTAGGAATTGCATCCCAGAAGTCAATTTAATCCTTCTTTCATTTCCCTTCTGTGGGTCAGACATGGAGTAGACGTTGGGGTTTGAGTGTGAAAGGATATGATTCCTAACCTCAGGGAAGTCATGGTAAGTGAAAGACTTAAAGAAGTCAACAAACATTTATGATATAGTGTGACGGGAGCTACCTCAGAGGTGTACGTGCAGGTACTTAAGGCACTGGGCGGGCTTCCTGGAGGAAGTGACGCTTGTCCTATATTGTGAAGGATGGCACATGCAAGGCATGATGTGTTCATAGTGCTTCTTGGGAGCTGCAGCTGGTTCTACCTGTCTGGAGTGAAAGGTGGGAGTGGGCAGTGGTAGGACATGTGGCCAGAGCGACATCACAAAAGCCTTGTGTGCTAACCTGAGGAATGTGAACCTTCTGCAAGCTAGTGGCAGCCACTGGAGGATTCAAGGCAGGGGAGAGGCCTGAAGAGCATTGAAACGCCCTGTAAAGCGGCATGATGTGAACTGGAGGCATACGGCCAATGAGGAAGGGATTACAGGATCAAGGTGAGAAGCCATGAGAGTCTGAAGCTGGTGTCAAAGCAAAGGGAAAGGATGAAGGTGGTAAGGAGATAAGCATCCAGGGGACACTGAGAGTGAAGGAAGGGAGGGTTCTGAGTGGTTCTCAAGGTTTATGTTTTATGTTAAGGTTTAAGGTTTAAGGGAGCCGGCGGTGCTATTCTGTGACAGAAAGAATCCCTAAGGTGAAGCAGACCTTGGCATGGTCTTTGGATGATGGGACTGAAGTTGAATGTAGAAGGGGTAAGACCCCCACAGAATGTACAAGCGTGAAAGTCACTAGAAGCAGAAAGGAGGGCAGAAAAGGGTCAAGCAAGACTAGGGTATGGGTAATAGAACCTCTGACAACACACCCAATTTTCTGAGGTGACAGCCTGGCACAACTTTGGAGAACACAGTTCAACTGAAAAAGCATTCCTGAGGTTCCAGATTAGAGTCTTGGGTGTCCATTTTAGCACCAACATAAAACCCAGGATGCAATGGATCACACACCCCTAGACATCACCTGTGGGCCTCGGTGAAGCAGGTCAATCTCCATTCAGTTTGATTCCATTTTTAAATTGTAGTATTTAAAAAAATCAAGTTAGACATAGTTTAACTTGCATTAAAAATATCAGTGGCTTAACCCCCTTCCTGCTCCCAGGGGAGCACATGGGAGAGGCTGCATGGAAGCGAACTCAGGAACCCTGTCTTATTGTTGCTTGTTCTGAACATAGTTAGCTGCGGAACTCTGATAATACTCAGACTTTCTGGGCCTCAGTTTCCCTATCTGTAAAATGAAGTTAAGAATATATTCTGGAAAGTGTTGGGAGAAGCCCATGATGACCTAGGGAAAAGAAGCTGTGAGAGGTCTCAGAAGAGAATGGAGTTTCTGTGCTCCCTGGAGAATGGTGGGAAACACTGTTGGAACTTTGAGAATAGGGGTTGTTAAATTAGTGTAAAAATTCTTAGGTGGGTATGAGTTTTCTCTTCCAACTATAATGGACTATATTCCATTATAGTTCATTACAAGCCACAGTTCTTACCAAAAAGCAGATGCCTCCAAGCAGTGTTCCCCCTCCTGGGAACCAGTGGTTTTGACCTCCTAGAGGTGTTTAAACTTGGCTGCATGTTGAGAACACCTGGGGAGATAGATTTACACGTGCAGATACCAGCCTCTTCTCCCAGAGATCCTGATTTGGGGTGTGGCCGAGGCATTGGGAATGTTAAGAGTTCCCCATGTGATTTTAATGTGCCACCCAACTTGAGAACCACTGTCCCAGAACTTTAAATTCTTCGTTTTTGGTTTGAAGATTCAAAAAAAGAAAAAAAAGAAAAGAAAAAGAAAAAAAAGAAAAGGAAAGCAGTGGCCTTCAAACAAATCACCTGTAGATCTTTTAAAATGCCGCCTTTAGTTCAGGAGATCAGGTTGGCCTGGGCTTCTGTCCTTGTAAGAAGCTCCAGGAGGATGCCCATACTGTTGTCTCCGGGGCGCCCTTGAGTAGCCAGTCTGTAGCTTGAATGAATACAGACGTGTGTGAGAAGTATGGCTCTTCAGGCCAATTGGGCCCTTACGTAAGAAGTTACTTCACATCTGTGAGCCTCAGTTTCTGATCTGTAAAATGCAGGCAAGCAATAGTAACCACATCACAGAACTCTTGTGATGCTTAAATGAGATAATGCAATAAACATGCTTAGCACAATACAACAAAGGTTAACTTTTCAATTGTTAGGACAGCCAACACTCATGGAATGCTTACTATCTGCCAGGAATTTCCAAAGTGCTTTCATGTTTTAACTCATTCATTACCCCCAAACAACACTGTGAGGTAGGTGTTATTATTTCATCATCCCTATTTTACATATAAAGAAACCTCAGCACAGAGAGCTGGAGTACCTTAACTTACGTTACACACGAGTAGCTAAACTGGTGTTTGAAACCAGGGAGAATGTTGGCTGGAATGGATCAGTGGGAAAAGGTAACTTCTGCCCTGCAGGCCTGACTTTCTGGAGGCCAAGAGCTGAGGGCTTACCCTCTGGAATAGGCTGGGACCAGCAGGTGGCAGCCTAGGGCTAGGTGGGTGCTGTGCATTTCACCACACAACCGCCGCAAAGCTCTTAAGCATCTCCGAACTCCCCTCTCCCCTCCACCCTCAGGTCCTCGCCTAGGAGGCCGCCCGAAATCCATCAGGACAGAATAGCCCTACCTAATAGGTTCAAATCTGTGTTCCCCCAGAAAGGACTACATCCGCACCGGAAGCAACCGGCAAAGTGCATCTTCGGCAACTCCCTTTTACCACAGGAGCGCAACCAGACCGCGAAACCTACAAATCTCTCTTTATACCAAGAATTCAGCAAGGGCTTGGGAGGCCAGCCAGTGGCAAAAAGTCGGGAATTCCTCTTTGATTCCCCCAGAGCACTCTGGAGACGCCGGGCATCGGTGCACGCTCTCAGGAGCTGCTGCCCGCGCGAGGAGACTCTATTTCGAGAGTTACCTCGGAAGGGCGGACGGGATTTTCTCGTGTGGTCCCCAAGGAAGGGGGCAAATGAATTTGAGGGGCAGTGCAAGGGGTGGGGGTTAACCGGGCGGTTTCCATGGCACCCGGGGCGTGGGGGAGGAATGTACCCCGCAAACTGTGGCGAAACAACTGGGCTGCCGGGCCAGCCCGGCTGGAGAGGGCGGGAGGGAGGGAGGACTGGGTGGGGGTGGGGGGAAGCCGGGCGGGACGGGGGCGGGGCGGTCACGTGCGCCCTAGGGGGCGAGGCCCCAAGCCCGCCCGGGAGTGAACCGAGTCCCGCGAAGTGGCTGCGCAAGAAGCGAACTCTTACCGGGACGGAGGGACTGAACGTGGCCAGAACGCCTTGGGAGGACTCAAGCCATCGGCGGCCAGGAGCGGGCTGAGACGTGTGCTGCCAGATTGGGGGACAGCGGGCCCCACGGAAAAGTGGGAACAGAAGCTTGGAGGCGAGCGTTGGGAGGCCCACTCGCGGCTTTTACACAGGCTTGAGTCTCCATTTCTTCTGGGGCAGACCCGGGCAAGTGTCCGGTCAGCTTTAAGGACCAGCCGAGGCTACTGTCCCTTAAGACTGCCGGAGCCCTCAGCAGCTGTCCAGAGCTCCAGGACAGGCCGTGGTCATGGTGAATGAAGATACCAACCTGGAGGAGCGCGATGGCATCCCTGAGCCGGAGTCTGCGCTCCAGGCGGACCCCAGCATCTCCGCCCACCCCAGCGTCTCGATCCATCCCAGCGTCTCTGCGTACCCCAGCAGTTCGGCCCACCCCAGTACGTTAGCCCAACCCAGTGGCTTGGCCCATCCCAGTATACCCGGCACAGAGGACCTCAGCGTGATCAAGGTGAGCAAGCGCCGTTGGGCAGTGGTCCTGGTGTTCAGCTGCTACTCTATGTGCAACGCCTTCCAGTGGATCCAGTATGGCTCCATCAATAACATCTTCATGAACTTCTACGGGGTCAGTGCCTTTGCCATCGACTGGCTGTCCATGTGCTACATGCTGACGTACATCCCTCTCCTGCTGCCAGTGGCCTGGCTGCTGGAAAAATTTGGCCTGCGCACCATCGCCCTCACGGGCTCTGCTCTCAACTGCCTGGGGGCCTGGGTGAAGTTGGGCAGCCTAAAGCCACATCTCTTCCCTGTCACCATCCTGGGCCAGGTCATCTGTTCTGTGGCCCAGGTCTTCATCCTGGGCATGCCCTCCCGCATCGCTTCCGTCTGGTTCGGGGCCAATGAGGTTTCAACGGCCTGTTCCATAGCTGTCTTTGGCAATCAGGTGGGTAGAGGAGTTGGTGGGTGTTCAGAGGAATGGGCATCACATTGGGGGACTGAATGTTTTAGATTGTATCCAGCTGTCCTTAACTGGGTGGGAGACTAATTTTCTGACTTCCACCGTGTTTGTGACGGGGTGACTTTGTGGCTGGGTGTGATTGAGTGATTCTGACGGGGTGACTGGGTAAGATAAGCGCAGGGAAACAAAAGGGGCGGACCTTTTCTTTCACCCTCAGTTTCTCCTCCCCCAGCAGAAAGCATGTTTCTAAAACATACAATGTTATTATTTCATTCCTAAACCTGGCAGTCCACCTTTGACTTCAGAAAAGCTATTTTTTTCTCAGGGAGCAGCTCCAAGGTGTCAGACTATTCTGGGTAGCGTCAGAATTTGGCAGGTGTGTTTAGCAGGACCAATCAGCTTTCCTAGAATGCAGTATCTACTGTACTACGTAGGGTTTCAGAGTGGTGCCCTCAGTCAGGTTTGGCACTGTTCTTACCTTCTTTTATACACAGCTAAAGCCAGGACAGTGGGAACAATGCCTTGGGCCAACCTCCTTCCCCGGGGTTTAGAGCCAAGTCTAGCAGGACGGAGTAGAAATCTCACTCTGAATTTCCAAAGACTAGAAACCTAGGAAAGGCCTGGAAAGCTCATCTCTTAATCCCTTCTCTTTGGAGGGAGCACCTCAAATTCTTTGCATCTCAATGTGATTATGACCCAGAAAGCTGGGCATGTTGTGAATCTGATTGCCTTCTCTAAGTACTTGAAGCAAATTATATGTGAAGTCCTTTTTTATCTGGACCACTGCTTCCAGGTCTCACTGCTTCCCAAGCACCCTCGTTTGTGGCTATGTGTTTAAAAATGACCAGTAACCTTTAGTTCTTATAAGTCTGTTTTATCTGACCTGTTCATTGCATTTAGAAAATTTAACCTTTCATTTAGAAATTTCTGCTTTGGGTCAGAAATTTCTAAAACTTTTCCAAAGGCAAATTTTTATTTGGCTCATCTTCACTACCAGGAAGTTAACTTGAGCTAAATTTTCCCATGGCAGTAAGTCCTGCCCGTTGAGTAACAGTGTAAGCAATCAGTGCACACAGAGAGATCCTCTTTAACACACAAACAGGCAACATAAAATCCTTTTCCTTGTTTACTTTCACCTGTTGATTTGAATGCCCTGAAGACTGAATTGATTTGAGGTCTGGGGATGAAACAAGATGGCTCTTTTGTTCAGGGCAACTAAAAGCTAGATGTTGAGGGTGACATTTACCAACCCCCATCCTCCAAAGTGATGTGACTGTGGATTTTAACATCCACATTGCAGCCCTGCTGGTGGGTTTGACATGACTGTATTTTTCCTTTATAGGAGGGTAAAGCTGGGGGGGCGGGGTTGTGGGTGAGGATGAGGGTGAAGGGCAGGACCTTTCGGGTGTCCAGAGGGATAACTCTCCCTATTTGCAGCAGACCAGCACACAGACAAGGTCACTGCAATCCCAAACCCTTTGTTTGAGGAGGGTAGGAGAACTGGGAGAAGCCCTCAGGTCGCCTGGTGCAATCAGAGAATCCAACACTTGTTTTGTTAACCATAAACCATAAACGATTAGGTTTTTAGACCGTGTGTGAGGGAACTTAACACCAGAAACGAGTGTATCTTTAAAATTGAATAAGAATAGTTATTCATTCCCCACCCCTAATCCTCACCAAAGCCAGGAAATCTAAGAATTTTACATTTAAAAGCACTCCGACAGCATATATTTGTATCAAGGAGCCATCTATTTAGTTTGATTATTACGGCTCAACCCACTGTGCTAAGTTAAAAGAATTATAAGAACATTGAATTGTTTATGCTTCCTCATGTAGAGATGAATGTTTGGTTCTCAGCGTGTGTTTTAACCTTTCTTTTTGAGTAAAGAATGGCTGAATGGAGGAGAAATGTTAACAGAGCACCTTGAGCTTTGCCGCTTAGAAAAAAGGCTCCACAAAACTGTTACACAGATTTCAAATGTCATTCCATAGAATAATTCTTCATGGCCTGCAAACTGCACATTGATTAGCAAAAACCCCTGTGCGCTCTGTCTCCTAGGGCTTCATATATGTACCAACCCCTGCTTGCAGTCAATCCAATATTCATTCATTCATTCATTCATTCATTCATTCATTCATTCATTCATTCAACAAGCACTTCCCTATGTGGGGGAGGAAGAAAAAAAATCTTCTGCTCTTCTAGATTCTTTAGGCTGGTCTGATAATTAAATCAACATGAGGCAGATGAACAAGACAAAATCGCCAAATTTAATTACTTATGTACATATGGGAACCCCATATATATGAGAGGTTCAGAGACAGAAAAGTAAAATGAGGTATATAATATCCTGAGCCAAGGACTAAGGTAGGACGCCTAGGGCTTCCGAGGGGAAGGAAGGTCGTTTGCAGGATAATAAGAAGAGTAGATGTTCAGTAATTGGAAGTTTGCCCTGCTCTATGGATAGGTCATCAAGGTTATTTTTGGTAATAATTCTTATTATGGGCATGGCCCCCAATTTAAATTCTTCTAGGTAGTTAAGGGAGAGGCAGAAGTTTCTCTTTAACCTGCAGGATCTCAGTTGCCTTCAGCTCGAAATAATCCATATGCCAAAGTAGTAAATTTTGAGGAGGCCTGTTTGGAACCCCTTCACCGGCTCCTACCTTTTTGCCAGACTCTGCTAGGGCTGCAAAGGTAACCCCTGCCTTCGCAGAGTTCTTGTACCAGATGTTTAAATTGTACCAGGCACCAAGATTCAGATAAAAACAAAAACCAGGAAACAAAAACAGATCAGAGTATAAAAGATTTATTTTCAGTTCTCCATGAGGTTTTTAGTATATTCTTTGCCTAATTGCTGTAGGAAAAATGAAAGGGGAGGGAAGCTAAATATCTATTAAACACCTATTCTGTTCAAGGCACTTTTTCATTTGTTATTTAATTTTTCAGTGCTATGAAGTAGGTGGAATTGCCCCATTGTTACAGGTGAGGAAATTGAGACCCATATAAATGGAGCAACCTTATTCACGGCCTTATAGCCGGCTAAGGTTGCTATAATCTCCCTGTTAGAAGGGAGATTTGAACCCAATTCCACCTCCAAAGCCCAACGGACCAATCTTAAGTCTTCCTGTGGATAAATCATATATATATTTTAAAAGGCAGGATTCTGAGGTTTGAATGGCAAAATTCAAACCTCTGTCTTAAGAGTTGTTGGTGGTGAACAAGTGTCCAGCAGTTTTCTCCAGAATTTGAGAGCCTCGCTCCTGTCTTCTGCTTGGAAGTTCCCGGCATTAGCACTGTCTTCCCACAGGGCTGATGCTGCAGCTTTGTTTGAGCTTAGCACGGAGGGCCACAAGAAAGTGGTTCCAGTCTCTGGGAAGAACAAACCAGTGAATCCTGAGCAGGGGTGAGACAGGGAAGGCGACGCGGACTGCAGCTGAGGCTCTTCCTTTTCGCTCTGACCAGTTGCACAGGTGGTAACAGCCTGCCATTTTTTAGCAACACTTGTTCTTTGTTTCAAGGGGAAAATGATCTGTGTGGTGTGGGGGGAATGGTTTGAATGATGTGGACACATTGTTACTGTGCAAGGGTTGGAAGAAAGCCTTGTGGTGCAGGCCGAGGGAGATGTGGGAGCTGAAAGAGGTCCTCACGTCCGCTCCAGCCCCAGGGAGGAAGGGACAGGAAGGGACTTCCTCAAGGACCCTTGGGCAGCTCGTAGCACAGTAACAGCGTAGAGAGAATCAGTTTACTTTCAAGATAAGGAAAATACAGTAACCTTACAGAATCAGTCTGTGGAAGCTATGGCTAACTGAGCTATGGAAAATAACACTGTCCAACAGAAACGGAATGCAAGCCACATATATAACTCAATTTTCTAGTAATCACATTAAAAATATATAAAATATAAATTAAAGTAAAAAGAACAGGTGAGATTAGTTTTAGTACTATATTTTATTTAACCCAGTATATCCAAAGTTATGTCAACATGTAATCACTATAATAAGATTCCTAACAAGCTATTTTACATTCTTTTTGCATACTGAGTCTTTAGAAATTGGCACATAGTTTACACTTACAGACGAACCACTTTTCCCAGCAAGAGCTGCGATGCGTTCTGTGGCAATGACGCTGTTTGTAGGGGAGAAAAAGCTTTCCTTGACCCTCTTAGCGTCCCTGTCTGGGTCTAAAAATCAGATAAAGTCATATTATCAGAAAATCATCCAAATTTATTTACTGTAAGTGTTACTTGACACGGGAGCCTTCATAGGGAAATGAAGAAACAGTTAAGACCTGTGTGCTTTGATGCCAGGTTTGATGAAGAGTGGACAGTCGTGGAGGAATATGACAGGTTAAGGAGTATGAGGGAATTGTAGTGAACCCGAGCAAGGCCTGTGTGCTTGGATTCTCCTTGGCAGCGAGCGTTCCTTTGTCTGCAGAGATGAGGACGTTCCCTTTCTCCAGGCCTAGGGAGGGCACTTCTCCCAGGAGGGTTTGAAGGCCTGTTTCAGGGAGGAGGTCAGAGTGACCTTCTTGCTTCTGCCATTTTCTCAAACTCCTTCAGCGTAAAATATTCAATATGCCACGGTGCTGTATTTGGGGGTAGCGTGTCCTGAACGCCATCACATTTTACGCAATGGGAAATCAGCTTCTAGCCGATAAAGATGGGCTCGAGGAGACTGCAGCCTTGAGGAGGTTGTGCTTGCTGGGCTGGCTGATCATATGGTATCATCTCGAGTGGCTGAGTGTTTCTGCGCCTGACTCAGGAGTCAGGGGCATGAGGCAGGTGATCAGCCTAGTCTTCTTCCAAAGTCATGGCCATCGGGATGTCTTCAAGTCTAAGCTTATCATTCTGGATCTTCTCATGTCAGAGGCGTTGTAAGACCCGAGTGAAGTTTGGGAGGTGAAGGCAAAGCCTTGTTCTCTTACACTGGTTATTATTGCGAAGGCACACAAAGTGCCTGCTCTCATGGCTGACCACTTTCTGGCCTCCCCCTAGGTACTAGAAGAGAGGAACAGGCAGGACTGAGAGAGCAGAATGAGGCTAATGGCGACCGAAAAGAGATGGGGGTCCAGGGACCTAGGATCACACACTCAAATGCTGCTGAGGCCCAGCCAGGTCATATAAATGTGACACAGTAAAAGTGACATTGGAGTGTGGTGGGGTCACAGCAAATGTGAGAGCCTATGTCCCATCGAAAGACTGCAGCTGTTTCAGCTTCTGCCAACCCGTGACATACAAAGCATGACCCAGTGTTGTCAGATATCATTTCTTTCTTTAAAGAGAAACCAGAAATCCAGCTTTTTCTGTGAAATCTGTTATGTTTTTAAATTGTGGTAAAATATACATAGCATAATATTTATCATTTTAACTGTTCGTAAGTGTGCAATTCAATGACCTTATGTACGTTCACAAGGTTGTGTAAGCGTTACCACCATCTGTCTGTACCCAAAACTTTTTCATCACCCCCACCAACTCTGTACCCATTCAACAATAAGTCTTCCCTTCCCCCTCCCTCCAGTCCTTAGTTACCTCTTTCTATTTTCTGTCTTTATGAATTTGCCTATTCTAGTTACCACATATAAGTGGATTCATATACTATTTGGCTCTCTGTGTTTGGCTTATGAAATCTGTTTTTAAAATGTTGATGGCTAATTCAAAACTTTAAAAAATTTATTATATTTTATGTTTTGAAACAGCGCATCAGCTAAAACTGTCCCACATTTGAGACTTCCTGGGAGGACAATGTGAAACTGAATTTCAGTTGTACTTTCTCTTTCCTGGGAAAGCTGTCACCAAAGATGCAGGGAGGAGCTCAGAGGAGAGCAAATCTAGGGAGGAAACGAGATGGGTGATCCCAGAAAATGGTGATCCTTTGCCTCATCCATGGGGCTGGATAAAAATACAGATGCCTGGGCCCTCAGGTGGACCTCCTTAACCTGTGTCTTTAGGGGAGAGGCCCAGGCTCCTGTATTTTCAACTGGCTTCCCAGGTGAGGCTAGTGATCAGACTTTCTGAAATCGCCAGATGAGACGACCAGCGCGCCTTGGGAAGGCACCTTCCTCTTCTTGTCAGGGCTGATTTACTACGCGTTTGCTGTGTGCTGGGTCTGGGGTCCAGGTGGGAGCAGTTGAGAGCTCAGCTACTTGCCCTTCAGATTGAGGGGAGGGGCTGGGCTGAGGCTGGAGGCTCTTCATTCTGAATCACTTAGGTTCTGAAAATATACTTGAAATGCTGAGTGGGGGCTAGGGGAGGGGAAGACCCTGCTGGAATGTGAGGTGGAGCCATTGCAGATACTCCTAATCCTTTCGTCCCTTTGATCCTCAACTCAGTGCACTGGAGGAGGCTGGGGTTGGCCCGCCTGACTTCTGTCTTGGCTTTGTTGCCCTGCCAGGCATTGTTGCAGGTGCCTATGACGTGCGTAAGACTCAAGTCTAAGTCTTCAATGTAGCATTCCAGGACGCTGTGCTCTTCCCATTCCTATCCAGTCTGTCTCTTGCTCTCTCCTGGCCTGTGTCTCAGCTCTGATCAATCTAGTTCTGCAATCATCTCCTTGAAGAAACACTGCTTGGGGACTAAGCCTTGTGAATGGAGGGTGACATTATCAAATTAGTGGACTAGGAGACTCAGAACCCTCACTCCCCCACAGACACATGAAATAAACTAGACATTGGCTAAAATAACTTATTTATAAGAGCTCTGGAAATCAGTTAAGATCTACAGCAACTAAGCAAATGCCCGACCAAGAAAAAAAGCACATTCAAAAGGGTAGGAAATTTCATGGCCTTTTTACTCATCATCATTGCCTTTCCCTCTCCCCCACGCTGTGCCTCCCAATCCCCAGTTCCAGACGAATTTAACAATGTTTTAACCCAATTGTATTTCTATACACTAACAATGAACAATCCAAAAAGGAAATTAAGAAAACAATTCCATTTACAATAGCATTAAAAAAAATACTTAGAAATAAATTTAACCAAGCAGCTGAAAGTCTTGTACACTGAAAACTAGAAAATGTTGCTGAAGGAAATTAAAGAAGACCTAGATAGATAGAAAGACAACCCGTGTTCATGGATTGATGACTTAATATTGTTATGATGTCAATACCACCCAAAGCCGTCTACAGATTCAATGCAGTCCTGTCAAACTTCCAACGTCATTTTTTGCAGAAATAGAAAAATGCATCCTAAAAGTTATGTGGAAGTTTAAGGGACGCTGAATTACCAAAACAGTCTTGGAAAGGTACAACAAAGTTGGAGGTCTCACACTTCTTGATTTCAAAACCACAAAGCTACAGTAATCATGACAGTGTGATATTGGCATAAAGACAAATGTAGAGACCAATGGAATAGAGTCCAGAAATAAACCCTCACATACAAAGTCAAATGATTTTCAACAAGGGTGCCAAGATCATTCAATAGGAGAAGGACCACCTTTAAAACAACATTTATTATATTTTCGTTTTTTGTATTTTTTAGAGCAGTTCACAGCAAAATTAAGCAGAAGGTACAGAAGGTATACCCACAAGAATTGAAAGCAGGAACTTGTTCACCCATGTTTATAGTAACAGTATTCATAACAGCCAAAAGGTGGAAGCAACCCAAGTGTCCATCTATGGATGAATGGATAAACAAAATGCGATATATACATACAATGAAATGTTATTTAGCCTTGAAAGGAAAGGACATTCTGACCCATGCTACACATGGATGAATTTTGAAGACATTATGCTGAGTGAAATAAGCCAGTCACAGGAGGACAAATACTGTATAATTGCACTTATATGAGGTATTGAGGTGTCTTTTTTTCTGACAACTTACTCTCCGATTCTCTAACACCTGCTGGGTTCCTACAATTCAGTTCGATTCTAACACTAACTCCTCAGAGTTAGTGCGAACCTCACAAGTTAAGGGCTCAGCTTCACAAAACCGCCTCCACTTATAACACCATTTGCCACCCATACTTCTGATTGACTATAAATTGGGGATTCCCACGACCCCTACTCTGGTTCTATAGTTTGCCAGAGTTCTGGCTCACTGAACTCTGGTAAACTTTTTACTTAACATTTACTGGTTTATTATAAAGGCCACAATTCAGGAACCACCAAATGGAGCGGATACAAGGGCAAGGTGTGGGGGAGAGGGCACAGAACTTTCGTGCCCTATCGGGGCGCACCAATCTCCAGCACTTTGATGTGATGTGTCCACCAACCTGAAAACTCACTAATTTTCCTTGTTCAAGAGTTTGCATAGAGCTTAATTTCCAGTTCCCCTCTCCTCTTCGGAGGTGGGGAGAAAGTGGTTGAAAGTTCCCAAACTCGAATCACTAGGTCTTCTGGTGACCAGCTCTATCCTGAGGCTGTCTAGGGACCCCAATCTAAGTCACCTCATTAGCATAAACTCTGATGTGATAGAAAGGGGCTCCTTACGAATCACAAAAGACACTCCTCTATCACTCAGGAAATTCCAAACATTTTTAGAGTTCTGTGCCAGGAACTGCGACAAAGATTAAATATATATTTATTATACCACAGGTACCTAGAGTAATCAAATTCATCCAAACAAAAAGTAGAGTAGTGATTGCCAGGGGCTGGGGGGGGAGAGAATGGGGAGTTATAATTAAAGGGATACCATGTTTCAGTTTAGGGAGATGAAAACCATTCTGGAGATGGATGGTGGTGATGGTTGCTTAATAATGTGAATGTACTTAATGCCCCTGAACTGTACAGTGAAAATAGTGTATGTACAGTTAAAACTATGTATGTTTTAACACCACCACATAAAACACTCCCTTCTGGCTGGTTACTGCTCACCTCCTACCATCACCTCCTTAGTCTCTGTTCTTGGAAGAATCCATTCCCTGGCCTCGTCTGTACTTGCTGAGTTTACTGGAATTCTGGCCTTTGTTTTCTGGTGGTTTGTTTCCCCCTCTTCCTTCTCTCTTCTGTCCTCTTCCCCTCCTCCTTGACCTCCTCTTTGGACTAAATGAGAAACTTGTCAGGGGGCTGGAAACTTGACTAATACATCTCCTAAATCTCAGGGTTCTGGGCATAACAGGTGCTTACAAATGGATGTACAAATTAATAAACAGGTTTCCATTTCCTGAAAGGAGTTAAGGTGACAATCAGTTCTGAGAGCTCAGTGGCTGAAGGAGGGAGCATCATGCCTGTATTGTCTTCCTAACAGTCTTATTCTTTCAATAGAAAGCTATTAAGTCAGCCCTTACTGTGTGCCTTGAACTATTCCAGGCCCAAGGTTGTTGAGAAAACAGCTCTGCTGTGTACCCTTGGACAAGTCCCTTCACTTTTCTAAGTTTTTGCTTCTTCTTTTGTGAGATGGAGATAATATTGCCTATTGCAAAAGGCAGAGGAGAGGATTAAATGAGACAATAAGTGGAGAGCACTTAGCTAGCAGAGTTTATCAGCTAAGAAATGGTAAATGGGGGCGGCCAGTTGGCTCAGTTGGTTAGAGCACAATGCTCATAAAACACAGGTCGCTGGTTTGATTCCCACATGGGCCTGTGAGCTGTGCCCTCCACAACTAGATTGAAAACAATGACTTCGAACTGATAGAAAAACACACTATTCCCCAATAGAAAAATTAAAAAAGAAAAGAAAAGAAAAGAAAGAAATGGTAAATGAAAAACAGATGCTGTCAGTACTATATAAAGTACCAATAAAGGTAGTTAGTTGGCTCCTGTCTGCAGGGGACTCCTGATCTAGAAGGAATGACCAACACTTAATCGCTTGCTTATAATACCACCATGTGGCAGGCTTAAGGATATATGTGCACAGGGCATTAAGGGGTCACGGCACGTGGGAAGGCATTACCCCAGTGTGAGTGCCTTGGGGAGCAGGCAGGACAGCTCCCCTGAAGTGGTGATAGTAATAACCAATTCTTAATGAATGAAGTGAGTGGCAGTTGGCTGAATAGGGGAAGGTGGGCCATTCCAGGGAGTTTCCAGGCAGTGTTCTGATGGGGATTGGCCCTCTTGAGAGCTACTCAACTGAAAGCTGTGCAGGTGCTGGGAGATGGTGTTAGTTGCCCAGTGTGTGTTTAATGAGACCTGTTGTTTGGGGTCTCTGAGATGACAGAGACACAGTGCCAACCCCCACCTTTGCGCATCAGGCCTCAGTCTCACAAACCTAAGACTCTCCTGAAGGAAGTGGGGTGCCCAGGCTTATCAGGTGGACACAGCTGTTTTCCACTGCCTGGTTCTTGATCTTTTTCCAGCAATGCTTTTAACAGGATGTCCTTCCCTGGACTTGAAATCCCCCCAACTGCCAACATCAAACAGCCCTGCATAGATTGCAGGATGAGGGTGGGAGGCCCATCAGGGAGGATAAAGAACCATAGGGTTGAGGTGAAAGCTGGTGTTTCTTCTTTCTTTGTCCTCTGTCTCCTGACTTGTATCCAGCACCATTCCCAAACTTAACCCAATGGAGCATCTCCCTTCCCTTGATTCTACAGGAATAAGGACCTTTTTCTTTGCTGAATCATTCAAAGGTGGGAGGGCATCCTGCAGGCTCTGGCACCCCACCCAGACTCTTCTGCTTTCTGATCTATTACAGGCGTCTTTTTCTTTTCTTTCTTTCTTTCCTTTTTTTTTTTTTTTTTTTTTTTGCTGTGCAAAAATGTTAGCTCAGCCTCTCACCCTGCACGATTCAAGATGAGGGAGACATTGTCCCAGCATGAGGGCAGATAGCAGCACCATCTGTGTTTGCAGAAGAGGGAGATGGGAGGAGGGCTGGATTTTACTTGTTTACCAACTTCTTGGGATTAGACAGTGTCTCGGAACCTCACGATGGAGCCGTGTTTGCTTTGGCTTCCATCCGATTCCTTCTCTAGAGAGGAGGTGACCACAAGCCCCTTTCAGTTCCAGGAGACCACTTTTGGTTGGACAACCTTGCTGGCTCCAGAAGGGAGGGGCACAGAAGGTGGAGCAAGCGTGGGGGTTATTTTTTCTCTTCTTTTTCCTTTTCCTCTCCCCGGGATTTCCTGATTTCTGCCCAAAATGACTGTGTTAACGTAGCTGGGTCTCCTTTGGTGGCTCTGGAGCAGCTCTACGTGCACGAGTCTATTTGTTCTGTCCATTTACTCTGAGAACTGTAGGAAGTGAGCAGCCATGAGTCATCATGTCAAAGGAGGGCCTATTCCAGCAGGTTGTTTGGGTGGTGGCTGCCTCTCCAGCAATCTGTGCCTCCTCAGACCTTTGTCCTGGGCTTCCTGCTTGGTGCTGGACATCTTTGTGGATCTACTCAGTGAGCTCACTCAGACGACCATTTCTTCTCGACTGCAGATCCAGGCAGGAGCATGCACCTCTCTCCCACCACCCCTGCCTAGAACACCTGGGAAAGGCATCTGCTGAGAAGTCTCTCTTGACTTCTCTCCTTAGGGCAGTGGAGATCAATTGTTTTTTAACTGTTGTCCATGAACCTCCACCACCAGAACCACCTGGGGTGTTACTAAAAATGTAGATTCCTGGGCACCGGGGCAGACCCAAGGAATTAGCCTCTCCGGGGCGGGGCTCAGGAACCTGTGGTTTTGACTCACCACCAGGGGTTCTGATGCCCACTGAAGTCTGAGAACTCCAGTGTGGAAGCCATGGAACCTGGACCCACGTCTACTGGCCGCTGTGTTTGGGGCGTTCAGCAGGACATCTGCCCTCTGGGCATCAGCTTCTCTGTAACAAGAAAGCCGGCCTCACAGGGTGCCACCAGAATTAAATGAGGGAGTCTGTGGGTGAAAACTTTTAGCACCAAATAAGCCCTCCACAAACATTTACTAAATCCACGTTTATCTTCTTCCTCCCCACCAAACTCAGGTACCAAAGCCTTGGTTCTGGTACCTGTAAATTCCAGCTACTTTCTTTAATATCGGCTGCTATCCCTGAAAATTTTTGCTGACTGACCCTCCCCTTCAGTGTCATATGCTGGGAACTTAAGCAGACCCACCTGTCCACTCTCTGCTGGTGAGTTAGGTTGAGGCCAGGTCACCACCCTTCTTGGTAGAGGTCAGCTCTGTCCTAGTACATAAGCTAGAAGAGGTCATGCCTGGCTCACAGTAGGGACTAAGAACATTTGGATGGAAAGGTGAATGACTCGTGTTCCGGTTTTACACTTTATCTTTGGGGCATTATCTTCTCATTGCTGAAGGAAAATTCCAGAGCATTTTCTGTGATTGCCATTTAATAGCATGTCACCATGATCTTACTGGGGTGGGGGTGACGGGAGGGGGAGAATGCAGCTTGATCCAAACTTCTTACTAATCTGTATCACCTTTTAGGTTTTTTTTGTTTGTTTGTTTGTTTTTTAATTTATTTTTTTTATTAAATTTATTGGGGTGACAATTGTTAGTAAAATTACATAGATTTCAGGTGTACAATTCTGTATTACATCATCTATAAATCCCATTGTGTGTTCATCACCCAGAGTCAGTTCTCCTTCCATCACCATATATTCGATCCCCCTTACCCTCATCTCCCACCCCCCACCCCCCACCCCCCTTAACACCTTTTAGGTTTTATGGGTAACTGGTTGCCCTGAGAAAATTCCCTCCACCTGTCTCGTCACTTCCCAAAGCCTTTGAAGCCTGTTCTCAGGTTGAGCTGCAGGTGGTAGAGCCCCTTCCTCTTTGGGGCTGGCTGAGCTGGGGGTGGGGCCTGGCAAGATCAGGGCTCTGGTTCTCTGGAGCCACTTCTCTAGGCCCTCACCAGTCTCCTGAGTCTCGAGTGCCACTGTCCTGGTCACCGAGAGCCACTATTGGCCTTTGGCTTGCTCTTTGGACTTGGGACAGGCATCTCAACAACCCCTTGCTTTATCTGCAGAGTGAGGACCGTCCTCGCTAACATTTGGTTCTCAGAAGGCTACTGTGGGGGGGAAGGAAGTTGTGTTCTCAGGGCCTGGATCATTGGCTGGTCTATTTAGGGACTTAATAGAAACACTGACATTCTTTCCTCTCACTGGGCTGTGTTCAGACTTACTGTCCAGAAAGAACTTTGATAAGAGGTGCAGAGTAAATATTTAATCTATTTAATGATGACCCAAACATAAACCCCGTTGCAAATGGTCCTGTTGATGTAAGCATGTCCAAACCTGTAGAGAATGTTTGTAAGAGTTTATTTGAGCCAAACTGACAACGTGCCGGGAAGCAAGATCTCAAAAGCTCCAGAGAATGACAGTTTTGCAGTTCCTTTTATACATTGGTGGGGAAATCTCTATGATTGGATTACAGGCTAGTTTACAAGATTATGTGCTCCCTTGAGGTTGGTGCTGCCTCAGAGGTGTCTGAAAAAGAGGTTTACTCTGGCATTTCAAAGGTGTGTGAGCCTAGATGCACAATGGACAGGGCTTGCTGAAGGCAAAGATAAGTCTTTTTAGAGACCTGGGCATGACTACCCACCATGACCTGCCCAGTGAGGAATTTTATGATCAGATCACTCTGTGAGGTTACTTCGGTCGGATTTATTACAGAACCCCCTTTTCAGCTACATTCCCCTCAGACTTTGCATCATCCCGAGTCTCGGACCATGTCTTTCTGGGACATGGCTGCTTGGTGCCTTGTGGCTCAGCAAGGTTCTGTGGGAAGCGAGCAGGGCTAGGACTGGGAGCATCAGAAGCCCCGATGTGTATGTCACCACCGATGAATTCTGTGATTTCAGCAAGTTGCTTAAACTCAGTGTGGAATGGAGAGGATCGCATGCCCCTCTTCGGACTCTGTTGCCTCATCTTACTTGGGGCATTCTGCTGTTAACTCTTCGGGTGGTTTTGAGGTTCAGATTATACGCTGGATGTACCATGCCTTGAAAACTGAAATATTGTGCAAATACTGGTTTTTAAGTGCACTTAAAAAAAAATACTCTGGACTTGCCCCATAGCACCCCGAAAATAAAAGAGCTTCCCTGTACACAAATCATGTCCTATTTCCTGAAGTGCAACCTTGGATTGCACTTGGATTAAGGACCACACCCTCCGTTTATAGGGCTCTGCATTCTTTCTTTTATAATCAGCTCTTTGTTTCAGAATAAGCTCTGGTGATTCTGGCTATAAGAGCCTCTCCCAGAGCTTCTGGGTTCCAGAGTGTCCTTGCTGATTCGATCCTTTTGAGCTGAGCCATGCTGTGGCTCCACGCGTCCTGAGGAACATTCTGATTCCTTTTGATTCCAAGAAGGGCCTTTTGCCAAGGGTTGGCACGAAGGAGCTTTTCAGTCTATATGTGCCCAGGATGACTCCTCTCTTCGTGTAGGAAAATGGAGGTGGTGGCATAGCACAGAACTGATTCCCCATCATCAGGAGATAGGGCTCAGGAGTGAGAAATGTTCTCCTAAGGTCCTGGTGGTCCTGGCCTTACTTACCACAGAGGTGACAGTGATCAATGGTAGCAAATGGGGACTGGTAGGGTTTGGGCGGTCCTTGTGCAGATGGTGCGTTTTCACTTCCCAGAGTTCCTCTATCTCTTCTTAGGGAAGAGAGGGTGCCCTGTTACCTGCCCCAGGAATGGCTAGCCCTGAATTCTCATGCTACTCCAAAAAAATTCATGACCTTTACTAGGGTGCCCCTACCCTGCTCCAGATCTCTGTTTTTTTTCAAATAACCCACACAGGCCCCTGGCCATCCAGTCTTTATCTCCCTTTGAACTACTTGTCCTGGATTATATTTCTGGCAGCCAGCCTCTCTGTGTCTCCCCAGTTGACAGCATGTAATGTGACAAGTGAGAGTTGGTGAATGACGGATCTCATCCCCTTGGCCTGTCTCTCTCATGAAGCACAACCTTGAATTAGTAGGCACACCCCCATTTATAGGGCTCAGCACTCTTACCTTTACAGCCAGTTGTTGGGAACTATGGTTTCTTTGAGACAATGCACCAGAACCTTTATTTGTTTATTGAACAAATATTTATTGAGCATCTATTCTGTGCCCGTCAACATGCTGAGCTCTGAGAATGCAACAGTAAATGGGAAAGAAAATGTCCCTGAGTTCATGTTTAAGGGAAAAGAGATGAGATGGTAAGGCAGTCTCTTATGGAGTGACTAATGGTAGAAATGTCAGGCTAAGGAGTAGGGGAGGTTACTTCAGGGCAGGATATTGGGAGATATTTTTGTGTAAGTAGGTCCCTGAGTAGCTCCCTAACTGGCGGGGTCAGATCTGATGGTGCTGCTTTCTTGGGCTGGTGTTAATTGTTAGATATGGGCGACTAATAGTTTTCCTGGTGCCAGATTTAGATTTCTTTTTCTTTTCACATTTCTCTCTGGGATCATGAGGCAGGGTTAGCTAACTTATGAAGTTGGCATCTTAAGAAAAAGCTACATGGGGCTCACCCCGCCTGTTTCTGGAGGCACACCCTAAAGTAAGAGGAAGTGGGTCTGGCTCATGGCAGCCCATAAAGGAACAACTCTTCCACAGCCTGTTCATGAGTAATCACGGGGGTTTGAGGATGACTGCTGAAAACCCGAACGGGAGTACTGTTACCAAGAAAGTCCAGCCAGACTTAGAAGAAACTGTGGGAAAAGTAGAAACATTGTCACATGAATTACTTGTGGAAGTGACAGTGTGTGACATCTTCTGCTTTGGGCTGTCTTACCACCACCATCTGTCAAAAGGCAGGGAGTGGTGAAGAGGATCAGGGCAACAGCACACAGGACAGTAGGGTCCTTGGGTTGGCTGTTGCGTCCTTGTGTCTGGGACAGAGTTGGTGGGAAGTCCCAAAGCATTTGAAGGGAGCTTTCCATGTTGCCTACTTCAAATATGAAAAACATGGAGAAAATGAGGTCTGCACTCTGCCACCTTGGCTGGCCCCGTGGTTTGAAAGACACCCCCTCATTGGGGAAGTGCTGCATGCCCGTGGTCACTGGCCACCAGCACTCAGCAGAGGGACCGTTAAGTGATGAAGCCAGCAGTGATTTGGGCTCTCCGTGAAAGGGGAGGCAGAGGAGGATTCACATCTGCTCTAATGTAGACCTAGACTGCCTCTTTACAGATGTCACCATGAGGACAAGTTCAAGGGGAAGAACCCTGACCCTGAAAAGGGTGAGTGTGTGCACCAGGAGCTTCCTGAGTTGATGATTGAAAATAGGCACAAATATGAGGAGCAGCTAAAAAATACATAAAGCCCTTGGTCAGTATTCCTTTTCATCCTTAATCAAAAACGTTCCCTGTAGAACTCAGACCCCTTCCCTAAATATAGCATCTTCTCTGTTCACAGCCTAGGGTACCTCTGCTCTTCAGCTACCTTGCACCCCCCAAAGATGAGGAGGAAACCCAGCACCAAGGCTGTAGGTCAAGATCAAGGTATATTAGATAGCTTATACGCTTGGTGATGTGAGCTCTTCATGTTGTCTCCTCCCTTACTTTTTAGTATGGTGCTTCCTATCAGTGCTTCACATCTTCAATAAACATTGAGTGCAGGTTTGGGGTGGGGAGTTGATCAGCCTCTTCTCCAGTGGCCTCCATGTGTGATCTTGGGGAACTCTAAGTCTGAGGTCCTCCCTGTGTCATTTCACCTTGCATCTGCTTTCCTTGGATGGTAAACTCTTGCAGTACAGCAAACTGCGCCTGTGCCCAGCGTGTGTGCTGTAGAGAAGACTGGAAATACTGAGCTAGGTTTGAGCTTCTGAGAGTTGTCTCTTTATTCAGAAGACATTTCCCAAGTGCTATGTTTGTTCTTGGCGTTGTGCTGGGCACAGTGTGGGGAGATGTCACACAAAGAAATGTTAGTCAATGTCCCTGTCCTCAAGCTAATTGGAGAGACAACACCCTACATGCAGAAAACCCCAAACTAAACATTACATAAGAACAAGAAATGCCATAAGGTGTAACTACGCAGTAAACAAAAACAGACTAGGGCTGGAGACACCTCTCACCATTGCGTCTTCCATCAGGGGATGTGCTTGAATGATAGAGCTGAGCATATAAAACTGGAGGAATTGTCAAGTCTTGGAGGGCAGTGACTTCTATGGCATTTACTCTGTTCAAGGGATATGGAGTCAGACAGTCGTAGGTTTGAATCTCTGTTTTGCCATTAGAAAAAAGCTGAGTGAGCTTGGGCAAATGACAGATGTTTTCTCATCTGTAAAAATCAAGCCAGAAATAATGACGCCAACTTTAGAGGGTGGTTGTGAGGCCTTAAATGAAATAACATGTGAAAAAATCATTTGGCATGCTGCCTGGCACATAGTAGGTGCTCATGATGTATTAGTTTCCTTCCTTCTAGTTTGGATCAAGGCCTGAGCATTTAGCCTAAAGGTTAAGATACAGACTCGAGTACAGATGACCTGAGCTTGAAGTACAGCTTTATCACTTACTCTTATATGACCTTGGGAAAGCTACTTAAATGCCAGTTTCCTCAATTTCAAAATAGGGAGGGAGGGTGGGAAGGGGGGGGGAGAGAGAGAGAGAGAGAGAGACTTAGGATAGTGTGTGTGGCATGGCAAGCACAATGTATCTATCAGCTGTTACTGCTATTCTTACTTAGAAATCAATCACTGTACGCTATCCTAATTTCAGTTGCTGCTGCTTCCTGCATTTCCCTAACCTCTTTCCCCCAAAGGTCTGAGGAAATCCAAGCGTGTCAAGGGTACTATAAACCACCAGCATAATCACAGGTTTGAGGACAAACCCTGTGACTGGGGCGGGAGCTTTCAGGAAGTCTAGACTTGACCATTTGACCCTGTTCCCTAAATTCTTAGAGACCGAAGCTTAGCCTTTTACATCCGTAAACCTTTTCATGAGTGATTTTCCCCCCAAATCAATGGGACTATTTTTGTTCCTAAAGGTGTGCTACCTCCTTAATCCTGAGCTGGCCTTTTCAAAAGAAGCCCAGGGCTTGGATTTGGGGATTTCAAAACTACTATCAAATGAGCATGCTTTGTATGCACATTACTGCTTAGCCTGGCGTTTGTCTAGGAGCTGCCTGGCATTCCTACGTGGCCGGAGGCTTGTTTTCCATGATTAAACAAACTGTTGTTCAACTTCAGTTTTTCAGTGCCCTGGCAGCCACCTTGTTCTCCTTGCTTCTTTCTGGGGCATCCACAGACTGAGTCCCAGGACTGCCTCTGAGCCTCCTCCACACATCCAAAGGTGACTTTCCTGCAGAGCACCTTCACTCTAACCTAGGCCCTTACATGTGGAATCCTGGAGCCCCTGTTGGTACATCATTTGGCCCAGATTATTCACTGCAGGTATAAGCAAACGTCTAAGTGACACCAAAGAGAGAGAAAGAAGGGGTATTCATAGGATGAGAAAGGTGTATTAGAGTGTGCAAGCATGCCGTCATTGCGCCATCTTTGTGGTGCTTCTGTGGTGGCCTTGTTGGTGGCTGTGCTGTCCATGCCTGAGACACGGTGTCAAGCACACAGTGCCAGGAGTGTGTGGCATGTTTTTGTATGGAATGGAATCTAGGCATCCTGCATTTTTAGCACATTTTAGTGCCCATAAATTCTGTATGGACTCAAATAACCCTTTATACGCTAGCATTTTCTTATATTTATCTATGTAGCTTAAGTTTTCCTCAGCCGTGGTACTCTGTGAACCTTAGCTTCAGATTACCATTGCAAATATATATATACAGATGTGTAGATACATGAGGTGTGATAAAAGAATACAGTGAATATTTAAATTAAAAAAATTTTATTAGAGTAAAAGACACATTGCCATTAATCCCCCTCAAAATACTCCCCCTTGCTTTGAACACACTTATCCCATCATTCTTGCCATTTTCTGAAGCAGTTCTGGAAGTCCTCTTTCCTGAGTGTTTTTAGTTGCGCTGTCGTGGCTGCCTCGATATCCTGAATCATTTTGACTTTGGGAAAGAGTTAGAAGTCACACGGTGTCAGATCCAGTGGATAAGGTGGATGAGGACACACCATAATGTTTTTATTTGACCGAAATTGCTGTACTAGAAGCAAGCGATGTGTGACATGAAGTCTTTCCGTTGTGATCACAAAATGTGGTGAATGCTGCTGCCATGTGCCATCCGCTGCCACGTGCCATCCAACAGAAAGGCAGGGATCTTCAATATGGGAAGTGGCAAACCTTAATAACAGTGTGTGACAAGTTTCAACTTGTTTGGTACCGTTAGTCAGGTGTGAGCTACGGTTGAGAGAAAGTGTGTTTTAAAGTGAGCCCTAAATCATCCTCTTTATAGTGGAATCATAGTATTCCACTGTAAAGAAATTGTCTATTGATGGGCACTTAGGTTGCTTGCATATCTTGGCAATTGCAAATAGTGCTGCAGTGAATGTAGGGGTGCATATATTTTTTCAAATTAGAGTTTTGGATTTCTTTGGATAAATACCCAGAAGTGGAATTGTTGCGTCATAAGGTAGTTCTATTTTTAATTTTTTGAGAAAACTCCATACTGTTTTCCATAGTGGCTGCACCAATTTTCAGTCCCACCAACAGTGCATAAGAGTTCCCTTTTCTCCACATCCTCGCCAACACATGTTGTTTGTTGATTTATTGATGATAGCCATTCTGACAAGTGTGAGCTGATATCTCATTGTGGTTTTAATTTGCATTTCTCTGATCATTAGTGGTTTTGAGCATCTTTTCATGTCTATTGACCATCTGTATGTCCTCTTTGGAGAAATGTCTATTCACCTCCTCTGCCCATTTTCTAATTGGATTGTTGGTTGTTGTTGTTTTTTTTGTTTTTTTTTGTGTTCAATCATGTTTTTTTAAATAGCAAACTTCCTCTGAGAGCCTTGCCTAGATTTAAATTTCCAGACAACTATTTCCATGGGTCTGGGCTCAAGGCTCATCGGGAAGGGAAGTAATATTTTTCTAGCATGTCAGTTAACTGCTGCCCATTCATTCAACACGCATTTATTGAGTAAGCCCTGGTTGTGTTTATCAGGCACCAGATTAGTGTTAGAAAAATAACTCAAAACTAAAGGATCAGAGGAGATTAGGGCAAGGAGATCATGCCTAGTTAGGATAATCAGGCAAAACCAATGAAGGAACTGACTTTGAGATGGGCTCTGAAAGATTAAAAGAAGGAGACCGTTCCCAGCAAGGAAGCTGCCTGCACAGAGGTGGAGACTAGATGATGAAAAGGTTGGAATCGTGAATTGTCCCATCTGGCTGGAGTACCATGGACATCGAAGGAAGTAGAGGAGATGAGACTGGAAAGGCAGCTTGAAAGTAGGTGAAGAAAAGCAAGAACAGCAGGCTGAGGGGTTTGGATTGGCGTCCTCCCTCTGACAGGGCTGGCTCCTCAAACAGAGGCTTTGGGGTGAGTGCATCTGAATATATCGTACAGGGCGGTGAGGAGAGATCACTGTTGCCTGAAAGGATTAGAGGGCCTGGGACAGGGTGGGTGTGAGAGGACAGAGTCAAGGGTGATGGAGAGGAGAAAGAGCCAAGAGGAGAAGCCGGGAAGGAAGAGGGGGGTGGTTCATGTGACTGCTGTAAATAAACCAAGCATGTCTTATGAGTCCGGTTGGCCTCTCCTCTCCTTCCTGTCCCCAGGGCTCTGTGAGAGCAGAGGGTGGAAGGACCAGGCTTACAGATGGGGAGTGAGCGCCTCCTTGGTGTAAAGCATTCTGCTGAACAATCCATTCGTAGGATCCTCTGGATGACCCTGGGAGCTAGACAGTATAACTAGGTAGTATTGCCTTCCTTTGCAGATTAGGAAATAGGCACAAAGCAGTGAACTAACTTTGCCCAAGGTTAGGCGTCTAGTAACTGGTAGAGCTGGGATTTAGGCTCAGATCCTCCCGACCCTAACCACAGTTTCAGAGTGAAGATGTCTCCGAGGAATGTTGAGGTAGAAGGAAGAAGGTGAGGGGTTCATTTAAAAATGAACAACATGGGGGAGAGCCCCAGAGTAGGTCATAGGGACATCAAGTTTGAAGTAAGCCTTCAAGCTGGGGGACTCTGCTGCAGAGAAAACTGCTGACCCAATAAGGGGACATTTGTGACCCTTAGTGCCAGGGAGCCAGTTCCTAGGAGCCCTGAAATCCAAGAGAACAGGCCCAACTCTGACCTAGAGACTGTGCTCAGGGGAAAAGAATGAGGCAATAGGGGCCCTGATCTGGGGCTGAGAGTGGGCTCCCTTTTCTCAGAATAGCAGGTATGCCTGGAGGAGGAATGTACCGAGGAGGAATGAGGTCGGATGGGTGAGAACCTGTTTGCTGAGGTGGTTACCTCCTACCAAGAAGAGCAAGGTCCACCTTTGGTCTGAGTCAGGAGGATGAGGTGCCTGGGATCCTAGGAAAGGGCCCAGATGGAACCCTTATTTCCGTCCCTGTTACATTAGGACCAAAGCCATCACCATGGTGTTGACATAGAGCTCACTGCCTTTTATGGAGGCCCCAGGGTCCTCCCTTGATGGTCTGGGTGTATTCTTGACCAGGCAGCACTGGGGAGGGCAGCTTTGTGCCAGGGTTCTGCTTTAATTGTGACTCTGGACTTTGTCGAGTGTCCTGTTGTGGATGGTGATGGGGACAGTGGTTCTGCAGCTCTCAGAGCCGATAGAACATATGTGTTGTTTTTGTGTAGTGAGTTAAGTGTGGGAATCTTACACCAGAAGCAGCCAGTTGGTTTAGTTTTGCTCTGCCAAATGCATGAGCCAAGCAATACATTACACAAAATATGGCTTCTTCCTGTTACTCAAAGCCCTCAGGCTGCACAGATGTGTTTTTAATGGTGACATTTGCTCTGGAAGTGCTCATGACCACTGATGTAACAATGCTTAGAAATCACCTTTGAATTTGCAGAAAGAGCAAAAATGAAATAGAAAATGAAAACTGACTCTCCCTGGGCCAGCCTGGTGGCTCAGGTGGTTGGAGCTCCATGTTCCTAACTCCGAAGTCTGCCGGTTCTATTCCCACATGGGCCAGTGGGCTCTCAACCACAAGGTTGCCAGTTCAATTTGTCAACTCCCACAAGGGATGGTGGGCTGTGCCCCCTGCAACTAGCAACGGCAACTGGACCTGGAGCTGAGCTGCGCCCTCCACAACTAAGACTGAAAGGACAACAACTTGACTTGGAAAAAAAGTCCTGGAAGTACACATTGTTCCCCAATAAAAAGTCCTCTTTCCCTTCCCCAATAAAATCTTTAAAAGAAAAAGAAAACTGACTCTCCCAATCTGCCTCTCCATTCTTATTTCTCAAGGCAGAAGATTGCTGGCAATTAGGTGATCTTATGTCAGGGTCCTTTCGGGAATGAAAGAATCACAAAACCTTGGATGATGTCCCATAACTTTCCTCATTCTTGCAAAAGGGACCCTCTGGGATTCTATTTAACTTCTAGATCTCTAACTTCAAAGCATTTAGGAGGCCAGCTACGACCTGTAGTGGACCCAGGTTCCCAGCTATCAAGGTTGCATTTGCCCCTCTGTCTGTGTCTGGTTTTAACCTTCAAAGTCTTACAGATCAACAGTTAAGAAGCCAGACTCGACTCTGACACATCAGCGTGGCCGAGGATCAGATCAAGTTCCGAGGCCTCTTCTGAAGAGGCCTACTCACTTGGGCCTTTCTCAAGACTCTTAGCCTAGGAGGACATTGCCAGGCCCAGTGCAGGAAGTGCTGGCCTGAGAAGCCAAGAGATCTGTTTTCTCATCTCAGCGCTGCTAGAACTCTGTATGACCCTGTACAATCACTTAACCTCTAGAGCTCAACCTCACTTAACCTCCATTTGGCCCTCTAATAATCAGGTTGTAATAGAGGATGACAAAGGAACTTTCAAACTATAACATTCTATAATTTCAACACACAAATACCACCTTTTGTGTTATCGTTCTTATCTTTGTTTTAAATCCCTTCTGCCCCCACCAGATTGATTAGAACGCTCCTTAAAGGCAGGGACCCTGCCATATACATCTTGGTATGTCCTCATATATCCTAACAGAATACTTTTCACATAGTAGATGCTTTAAAGAACTGTTTGATTGATTGATTATACAATGGCATACATTGGAAGAACCCTGCACTGAGCCTATTGATGATGACTTGTGAACATTCCAGAGCTGAGAACCACTAGTGACCATCCCGGCCACTCAGGCTGGAAAACCAGTGATCAAGACTGTCAGCAGATTGGCAGCTGATGAATGGTGCTGTAGTGTGGAATGAAAGTAAATTGCAAATCATTCTTTTCTTTTCTTTTTTTAGTTTCAGGTGCACAAGACAAAGCAATACTTAGACGTTTATCATTTATATCCCGCACACTGTGTGATCCCCCCTCCCCCCATCCGCTATCCCTCTGACATCGCACAGAGCCATTACATTTCCACTGTCTCTATTCCTAATGCTGTACTCCGCTTCCTGTAACCATATACATACATATATATAAAATTATATATATAAAATTATATATATAAAATTATATATATAATTATATATATAAATTTATAGTTGGCATTCATTATTGTTCAGCTTCAGGTGTACAGTGCAGAGATCAGGCATCTACATCACCCCTGAGGTGGTCTCCCAAATGGGACACGTGTCCATCGGATACCCTACAAAATCTTTACATTATTGATTACGTTCCCCAAATTAATTTTCAAAACCCCGTGGCCATCTTGTGGTTACTGACTGTTTACTAATCTCCTCACCTTCCCCTTTATCCCCACCCCCCGACCATCTAGCAACCCTCAGTTTTTCCTCTATGTCTCCAAAACTGTTTCTGATTAATTCATTCACTTATTCTTTTCTTTAGATTCCACATATAAGTGAGATCATATGGTATTTGTCTTTCTCTGTCTGACTTATTTCATTTAACATAATGTTCTCTAGGTCCATCCATGTTGTTGCAAATGGTAAGATTTCTTTCTTCTTTATGTTTGCGTAATACTCCATTGTATAAATGTACCACAGTTTCTTAATCCAGTCATCTACCGATGGGCATGTCGGTTGTTTCCATGTCTTGGCTATTGTGTATAGTGCTGCAATAAACATAGGAGTGCATAAAGTTTTTTGAATTAGAGTTTTGGATTTCTCTGGATAGATACCTAGGAGTGGAATTGCTGGATCATAAGGTAGTTCCATTTTCAGATTTTTGAGATACCTCCATACTGTTTTCCATAGTGGCTGCACCAATCTGCAATTTCACCAACAGTGCACAAGGTTCCCTTTTCTCCAAATCCTTGCCAGCAATTGTTTGTTGATTTATTGATGACAGCCATTTTGACTGGGGTGAGGTGGTATCTCATTGTGGTTTTTATTTGCATTTCTCTGATGGTTAGTGAATTCATGGCTAAATACTTAAATGTATTATGAGAATAATTTGTATTAATTTCAATATATTTACTAGTTATATAAGCACTTTAAAATTAAAACATACTCTTAATTTTATTAGAATTTGTTTTTACATATAGCATATATGACGTCTTCTAAATAAAAAACTAAATATTTAAAAAAAAAAAAAGAAAGTAAATTGCTTCTCTACCTGTAGTTTCTTTTGGTACAATAAAGGAAATGTGGGACCTTAAGACAATGAACTTACTTATCTTCCTTCACTCTTGGAATTTGAAGCTTGCCTGAATTCTCAGGCTGTTTTTCAATTTCTGCTTTGGTATTACATGTGGCAAAAGGGCTTTGGGAGTTGTGTCACAGCTTGTCACTACTGAATCAAGGCATTTGTGGCCTCAGAAACACCCAAGTCCCATTATCTGTCAGGTCACTGGAGTTTGAACTCCAAGGCAGATATGAGATATTTTCATTTGTTGGTGTGTGTGTGTGTGTGTGTGTGTGTGTGTGTGTGTGTGTGTGTGTAGCCAGTCTGTGTGTGCCCACTTCCTGTGTGTATAAATGTATGTAATTGCATATGACTTCACACCACCGATACTTTGTCAGTTGTTTACACAATGAATTTAAACTTTCATGTTTATAAATGTGGTAACAACTTTAGACTTGTCTGTCTTACTGAATGCAAGTTTTGGGGGTTATAGGGTGTAAAACTATTCCCCCAGCTGGTCTCTGAGCTCCCGGTTAACAGAGTCAGTGAAATCAAGAATTTAAGTGACACAAGAAAAAAGTCAACACTGTTTTACTCTACCATAGAGATGGGAGTATAGGAACCACTGTTCATTCGTTTGCATCTGGAGAAGACCCAGATTGCATTGAGAACCCCAACTATAAGTTTTTTCAATAGGTGGGCTTTAAGAAGGACTGGGATTATGTTTCTTATTAGCAGTCTCTTTAAATTTGCGTTGTCACGTCTTGGCCATTGGAAACTAATTGACTGTCTGTCTTCTATAGCTTGGAATTGCGATTGGCTTTTTGGTCCCTCCGGTTTTGGTACCCAATATCGAAGACCAGGACAAACTTGCCTACCACATCAGCATCATGTTCTACATAATAGGAGGTGTGGCCACTCTACTTTTCATCCTTGTCATCATCCGTAAGTGCATTAGTGGACTGCTGGGGGGTGGGGAGGCAGGGAGATTCTGTTGGCTTTGGTGGAACCCTTGTGAACATGGCCCTTGAATACGCTGGATATTTACAGAAACTGGGAGCCAGGCTTCCAATGGTCTTCAAATGCTTTAGCCTGAGCCATTGCCCCCAATATAGTGCTACCGTGTTTCCCCGAAAATAAGACCTAGCTGGACCATCAGCTCTAATGCATCTTTTGGAGCAAAAATTAATATAAGACCCGGTCTTATTTTACTATAATATAAGACCAGGTCTTATATAGTATAATATAATGTAATGTAACGTAACGTAACGTAACGTAACATAATATGATACTGGGTCTTATATTATTTTTTGCTCCAAAAGATGCATTAGAGCTGATGGTCCAGCTAGGTCTTATTTCGGGGAAACAGGATGGCTGGTCTTGTGCACTTTGTTAGCGGCTCAGTAAAGGTTTCATTATCATTAAACAGTTCTCTAATAGGACCTCACCAGAATTAATGGGCAGGCTGCTGATCCCCTTGATAAAGCCCCATGAGCACTTATGATATCACAGGCACTGTGCTATGCACGCCTGATCTCATGTAATCAACAACCCTCTGAGAGAAGTTACCATTGTCAGTCCCATTTGACAAAGAGGAAGATGAGACTTAGAGGAGTTAAATAAATTATTCAAGATTAAATAGCTAGGGCCGGCCCGGTGGCTCAGGCAGTTAGAGCTCCATGCTCCTAACTCCAAAGGCTGCCGGTTCGATTCCCACATGGGCCATTGGGCTCTCAACCACAAGGTTGCCGGTTCAATTCCTCGAGTCCCACAAGGGATGGTGGGCTCTGCTCCCTGCAACTAAGATTGAACACGGCACCTTGAGCTGAGCTGCCTCCCGAATGGCTCAGTTGGTTGGAGCGTGTCCTCTCAACCACAAGGTTGCCGGTTCGACTCCTGCAAGGGATGGTGGGCTGCGCCCCCTGCAACTAGTAACGGCAACTGGACCTGGAGCTGAGCTGCGCCCTCCACAACTAAGATTGAAAGGACAACAACTTGAAGCTGAACGGCACCCTCCACAAATAAGACTGAAAGGACAACAACTTGACTTGGAAAAAAGTCCTGGAAGTACTTACTGTTCCCTAATAAAGTCCTGTTCCCCTTCCCCAATAAAATCTAAAAAAAAAAGATTAAATAGCTAGTAAGTGCCAGAGAGTGGATTCAAGCCTAAACTTATCTAATGCCATACTCTAAATTTTTGGAACAAAACAAAACAGAATTGACCCACAAACACTAATAATCTCATAGATTCACTTGAGAATACCTGGGTACCAGTTTTTTTTTAATTATAAGAGTAATATATGCTCATAATGGAAAAATTAGAAAATACAAAAAAAAGCATAAAGAAAAGAATGACCACTGATTTAGTCTCGTAGGAGTTAATCTTAACCGCCAACTTCAGATAACTACTATTTTATATGCATGTACATTTAATCATTGAGATATTTGGTTAATACAATTTTATCACAAGTTTCCATTGTACAGCATTCTAATTCGACATCTATATACACTTTAAAGTGATCACGAACTAGTCTCGTTACCACCCATCACCATATGATAAATGAATAATGTAATTTTATATCCTCTTTTATCATCTGATATTACACGGGCTGTGATAAATTCTGAAACCGCAGAGTAGAGGTTTTCATTTTCAGTTAGTCACCCGTCTAAAGGTTAACCAGTTTTCCTGCTAATATCTGAAAGTTCCACTCACGTGGTAAAGGTTTCATTCCTTCCTTCTGGACTCCCCTCCAGAGTCAAACAGTTTTATAATCGTGTACCTTATTCCTCTGTTCTCACGGTGTCATTCCCTCCCCAGGGTCCAAGCTGAGAAAGTGCTGCCTGACGGCTTCTAAAAACTGGCAGGATATCTTGGACAGAGGATTTGGCATTTCTGGAAAGTTGAGAAGCTGTAGAGCTGTGGATGAGAGCAGGAAAGAACAGTTCAGCCAGAGATCCTCTTAGCCAGACTTTAAGTTTCAAATTGTAATGTGCCCAGTTCCAAATTCTTGTGTTTGTAGCAGATGAGGGCCTGGTACTTTGCAGGTGAAATCCTGGAGGTAGGACATTTTACATTTTGGCATTTTATTATCAAGCACAGATAATAGCTCATTGAGTAAAGAACTGAAAGATCTTATCTGAATTCTGGTTTGTGGTTGCCAGGTTCTTGACCTAGCACCTGTTGTTACAGAGATAAATAACCACTGGCCTTGCTTTCTTTTCCCTGATGGAAGGAAAGGTGAACAGGCAAGACAATAGATGAGAGGTTCCCAGCATGGGGAAGTTATCCGGGAGGAAATTATCCAGAACTACCTCCCGAGAAGGGAGAAGCAGGACTCTGAAGTCAGGGCTAGAGGGTTTTTTTTGGGGGGGTGGGTGGAGGGAGGTTTGATCTTCAAGGCATTAAACCGCATTTCCAGAGCTTCCTCTAACTGAAGAAGGAATGTTCTCCTAGGGTGTGGGGGAAGCTACATGGTGCTTGCTTGGACCCAATTGGGGGGCAGTTTAATAAAAAAAACTGGTTAAACTGTTTTGCCCCCCAGGGAACTGAGTAGTGATCAATGCAGTTAAATTGACTGTACCAGTTGCACTGTAAATAGAGTGTAAAATGAATGGTTTTCCCACTGTTCCCTCTCCAGCACTTCCTATCAGAGTAGCCACTCCTACCCAGAGCATGTGTAATTTTCTTTCTTTGTGAGGCAGTATCTGATTCAGATGTTGAGACACTGCTGATGGACTCGAGGCTTTTCCAATAGAGGAAGTTCCTTTTACTTACTCAGGGAACATTTCTTGTTGCCAGGCTTTGTGCTAAGCACGGACAAGGTAGCTCCTCCTTCCTTGAGAAGAGCTCAGGTGCTAAGCCATTAACGGGGCTCACTAATCCCAAAGCCTCAGCTCTCACTTCCTTTCCATCCATGTGGGCTTGCTATGTGAACCAGTTCACTGGTTCTCCACGGTATGTTATTTGCTGGTGATCATGGGACTGCTTGATCCTTGAACACTGCCTGGGAGGCCCAGCGATTGTAGCAGTCCAGCGGACGTGAAGAAAAAGTACTCCATAGACCACTCACTCAGCTACAGACAGTGAAAAGCAGCTTCCAGGGAGGAAACGGTAAAGGATTTAATGGAAGAATTAATATTTCCTTTTGAGTCTTAGGTCCTTCTCAGGTGGTGGGGCCAGCTCTCAACCCTGTGTCAGCCCTGCTGGCGTGGGACGAGCAGGATGTTCAGTGACGGCTCTGTTTCTTTCCTTCCAGTGTTCAAGGAGAAGCCGAAACACCCCCCCAGCAGGGCCCAGTCCCTGAGCTATGCCTTGGCCTCCCCTGATGCTTCGTACTTAAGTGCCATCGTCCGACTCTTCAAAAACCTCAACTTCGTGCTGCTCGTCATCACCTACGGTAAGGTGCCCATGTGTCCAGGAGTGTACTTGCACTGGCAATGTGAGGCAGCACGCCCGATGTGTCCGTGCGCCATACCCTTTCCAAATCCCAAATGTGCGTGTGAATGGTTTAGGCTCCACTAGAAGAGCCGGCTGTGCATGAGGGCCTTTGCATGTTCGGAAAAGTCCACCTAGAAAACCATTCCTTCCCATGTCAGGTTGTCTGACACATGCCTGCCGATCCTCCAAGTTTCATGTCAGTATCACCACTGTAAAAGAGTTATTAGGTGACCTTTCCTCTCTTACTGTGCTGTTCCACTTCCAGATCTGTCTTTTCACCAGACTGTAAACTCCCTGAGAGCAGGGATCTATATCTTTTCGTCTTTATAGTTCCTCAGCAGGGGCTGGTGTGGAGTGAATACTCCTGCAGTTACTGAGTGAATGAATGAATAAATGCGTGCATGCATATAGGAGTCTTGCTACGTGAACCACTCCTCAGCCCATCTTCCTTCATCTTTTGTATAACATTGTTTAGCATACACACACTCGCACCGAGGTCTTTGACTCCTTTATTTTACCCGAATGCAAGACAACATGCCTCATTCATTTTATTTTCTTGGCTTTTGGTAAGATAAGTTTGATTCTTTATGCTGGTGTATTGGCTTGCCTTTCCAGCATGGTGTTTTCTGCAACTTCTTTCCCACCTTGAATAAGAATGTTAGACCAGACAAAGGTAAGGACAGAACCTCATGGCACTCTATTAAAGAGAGCCATCCGGCTGTACTGCTATCCATCCTGCATTTGACTATTTAATCCTTCAGTTAGTTTATAATCAAGAGTCAACAACTATATAACATGCTCAATAACCATATAAAAAAAAAGAAGAAAAGAAGTGAGACTGGTTTGACATGACTTATTCTTGGTGAAACCCCAATTGGCTATAACCTTGTTTTCTATAGGTTCACAAACCACGTGTGTGTGTGTGTGTGTGTTTTAACAACAATAGCATTTACTATGTGCCAAGACTTTTCATATATGTTTTATTTAACTTCTACCGCACCATGGTAGGTAGGTACTATAACTACTGCGTTTCCCTGAAAACAAGACCTGGCGGGACCATCAGCTCTAATGCGTCTTTTGGAGCAAAAATTAATATAAGACCCGGTATTATATTATATTATATTATATTATATTATATTATATTATATTATATTATATTATATTATATTATATTATATTATTTATATTATATTATACCTGGTCTTATCTTACAGTAAAATAAGACCGGGTCTTATAGTAAAATAAGACCGGGGCTTATATTAATGTTTCCTCCAAAAGACACATTAGAGCTGATTGTCCTGTTAGGTTTTATTTTTGGGGAAACACGGTATCCCCATTTAACAGATGAGGAAACTGAAACTCAGAGAAACTAGGTAACTAGTTCAAATCACACAGCTTTTAAGTGGCAGAGCCAGGATTCAAATGCAGGTTTGTCTAACTCCAACACCTGCACTCTTGATGCATACTCCATAATTGGCTATAGGCCTCCCTAGAATTGCCAAGATTTCACTTTAGGTTTATCAGTGCCCTTTATCTCAATTAAAGTGTTTATCTGCTGAGGCACTAGATAAGAGGTGGTATCATCCGTGGGTAGAGAGGCACACCTAAGTTTTTCAAGCATACACAATATTTAGGTGACCTCGCATTTGGAATAGCTGTAGATAACCAGATTAGTCTTCAAGGTCTCGGGTCATTCACTCCAACTTCTCAGTTCTGAATATGTCTCTGCGTTCATCCACAATATAAAGACAAAGCTTCCAGTATTTAAGATGTCCAGCTAACAAAGTTATGAGTTACTTTTCGCTACCTTTAACTTCACTCAAGGGTAGATGGGACCAACCACTTAGTGGGGGATATTGTGGGGCATATTATGGTATATAGATGGATAGTGAAGCCAGATGACCTTTGATGTCCCTTCCAGACTCAGAATTCCACAGCTTTAACAACTTTCACTTTTCCCTGGAGTTAAACATCGTGAGTGCATTGACTTTTGACCATCATATTAGATCTGACTGCATGATATTTGAGCCCTACCTTGGGATTCTAGGGTAGATGAGTGCTTAATAAATATTTCCTATGGATGAGAATGGTGATGATGGTGATAAGGGGACAATGGTCCCATTCCAGAAGTTGTGGTTTTCAGTGCTGGAGACTATTGATGGCAGGGCCAGGTCACTGACCCATGAAAGCAAGAACAAAGTCAAAATGTAGCAGGAACAGTGCTGTTTTTGGTTGTTAAGGACTGAGCTCTGGGCATGCTGTGTGAGCAAAGCAACTCCTCTTTCCCTCATACGTGGCTGGTTGCTCATATGGTCTTTAATCTGGCAGAGTGGTTTTAGTCCTGTACTTCTGAGTACTGTTCCTTATCTATTAGGTTGAGTGATAGCACAGGAAATAAATAGGGAAGCACTTAGGGAATGGTGGAGTCAGGACCATTTAACAGATGAAGAAATCTGTTCCTCCAGGAAAGCAACAAGAACATTGGCAAGCATTGTCAAAATTAATTTCTTCAGCGTTCTGAACCAAAGGCTTGCAACAATCTAAGGGGCATTTATTTAAGAAAATGGCTGAATAGTGGTAAGAACAGTGAGCTTTGTGTTTTAATTTGCCCTCCTCTCCTAGGCTCTGTGATAGCCTTGACATCCAGCAGCCTCGTGGCCATTGGTAGTTGTGAAAAGCAGTAACCTCCCAGTCACTAGTAGTTGTGAAAACCAGCAGCCTCATAGACACTGGAGAGGGCAAAACAATTTTGGAGCTCCCCAAAAGTCCCTTCACTAGGTCACTACTTTAGCTGTCTGGTAGGTCCCTGGAAAGTCCCCATTCAGAGTATTTGCCTGTATTTGACCCAACTCAGCTTGCTCAGTGGGAAATCTCTATTTTCAGGGTATTCATTGAAGACAGTCCTTTGACATCACAGCTGCCCGAGGTAGCAGTGCCAGTTAGGGTAAACAAGAGGCTGGCCAAAAATCTTCAAAAGAATATCTGGAGAAGGAGATGTCCATGGGGCTTTGAAAAGCTCCCACGTATTCTTAGGAATCTAGAAGTCCACAGGCACATGCAGAACTGCACTGCCCAGGAAAGACCTGAGAACGCCCTAAACGCTCACCTCTGCTGACCCTGAGTCTCTGTGTGAGCAGGAAGTGAAGGTGAAGGCAGATTTGTCACCTGTCTGCAGCTGGACCATTGAGGGAGAGCTGCAACACACACACACACACACACACACACACACGAGGTCTTTGGCAAAGGTGGGAGACTTATTGGTTTAAGGCATTTAAGGAAATCTCTGTCTAATCATTAGCTTACCACAAGCTAATGGAGCAGAAACTTCAGTGGCTACACATGACAAAGAATATAGACTTTCTAAAATTAGACCAGGAAAGTCACTTAAATAAACAGTAGCAACAGCAACAAATCCTGGGGATGGAGGGAAGTCTTATTTCTAGTGTTGACATGGCATTTAAAATATCCAGTTTCAACAAAAAATTATAGACATGCAAAGAATTGGGGAGGTATGGCCCATACACAGGGAAACAAAGCAATTATTAGAAATTGTTCCTGAGGAACCCTAGACGTTGGACATAATAGACAAAGATTGTAAATTAACTATTATACGTATGTTCAAAGAACTAAAAAAAACATGTCTAAAGAATAGAAGAAAAGTATAGAATGATGTCTCACCAAATGTTGAATAACAATAAAGACAGAAATAAAGAAACAAATAGAAATTGTGGAATTGAAAATACAATAACTGAAATGAAGAATTCACTAGAAGGCTGAACATCAGCTTTGAACTGGCAGAAGAAGGAATCAGCAAACTTGAAGATAGGTCAAATGAGATTATCCTGTCTGAGGAACAGAAAGAAAAAAGAAAAGAGAAATGAGGAGAGCCTCAGAGGTCTTTGGGAAACCATCAAGCATACAACTTACGCATAATAGGAGTCCCAGAAGGAGAGAAATGGGTGGCAGTAAATCACTATTTAAGTTGAGATGTCACTAAACTAGAAAAGCAATTCACTTCTGAGTCTCTGGTGTATAGATAGAGTTTATTAACATTTTACTCAAAGGCCTGGGATTATCCCAGGGAGAGGGAGTTGAACTAATCTGGATGTTTGTACTCATTTCAGAGAACCACAAGCCTAATTTTCATGGTAGAGATTGGGCTTGAAGATAGGGCTCTTTGCCAGCAAAGAAATGATTCTTAGGTGTAATCACTGATTTGAAAAAAAATTTATCAAGACATTACTGTGTGTCAGGTACCATGTTAACTGCTTTACATGCATTCTCTCTTTTAAGCTTCAAAACAGACCCATGACATAGGTCCTTAACTCTATTCCACTTTATACCTGAGGAAACTAAGGCTCTGATTTTAGTTCCCTTCCCACAATTGGACAGCTAGCAAGCAATAGAGCTTAGATATAAACTTCTGTCTGCCAAAGTCCATCTTTCTAACCACTGCGCCATTTTGCCTCCTCATGTAGAAAGAAGCCTCATGGAGACAGAGCCAGGGCTCTTTTCTTAGCCTGCTTGCCTGAGTGGTTTTTGGGTCTACCTAGTGGGAGTATGTCCCTCCTCAGATTTAATCCTCCAGACCAGTTCCCCAAGGGTTGCTTTCTTCTACGGTGGATCAACCGACTGACTAGCCATCTTGGGGATTTGGGGATGATGGGGTCTCAACCTTAGTGATTTTCTTTCAGGTTTACACGTCGTGTAAAGGCAGTGATTGATTGGCACTCAGTCCACCTGCAAATCTCTGTTTTTTCTCCCAGCTTTGCTCCAAATTAAAAAAAAAATTCTATAAATTCAGCTAGAAGCTTTGAACTCTCTCCCTTCCCCCAGATCCTCCAGCATCCCCACCCTCCCTGTAGTTTCAGGTTGGGTTTTGAAGAAGGAAATGGTTCATCCTTTTTATATTGTACATATGATGTCCGTATTTTCCTCTGAATTAAGAGCACATAGCTGGGAATCTCACAGATGATAATATTTCACAGACAATTTGTTAGACACGGGGAGACATGCCTTGGAGTAAGAACCTTGGATACTGGACTGGTGGGTGTTGGCTCTTAAGGAATGGGAGGTCTGAGTTTTGGTGTCAGCTCTGCCAATTACTGAGTGTACCGCCTTCACCCATCCTTTGTCTCTCGAATTATTATACCCCCTTCAGAAAACTGTAACATTTGCTTCCCATTGAAGTGCTCTGAATGGAAATGAAAGCTTTTTTTTTTTAAATTTTATTGGGGAATATCGGGAGACAGTGTGTTTCTCCAGGGCCCATCAGCTCCAAGTTGTTGTCCTTCAATCTAGTTGTGAAGGGCGCAGCTCAGCTCCAAGTCCAGTCACCGTTTTCAGTCTTTAGTTGCAGGGGCACAGCCCACTATCCCATGTGGGAATTGAACCAGCAGCCTTGTTGTTGAGAGCTTGCGCTCTAACCAACTGAGCCATCCCGCCGCCCGAAATGAAAGCTTTTAAAGCCATTGAGAATAAAGACACTGCGTGCATCCACATTGCTATTACCTTGATAAACGTGCTGATTTCCTACATTCTTTCATTGTTCTGAACTACATTTCCCTAAGTAGGGAGTAGCTCTCATGCAGCTGGTGGGATATCCAGTATTGTGTCTATAGAGGCTTTCCAACTACTTCTTCCAGCTGCTGTCAGCTGCCCAGAGCTGAGGTGCAGTGACACTGTGAAGGTTGAGGACATTCCAGTGTCCATTTGAGTGTTGCTGGCTTTTCCCTATAGGCTTCTGGCCACACCCTTAGAGGTAGGTTTTGGAAATAACAGGGTCATCCAGTTAAATTTGAATTTCAGACAAACCACAAATTCTTTTCTACTATAAACATGTCCTACTCAATATTTGGGGCATATTTATGCTAAAAAATTATTTGTTTATCTGAAATCCAAACGTAACCAAACAGGTATGCTGTTCATTTTTTCCTTTTTTCTTATATCTGGCAGCCCATCTTAGAGGGAGGCGGTGCAGAGGTTGTGTTTGATGTTGCCAAACTATCACAGGAATAAGAAACTGCCTCTTCCTCTGGTAAAGTGCCCGCCTCCCTCCCCCTCCTCCAAGTTTGGCAATGCAGGAAGATACAGGCTGGAACTAGATTCTCCCAGGGTCTAACAGACTCTGGGTGGGGCTGACCTTGTGATGTATATCAGCAGTGAGTGTGGGGTGAAGAACATGTCTTTTCATCTATGGCGATGGTGTAACAACTACCTTGTTAAAAAGAATTATTGAAAATTCTCCTCTTCTAAAGAACGTCCTCAAAGGGAATGCTTTTCCATGTTATCGCCCAGCCTTGCCTCCAGTGCTTCTGAATCATCTTCCGGTGTTGGGCATCTAAACCCAGAGCCTCAATGTGTGTCCCGAGGACACCTTCCCTTAGGGGTCTCAAGGGCTTTACCATTGCCCCACTTCCATGGGCCTAGGGAGGGCATTTTGTGCCCCCTCTAAGGTCCTGGCTTAAGAGTGAGTATAAAATCCTTGTGATTCCCTGGGGTCAGGCTGGCCCTTTAAAACAAGGGTTTACTGCAAGTTTAGGAAGGACAAGAGGGAAATGAACACAGAGTAACCAGAGAACACAGAGATAGGATTTGGGATCCGTGTTTCCCAGGCTTGCCTGATGATAGAATTGCCTGGAGTGCTTGGTTGAATGTGTGCATAGATTTCCACGCCTCTCTTCTGGAGATTCGAATTCCGGAAGTCTGGGTCGATGCCTGGCAATCAGCTTTAACAAGCATTCTAGGTGATTCTGGTTTGCAGCAGGGCTGAGAACCTCTCAGATAGGTGTGTTATGGGTCATTCTCATGGTCTTGAAGTCCGTGCCTGCCCCAGCTGCCTCCAGGTTGAGTCCACCAGCCAGCCTCGGCCTGTTCTTTGATTTTCAGTATTCAAGGCCATTTATTTCCAACCTCCAGTGAGTTTAAGAAATACCCAGGGTTTTGTTTGTTTGTTTGTTTTTGTTAAAATGCAGATTCCTAGCCCCATTCTAGGACATTCAGATAGTGTGGGCCCATGGCAGGGCCCAGGAATCTGCATTTTTGAACTCTAAGAACTTCTAATGCCCGTGGTCTCTAGACCAGTTTACTGGTCTTGACCAAGGAGAGAAAGAGACTCAGAGTGATGATGAGTCCTTTCTGCCTTCTTAAAGCCCTCCTCTTCGGTGACTGGTACTGGGTGACTGATACTGTTACTGGAATCTCGGTTCTTCTTGCCAACACAGTGAAGAATCAAAGGTCAGCAAGCTGATGAATATGCAAGCAGGTTTATTAGTGATACGTTCTCAGGGAAGAGAATGGGCCTAGCCAAGGTGGGGAGAAGGGGAGAGGAGGAGAAGGGGGAGAGAGGGCACAGAGAGGTGGGGGGGAGAGAAGAGGGGAGAGAGAGGGCCAGAGAGAGAGAGAGTCCTTGTCTTGAGAACTTATAGTTTGCCGGGTGGGGTGAGGGAGTTACATATTGATTTGGGGGGGAAAGTGGTGCATGCTCTTCCACAGAAGGGTGTGACCTCCTAAGATGGGGGGAGGGAAGTCTGTTGACTCAGACCTTCCTCCAGACCACCTCTTGTCATCTGTTGTTGTAAAAACAGATATGAGGCTGGAGGCAGTTAATCAAAACTAGTTATGAGCTTTTTCTGTGGGCACTATGGACCCCCTTCCCCCTACATTTTCTGACGTCTACCTAACAATACCAGGAATGACCAGGCCTGTTAGGGGAGATCACATTCTCCGAGGAATATGGCCCTGACCCAGCAGGCCTTCCTTGCTGGGGATCATCGTACCCAAATATAGCACAATAACTTGTATTCCTGTAAGAGGTACTCAGCATAGGGCAGAGCAAGCATTCCATTCCTGCCCTTCAGTGTGGGACACCGAGCCCCGTGGTTGGGGCAGTGGTGTGGACTTGTACTGTTTATTAACTGTGTCTAGTAACCTTCAATAATATGGAGGAACATCTAGAGTAAAGATTGATTCAGAAACCATACATAAGCTCCTAAATCCTCTAGGGTTGGACTGTAGAAACAGTTGCAAAGAATGGCAGCTTTCCACGGTGAGCCCCTGTACCCCTCCAGTCCCCCCTTCCTATCTCCTATCTCTGCCTTAGCCCTGATTCAGTCTCCTGGCTGCCTGGGAACCGGGGATGGCTACTGATAACCCAACCACACAAGTCTAGCTGAACCAGTGGGTCTCAAACTTGAGCACTGTAAGAATTGCCTGGACGGCTTGTTCACACACAGATTGTCCCCTCCCAGAGTTTCTGCTGCAGTAGGTCTGGGGTGGGGTCAGGAATTTGCATTTCTGACAAGCTCCCAGGTGGTGCTGATCTGGTACCCACTACCGTGAGCCCCCATGAAAGTGCTCAGCTTCAATAGCATAGGTCAGCCAGCTCAGGACTCTGCTTCCTCTGCCTTTTCCAGGATCATAGAAATGCTGGTGCTTGAGGTGGGGTGTTTTGCTCCCAGTCCTCCTGGATAATTTCCCTCTGTTTCCTGTAGATTCTGTCCTCTTCATCCCAGTTGGGCCCCAAGCTGAGAGCAGCCTTTCCACCTGAAGCTGAGCATGACCTTGGAGGGGTCCCTTTCCCCTTGCAGTGTGAGGCTCTGGCCAGAGGCTGAGAGGGGCCCAGAGAGGTGTGAGGAGCAGGACTGGGGGCTGCTTTCATCCTTCTCCCCGCCCACATTCCACCCCACCACCCTTTTCAGGAATGTCCCTATTGGCCCTCTTGACTCAGGAATGGAATTTCCAAGTGACTGGGTGTGTGATATAAAAGTTAGTTAGTTGGGTGTGCTTGTTGGGTAAAAAGTTGCTGAGAGCCTTAAAGTTGTGGAGGAAAAACGGGTTATATGGAAAGTAATCTAATCATAAACTCCTAACTGGGCAGGTCATGGTGGGTAGTCACGCCCCTGGCATATAACTTCTTCATTAAAAGGCTTGTCTTTGCCTTAAGCAGCCCTGTCCATTGTTTCTGTGCATCTAGGTTAACACACCTTTGAAATGCTCCCTTTCAGACCCCTCCTTCTAAAGTGTGACCACCCTCAAAAGAGCACAGAATCTTAACTATCCTATAATCCGATCCCCACCTTACTTTCTCCCACCTTCATGGAATCTTCCTTACTCCCCTCCTTAATCTCAAAGGCATAAAAGAAACTGCAAACTGTAATTTTCTGAAGCATTTTTCTCAGTCTGTTGCAATCTTGCTTCCAGGCATATCTTCTGTTTGACTCAAATACATTTTTATACAAGTTCTCTACAGGTTTGGACGTTCTTATGTCGACAAAGTCCTCATGACCATTGATTGGCCTGGCAGTTGTAGTGACATTTGGTGACCCTTCTTGGTTTGCCAACCCACTTGGTTTGTCGACACACTCTGTAGGTGGCACTGAACCCAGACTTGTAACCCTGAGGTGACCTACTGCAAGAGGTTGGGATGCAAGGAAATTGTCAGTTACCTGAGCGGGGGAAATGGTTGAGAATCAGTGTTGTGAGGGTGTAAAACAGACTGATGAAGAGCGAGGACTCTAGAGACATATAATCGGGGTTCAAATCCAGCTCCGCCACCTGCTACCTGTGTGATTGTGGGAATGGTAAGTAAAACTTCCTTTCCCATTTTGCATGAGAATTTGAACTTCAGGTAACTTTGTATCTCCTTCCTTTGGGAACCGGATAAAGGGAGTAAATCAACTGTATTTAAGCAACATTACTTATGATAAAAATGACCTCTTGTGATAAAAATGATTGCAACTGGACTGGGAGAATTTTTCGTATCTGGTAAGAAGCCATTCTTTGTGCTTTGCTGAGTATGGTGACACTTTCACTGGCCTGTCCTTTATGGGGACCCTGGAAGCTATGCCTATGGAGTTGTTATAAACTCTAGTGGCTCCTGTCAGGTGTCAAACCAGCGTTGTTGTCATACCCACCTTTCTCTGCACCTGAGCCATCACCTTGGGGGCCAAAGAGAATCGCCTCTGTATGGTTTGATGAACGGGTTCTATGAACTGGCCCACTGAAGAGGAACTCTTAAGGCTGCCCTGTCTGAGAGCTGTGTCCTATCTTATACCCTTGTAGGTGGATCTATTGTAAGTGTGCCAGTGGTAGTCTGGTGAGCCTCAATGTTTAGTTAAAACTAAAAAGACCCCTGGTGGGCATTACAGAGAAATCTCTGTATTTGTTTTTAAACTGTGTACATTTTTCTCATCTATAAAATGGGGATGATAATATTACCTACCTTTTAGGGTCGTTGGGAGGATTGTTAGGTGCTTAGAATAGTGTCTGGTACATTAGTATGTGCTGCTGCCGCCATCATCATCGTCACTGTTACTAGGAAGGGAGGGCAGGAGGCCCTTTCTCCTTTGGGTCAGTTCCAGTCTCATCTTAGTTACCAACTCACTGTGTGGCTTTGGACAAATGACCTCATTCTCTAAGCACACAGGTTCTTACAGTATTTTCTAGGTTTTCCATTTATTTGTCGAATGAGTCAATGAATTAAGAGAGTCAACTAAATGCTCTTTAGGGTCCTTTCTGATTTCAAATATAAGATGTTGTGTGACATTGAGAAGAAAGCTGAAGGAGGGATGGGGAAAGAGGTGAGAAACCACCTGCAGAGGGAGTGGTGTCAGGGGTCCGAGGTCTGGAGCTGTGTGGAGAGGAAGTAGGTCGTCAGGAGGAGGTGGAAGGTGTCCAGTAGTTCCACTTAGGCCATAGGTCTTAGCCAAAGCTTAAGAGAGGAATGTAAATGGTTCCTTTCTGGGAGTAATACTTTCCAGAGCCCGTGTTTCCAAGGCAAGGTTAAAGGGATCAGAGGGCAGTGGTGTGCAGCTAAGAATAGGTTGCAATTGCTACCATGTTTCGCCGAAAATAAGACCTAGCCGGACCATCAGCTCTAATGCGTCTTTTGGAGGAAAAATTAATATAAGATCCAGTCTTATTTTAGTTTAAGACTGGTTATAATATAATATAATAAATTATAAATATAATATAATATAACGTAATACAATATAATGTAATATAATATGATATTGGATCTTATATAATATAAGGCCGGGTCTTATGTTAATTTTTGCTCCAAAAGACGCATTAGTAGAGCTGATGGTCCGGCGAGGTCTTATTTTCGGGGACACATGGTCCTTTTGGTTGTTTTGGAGTGTTTCGTTGAGAAAAACTGCAGAGTAGCCTCACTCCCCGGGTTTTCTTCTATGAGGACACCACTCACCGTGGCAACAAGGCTGAGGATTTCTGACCTCCCAAACTGTTGGCGGGAGAAGTTAGCAGTGGCCCCCGGCAGAAGGCTGACCCTAATGCTGTGTTTCTCCCTCCCTCCTTAGGTCTGAATACGGGTGCTTTTTATGCCTTGTCCACTCTGCTGAATCGTATGGTGATCTTGCACTACCCGGTAAGGGAGTCCCCCAAGCCTGCTGGGCCTGGAGAGAATGAGGTTCTGAGTCTGTCTTTGTAGGAGCTGGGGTGCTCTAGGCAGCATGTTATGTATGGTGGTCTGCTTATAGGATTTGGAAGGCAACAGCCCTGGGTCTCAACTCCAGCTTTGGTGGCACTAAACTATGTGACAAGCGAATGAGTATCTCTAAGCTCCAATTCTCTTTTCTGCAAAAGAAGCATAATTACTTATTGAAAGATTATTTTTAGTATTGCAAAGTAAATAATATCTTGTGTGTATATGTGTTATGTATATGTAAAGCATATTGCATGGTACCTGGCCACACAGTAGGTAAACATATACAAATGAGGATACATGTAGAATCACATGAAATCTTTAATTTGTAAAATATGAGCAATGTTTAATTTTGAACTCTTATGCAACTGAAAGTGTTGTTTTAAGTGTCCAGAACCAGTGCGGGCTGGATGCTGGGAATGGAATACTGCCTATCCTGGAGTCAGGAATCCCAAAGTCTAACCGTCTTAATGAAAGGACCACGGTCTCATAGTTACATAGGTGAAAGGGGTTCCAGGTTTGGAGTTTGATAGGTCTGAGTTCAGATCCTAGCTTTGGACTTAATAAATGCCTCATAACCTTAGACTAGTAGGTTAATCTCACTGTGCCTCAGTTTCTTCATCTGATTCCTAACGTTATGGTGGGGAATTATGAGAATTAAATGATATAATGATATACCGTGTTTCCCCAGAAATAAGACCTAGCCAGACGATCAGCTCTAATGCATCTTTTGGAGCAAAAATTAATATAAGACCTGGTTGTATTATATTATATTATATTGTGTTGTGTTGTATTATTATATTATATTATATTATATTATATTATATTATATTATATTATATTATATTATATTATACCTAGTCTTATAGGAAAATAAGACCGGGTCTTATATTAATTTTTGCTCCAAAATACGCATTAGAGCTGATTGTCTGTCTAGGTCTTCTTTTCGGGGAAACATGGTAAAATCCTTGGCATGGTGCCTGGCTCATAAAAAGTGCTCAAAAATATATAACTGTTATTTTCCCATCCCTTCTGGCACCGATAATTCAAAACACCTAAGTAAGGATTACTTGGCTATACATATTTCAGTTTCCCTATCTGTGAAATAGGAATAATGATAAATAAAAGAGTTGCTGTCAGGATTACGTTTAAAAAAAATTCTATCTAAAAGTGGTGTCAAGGACAGAATTTGGTGCATCCCAGCATCCAGTGTTACGCACACACATCTGGGGTTATGTTATGTTGGGAGGAGCAGCTATTCTAGGATTTTCTGTCTGCTGACAGCTGCTTGCAGGCCATCTTGACCTGATACTTCCTGAGACTTGGCCCTCTTGGCGCCTGAGTTACTTGACTTTGCCTCTTCACCTCATAGTGACTGCACTCTGTCTGTGTCTTGTCCTATCGTTGGCTGATTGTTGGGGCTGTGGTTTTCCCAGGGGGAAGAAGTGAACGCTGGAAGAATCGGCTTGACCATTGTCATTTCGGGAATGCTTGGGGCTGTGATCTCAGGCATCTGGCTGGATAGGTCCAAAGCCTACAAGTAAGTGACTCTTCCTCTTGGACTGAAAATGGGGGACCCACTTTTGAAATGACAGATTCATTCGCCAGTACGGCTCCAAAGGTTTGGGTGCGGCAGCTGAGTGGTCAAGCAGGCAGTTTAAATTTGGCTTCTCTGAGCCTCAGTTTCCTCATTTGTAAAATGAGGGAAATAATACTTGCCCTGTGGGCATCTTAGGGAGATTAGAGATAGGGGACACGAGGCATAGCAAAGTAGCTATGGAAGGGGCAGATGGGGGAGAAATGAAAATGAATGTGGAAAATGTCAGCAGTTGGAAAGTTTGTGGAAATCCTGGAGTGGAGATGAGGGGGTGATTCCACTGACTTGTTCCCATGGCTCCCTCTTGGACCCCATAGGGTTAATTGCCATGCTCTATGCTTACTTTGGTTTGTAGTGTATTTATTATCTTATAATAAATATGATAATTATTATTAGTATTGCTTTATTATTGCTTAGACATTATTGGTAAATATTGTGATGTGCTTTGGGTCTGAATGCCCAGTGCATTTCTAAGAGCCCAGAGCAGTCTTTCTAAGATTTTAGTGTATGTCAGACTAATCCAGGATGCTTATTAAAACTACGGATTCCTGGGCCCCACCCTCATGGATGCCAATTTGGTGGGGGACTCTGCATTTATGAAAAACACCCGGGTGCCTCAATTCAGTAGCCAGGCTCAGAGAAAAGACTGGAAACAGAGACCCAACATCCTTCCTTTCTTATTGCATCTTTTCTGTGCTCTGCATGCATTGTATGCTCAATTAATGCTGGCCAGCAGTGCAGCTACCAGGGTTGTCCTGCGCTGGGGCAGGGTGGCGGTCTGGGCTGCTTTGTCAAGGCCTCCAAAGTTCTCAGTGTCTGGAGGCGACAGACAGTGGCAGACCTGTTCTCTGCCACACAAACCTACTTCTGTGAGGCTCTGGTCAGACCAGGTCTCGCTCTGGCTGCCCTAGTCAGAGGCCAATTGAGGCCATCACCGGGGATGTGGCCGCCTGGCTGAACATGTTGAGGAACCTGGCTTGGCTTAGTTAACTGCTGGTGGAGCTTGGCGGCTGTCTCGTCTCTGTCATTTGTCAATTGCTTGCTTCAGCCAGACATGAGAGCAGTGAGGACTGGCCATCCCCAAACCAGTGAACAGCACTGTCTCTGTTTCCAGGGCTTGCTCTGTGACAGGAGAAGGAGGGATTGGAATGTTGGCTGGATTGGGATGTGGGCAGCCAGATGATTCCGATGAAAATACAGTGAAAGGGCTGGGGAAGACGCTTCAGAATCTAGATGGCACCAGTTTCCTAGCATCACTGGAGGCGTCAATCCTACAGTCAGCAGGAGACATCCTTCTCCGTGCACTACTGCCCAGGCAGAGAAAGGATGAGAGAACTCTGTGATCTTGTCATTTCGGTGCCAGTTCTCTTTTTCCTTAAGGTTCCCAGATTTGTCCTGTCTGGTTTGGAGGCTGGAAATCAGGTCCCTTTCTCTTGGAGACTACAGATCGTTTTTCTAGCTGGGTCAGTGGTTTAAGATGAAGCTGTGGTTAAGCAAATATGGCAAAAGATGAGCTTGTGGGGTCAGCGGGAGAGACTGGTGTTCATGAAGTTGCTTTCTGCAGGGTGGGTGGGACTAGAGGGGAGCAGGGTGGAGGAAGGACGGTGCTCCTCCACCCAGCAGCTGGGAAGCACCAGGTGGGAGGGACATCTTCCAGAGGCTCTGACCTTGAGCTTTTCCAAAGCTGCAATCTCACTGTATAGTAGCATTCCCGTGTGCAGTAGTAGAAAAAGCACAGGGTTCAAATTCCAGCTTGGGGTTCCAAGCTCAGCTCTGCATTTACCTAACAGGTGACTTTGGACAAGTAACTTAACCGGTCTGAGTTCTGTTTCCTCATTTGTAAAATAAGGGGTAGTCATCCATTTATCACAGGACTTTTATAAGGGATGAGTGAAATAATAAATGCATGTAAAATGCATAACAGAATTCCTGGCACCCAGTACATATAGGTATTAGTTTGATATTACTGTAATATACATATGTCTGCTGATGCCCCCCCCCCATTTCTGTGTGAAGCTTTAGACCTTTGTTGTCCTAGTCCTGATGTTCGTGGCAGGAGGGCAGGGGGATATACAGAGCTGGTTCTCTGTAAGAAGTAGGACAGGAGAGGAATGAAGGTCCAAGCAGGAGTCAGGGCCGCAGCAGAGTCCAGAGTGGGCCCCGTGGGAGGAGATGTGTGGGCCCCGTGGGAGGGGCAGCCTGAAACAAACCAACACATTGCTGGTGGTCCTTCTCAGGTGACCAAAAGGGAACGTGACAGGGGAATGGATGGAACTTTCTCACTTTGGCTCTGGAGTCAGGCACTTAGTTCAGGGCTGGAGAATGTTCTCTCTTAGTTCCTGCTGTCTGGAGTGGAGTAGTTCAGATTCAGCAGGAAAAGCTCTGCTCTGCTCATGCAAGTGGCAACAGGAAGAACGCAGAGATGACAGAGAGACTCTAAAAGTTAGATCACTTCTTAGCATTGTCATGGGCCTTGGGGCAAAGCAGACACACAGAATTGGATGGCTTCTGGAATAGTCCTGCACACTACTGCCACGTGACCACAGCTGATGTTTGTCCTGGGGATGGGGAAGGGAAAGGGCTGTGTCCTTCTTGCTGTGAGTAGGACATGACAAGTCAAAATGCAGCTTGATGCTGTGAGCGTTCTGCAGGAGAACACACATGAAGCAAGATGGCTGCAGACTCTCCTGGTCTCACCCTTTGTAGTAATAACCACTAGGTAATTAAATAATTATCTGTGTGATCATTGGTTCAGTGTCCATCCACCTCGTGGGCAGAAAGCTCTATGAGAGCAGATGTCCCAGCACACACTGCAGAAGACTTGACACGCAGCCGGTGTCCAATAGATACTTGTAGAGTGAATGAGTAAATGAATGAAAAAATGAGTGAATGATTCTATTAAAGGCAAAAGTATATGATTCAACTTTTTTGTCTCTGCTTGTAGGGAGACAACCCTGGTGGTATATATCATGACTCTGGTGGGCATGGTGGTGTACACATTGACCTTGAACTTGGGACACCTGTGGGTAGTGTTCATCACAGCTGGTACATTGGGGTAAGTTTCACTTCTAACATGTTTAACTGGAAAGCACCATCTCATGGCTCCCAGAGTTGTTGACATCCTAGGAAGCAATATTGATACCTTTGCTGCCTTCTCATTGATTTCTGTGGAGATATGGAAATGGTACCCAGAGGTCTTGTTTAATTGTAGCACTTGAGAAGGCCTCCTGGGGCTTCCAAGCCCATCCATGCTGTTGGGATGGAGTATGTTCTTCATAGACCTCTGGGAGGCTAGGACTTGTTTAGAGTTTTTTTAGCTCTGCCTAGGAAAACAGGGGGCCACAGAAAGTACACAGGTCTTAGAATCAGAAAGTCTGGGTCCTGGTCCCAGTTCTGCTGCCGATTATCTATTAGACCACAGGCTCGTTACTTAATGGCTCTGAGCCTCAGTCTCCTTATCTGTCAATGAATATAAGCGTGGCCTACCTTGTAGAGTTGTTGGAAGGATTGAGAGAGATAACAAATGTGAGCACAGCAAGAAGTGTGCAGATGTAAGACATTAGAATTGGAGTTTTCTAGACCTGTTATATGAGAAAGCATAGGAAACAGTACCCCTCTCGTGGGTACTCAGCTCATGTGTGAGACAGACAGACAAACAGGCAGACCTTCTCAGCTGGTGACTCTCTGGCAGGAAATAAGGACTCTGAGCTCCTCCTTCCAGGCCCCAGAGTCACCGAGAGGCTGTTCAATATCCAGAGACTTCCCATTCCCAGCACAGGGCCTGCGTACATATGGCACAGGGTCTCCCAGCTGAGGGCTGAAAACTCCAGGTATCCTCAGCCTGTCTATAACTGATGGCTGGACGTAGAAGCAGGGGACCTGCAGAAGCCCCCTGAGTACAAAGCCTCCCTATGAACTTCCTGGCCTGCAGGGATCTCTCCTTCCTTGGTATGGCCATCTAGGGGGTGGTGTGATCATTCAAAGGCCTGGCATGTCTTGATGGGTAGAAACAAAACAGGAAAAGGAGTTCTCAGGCAGGAGGTGGGTTCTCCATCCTTCTTGTATGGAAACTCCCCGTCACCTTGTTTCTGCCATCTGGCCTTCAGCTTCTTTATGACTGGCTACCTCCCACTGGGATTTGAGTTTGCTGTGGAGCTGACATACCCAGAATCAGAAGGCATGTCGTCTGGTCTCCTCAACATATCTGCCCAGGTAGGCCTTACTGGATGGTGGCTCCATAGCAGTGGCTCTGTTCCCTGCCCTGCTTGGCTGGCACAGGCTTTGCTTTATGGCAGCTCAGCTCTCCTGTGGGCTAGTTGGCTGGGCCCTTGTTTCCAGTCTTCTTTGTACCTGTCCAGGTGTTTGGGATCATCTTCACCGTCTCCCAGGGCCAGATTATCGACAACTACGGAACCATGCCCGGGAACATCTTTCTGTGTGTATTCCTGACCCTCGGAGCAGCCCTCACTGGTGAGTTGGGGCCTTAGGACGAAATGAGGCTCGGTCTGCTCATGGGCTTAGGCAGTTTGGGACTTAGTGTCATGATTGATCATACAGCTCAGGGGTGCACATGCAGAACAGGGTAGGACTTGTCAAGAAATCTGTTTGGGAGGTAATAACCTGTTTTGGTGGAATGAACCGGGGCTTTGGAGACAAAAGACCCTCGTTTGAATCCCAGACAATGACACTGACTTCCATAGCTGTTTGACCTTGGGCAAGTGGACCAACCTCTGGGAACCTCAGTTTCCTAATCTGTAAAATGGGTATTGTGAAGATTAGAGCAATGTTTGCCAACTCGCTGGCAAATATATGTGATCTGTAAATGAAGGCCAGTGTCATCCTTGGCTTCTGCCTGTCAGGGACCGCAGTGATCTCCAGGCTTTATCAAGTTGGGTGACAATGCCCCTAGCTCCCTGGAATATCTGAAGTAGGTCAGGGATACCTATGACCCTTAGGAAAAAGAGGGCTCCCTCTCTTGGATGAACTTGACCATTGGTCTGCTTGATAACTCTGTGTCTCTGTTGCTCTTCCTTTTGGATCTCTCGACCTCAGCATTCATCAAGGCAGATCTCCGGAGGCAGAAAGCAAACAAGGAAACTCCTGAAAATGTGAGTATGTGGGAGCTTCGTGGACTGAAATCTGGGTCCCGGGCTGAGGATGTGGCGGCATGGGTAGGGGGAAGGGGAGATCCCAGGGTAGACTGGTTTTGTGGTTGGCAATGAGACCAGCTCAACTCTCACAAACATGGCACTCAGAGAGTTTCCTCAGTGGTGTTTCAACACTGCTTTTCTGCTGCTGTTTCCTGGGCTCTTCCAGCTTCCTTCCCTTCTCTTGGCCTCCCTGCTCTGGTCCTTAGAGCACCCCTTGGATCCTGAGTCCAGCCCGGAGACCCTGGTTCCACTGCCTCGTTAATGGGCTTAGTGGCTAGAGAAGAAAGGTGGCAGCCTGGCTTGACCAATTCTGCCATGGCGGTGGTGGCCCCGAGGCAGGTTTCTCCTGGCAGGTGACAGCCCCTTGGGCAGCGCCATGGGTGATGGAGAACTGGAGCCAACAGATTGCCAGTAGGATTCTGAAAGGACAAGTTGGGAAGCAAGAGCTGGTGGTGGTGGAAGGGGAGAGAACCAGGAGTATGTTCTAGAACAGCAAAGTGTTTCCCTTCTGCTCTAATCAGCTGGGAATCACTTTCACCAAAATGTTAGATAACAAATCTGAGCCAGAATGAAAGGAATTTCAAATCAGAGGAGTAAAAGTGGGATATTTCTTTGAAAAACAAACAAATATAAACAAACTCAAAAAACAAAAACAAGCGAAAAACCCCCCATAACCCAAAACTTATCTCAGAGGTAATACAGGTTCTTTGAAGAATAACTGAAAAATACAGAAAAGTGTACAAAATTTTAAAATCACCCTGTAATACCATCTAGAGGTGAGATGTTTTTTTGCATTGACTTATACATGTCCATGTGTAATGTATATCTGTGTGTGTGTCTATATACACATATGGATATATATGTTTTATATATAAATATATATATATATAGTTTTAAAATAAAAATGTAATCTTGTTCTATCTGCTTTTTTACTTGTTGTGAACACTTTCTCATCAGCTCATTCATCTTTTACAACATGCTTTTAATGACTGCACAGTGTTCTATGCTATGGGTAAAGCACGATTGGTTTAACAGTTTTCCTGTTCCTGGACATTCAAGTTGTTCCAATTGTTTTAAACCACATTGTGATTAACGTCCTGGAAGCTGACTCTTCCGTGCATGTTCTGAAGCACAGTATTTCCCGTAGAAATGGATCAGGGGTCATGCACTTCTTTTTAGACTTTGATAGGTATTGCTACACTGTTCTCTAGAAAGGAACGATCACTAGTACCAACTGATATTGCTGTAGCAGTGTACGAGTGCCAACACTGCGTTTATCACTTTGACAAATCTTGGCCAGTTTTCTAAGGCAAAAATATCGGGAAGAGGAACATTTAGTGTTTTGAGGCTATGCCTTGGCAGACAGGTGATCATCCGTACTTCTTTGCTGTTTGTCCTCTGATGTCAGTCTCTCGAGTTGGCAGGCAGCTGCAGGTAGCATGTGGAGGGAGGAGTGAGGGTGGGAAATTCACTAGGGAGACAAGGAAAGCTTTAGCGCAGGAATGCTGTTCTCTCAGCCGCCGAGGACCACGGCATTGCCACTGTGGAGATGGGCTTCCACCTGCGCCGTGCACAGGACACAGACCGACTGGGCAACTCTGGGAACTATATAGTGAGCCTGGGAAAAGGTGCCTGCAATAAAACGGGATAGATAGATCTCTCATGAAGAAGTTTCAATTTGGAATGTGACGTGCTGTGTCCAGTGATCTGAGATTTTGCTGTGTTTATCATCTGTGTTTACATTGGCAGATATAGACAAACAAGAAGAAAGTTAAGGCTCCCTATAAACTTAGCACCCAGAAATAACCTAGTAACATTTAGTCTACTTTTCAGTTTGTTTTCTAGGGGTATGCTTGTGCACCTTTGGTTTTCCACTCTGCTTGTTTACTTCACATAGCTTGACAACCTTTCCACACCATTACAATCTATAACCTCGTGTCTACATATATATGGCCATGTCCTCTTGTTGAATATTTAGGGTGTTCCAATATTTCACTATTCTTGCAGCCAGATCCTTGTGCACATGGACCAGTTTGTTACCCAGGGTTGGAGTTGTTGGCTCAGTCCAACAACTTCTGTATGGAGTACTGGAAATAGCGCTGAGTAGGGATAGGCGACAAGTCTGGTGATGGTTCTCAACGGTCTATGTCTCTGGATAACTCACTCCGCGTCTCTGGACCTCACCTGCATCTGATGTTATGGGGAGGTCAGAGTCATGCTGGGCTGACACTCAAGGAAGCCAGGGCTGACACAGAGCATCCCTTCTCTGCAGCTTATCGTTACACAGCCCGTGGCAGTCAGCGGAAGTGAGACCTGCACATTAGCACACAAGTTCATTATCAGAGCCAGGTGAAGACAGGGCACACGGCAGATCTGGCCAGAGCTGCTCTTTCTAATCAGTGAGGTGTACAGTTTTGGTAAAAAGAGACAGAACTTCTGGGATGGGGGTAACGACTGACCTTGACTATGAAACCCTTGGTTTGGGTTTCCATTTTTCTTCCAGTTGGTAGTTCTCAGCCACAGAGACAGTGGTTGTGCTTCCATTCCCACTAACCTGTGTTTCTTTTCTTTTCTTTTTTAAACATTTATTGGGGGTGTAACCTGTGTTTCTAACTGTGATTTCAAGGTGATGGCTCTGGAGGAGGCAGGTGTGTGTGTGTGTGTGTGTGTGTGTGTGTGTGAGTGTGAGAGAGAGAGAGAGAGAAAGGGAGAGAGAGAGAGAGAGAGAGAGAGAGAGAGAGAGAGAGAGAGAGAAACTGCCAGATTGACTTAATTTGCTTGAATGAAGACTTGTCATGACTGAGACTGACTTGGTGCCAAAAAGTTAGCAAGACTGAGAATGGGAAGGTTGGGTTTCTACAGCTGGGCCATTGCTATGGACTAGCGCTGACGTCCGGGGGAAGCACCGTCTGTCTGACTGCCACAGGCCTCTAGCTCGGCCCTGCACACGCTCCTCCAGCCCTTGAGTGGTGCTGCTGGGCGGTGCTACGCTGTGCCCAAGGCCTTCTCCCTAGCTAGACAAACCCTTGAGCTAAGAAGCAAAGTGCTCCTGAAAACAGCAAATGCCCCAGGTGGCAGTATGTACCTAGTGGCCTCCCAGGGTAACTTCCAGCCCATATTTAATTGCAAACCAACCTAACAAGTGTGACCCAGAAGACTCTTCTACTCCTGTGCCGTTTCTCCCTGAAAAAGCCAAAGCCAAACTGACCCAAAGTCTTTTTCTATGCATAAAGTGTATATACATATTTTTAGCTATCGAGTTTATGTATGCAGTTATATGTCCTGCCTTTATAAAAATTTTTTGTTGCATCCATTCCATCCATGCACATTATAATAATATTCCACATCCTGGGGGCTGCCTCCAAACGGGGGTAGTTAGAAATTCTGAGGGAGTTACAGACCTGGCCCTGTGGACAGCTAGTTGATGGTCAGCCCAGGTGAGTTTTAGGCTATCAGATCAGGGAGGGAGCGTGAGGGGAGAACAGTGGCACTTGGAGGGGGTTGGTTTGTGGTTCTGTGGCATCGCAGGAAGCTGGCCTCTTTGGTTTTTCCTTTGATGACATTGTGATGGTGTGTGTGTGTGTGTGTGTGTGTGTGTGTAGCACACTTGTGCCAGGGGCTGCTTACTTTTGTTCCCTCTGTTCGCTCTGGAAGATGCTGGGTGGCCTCTGGGCCTTGTTTCCTTGCTGATTTGTTTCTGACAGGCAGTTGCTCCAGCCAGGGAGCAGTCGTGCGCTTTGTCACCCAAAGGACTGTCTGCTTGTTTTGCCTTGTAGAAACTCCAGGAAGAGGAGGAGGAGGAGAGCAATACCAGCAAAGCCCCCACCACCGTGTCTGAGGAAAAATTCTGAGAAAGGAAAGTGGTTGCGACTCAGGGAACACAGAGAACACCCCCACCTCTTCAGTCAGCACAGCGCTCACTGCCAGCACAAAGCGCTTTGCTGGAGCAGCTTTTGGAGGGAACCCGCTGGAATATTTGTGGCTTGGACGGCAGTGCCTGTGCCTGCTGGAACCCACTCAAGCGCTCGCATGGTCTAACTGGGGAAAGTTGCACCTTTCACCAGATGCAGCTCCTGCCCCCTCCCCTGTGGGATTCTGGGAGCTGGTGTTGGGAGAGGCTGGTGGGTAGTGGCGCCTGGCCTTCCCTCTTCACCTCCATCCCTCATGGAGAAAGCCTGCAAAATTATCATGGAAAGAAAACTTATTCAGGATATTAACTTTTTCTAGTGTCTTAAGACCCTTAGAAGCCCAGTTCTCAGGAGTGGCAACTGCTCTGGATGAGGGTCATTCGTGGGTCGTCAGACTGACTGCTGACGTTCTGTGGGAGGGCAAGTACCACTGGAACGAGCTCCAGCGGAACAAACCCACCAGCACTCAGAGCCTAGGTTCTCCTGGCCTAGTGCTAGAGTCTGTCTCCAAACCCTCTTTCCTGAGCTGATCAAACCAAACATTAATAAACTTGAGAAAACCTTTGTGGCCATGAAGGAGAAACCAATTTTGGGGAGGTTAATTGCCTCAGTGTGTGAGGTTTGCTGGGGGCTGTCTTCTGAGTGTGTTTGCGAAGGCCCGTCTGTGTTTAGGGTCTTGAGTAGCTTGATTTGGGCACAGGGAGGTTCTTTTCTGCAAAAGACGCCGTTGCCCAGGGGCTTCTGTGTGTGTCAGTCAGCTCTGATGCCTTCGTCTGGACACTGCTGTGAGAAACTTAGTCACTGACCTGGAATGAGGGAAATACCAGCCAACTTCCTATAACCTTTACTGAAGACTAACCTTGATTTATTCGACCCTGAGAAATCCAAAGCTGCTTCTGAGTGATAAGAGGAAAGGGGCAGAAGGCAAGTGGTCCTTGAAATGGGAATTGAGTGGTCTGCATGAATTTCGTGTATCCCACCTCTGGTGGGACAGTATTTGCACACCCACCCCCTCCTGGCAATAATTTTTATCAATTCTAAATTTAAACCAACCCAAACTGCCCTCCTCTGCTGCCTAACCTGCTGTCTGGCTCTACTCATGGGCTTGGGTAGCAACTCCTGAAAATAAGTTATTTTGGTAATTTCTCCTGTACGTTGAGCAGCTGTAGTCATGACCACTATGCTGTTTTACTGTGGTCACGGCCCTGGACTCAACATATTGGAGCAGCCTGCACTGGCAACAGTGCTGGGGTGCTTGGGCCAGTGCCTGAGGGGAGCCAGGTGTGTGTGTGTGTGTGTACACACACTACGTAATAAAATAAGTGCACACTTCAGGTGGCGGAGGGAGTGAGTTTGGGGTGGGAGAGAGATGGAGAGCAAGTGTGCCTTACTTTTTGATAAGGAGAAAGGTGTTTACTCTTCAGCCTATTAAAATGTATTAACAAAATGTTTACTGAATCCATTGCTTTATTTTAAAAGCATAATTTGTATTTCCTATTTGTAAACCCAATGTTTTAAGGCAGTAAAAGATTGTCCAAGTGGTCTGTCTTGTCACTTGATGGGGCCGAGATGGCTTCTAGGAGTCCCCACGAGATGATTGCACATTTCCGAGTACTGTGACTCTGGTGTGGGAAAGGGCTGGAGGGGTGGGGCGTGGAGGCTAGAGGACCACAGAAGGGGTCCTGGTTTTACATATGTCACTATCCCAGTGGGTTATTTATTTTTTGATTAATTTTTTTATTAGTTACTGGTGCACAAAACAATGTAATAGACATTTATCATTTATATCCCTCACACTGTCAATCCCTCTCCCCATCCACTACTGCTCTGACATCACACACAGCCATTACATTTCCACTGTCTCTATTCCTAATACTGTACTCCGCTTCTTGTAACTATACACACACACACACACACACACACACACACACACACATATAAACTTGTAGTTGACATTCATTATTGTTCAGCTTCAGCTTCAGGTGTACAGTGCAGTGATCAGGCATCTACATCTTCCCTGAGGTGGTCTCCCTAATGAGATAACTAGTGGGTTATTTTTAAAAGACAAGACTGTAAAGGTTACTATTGGCCTACGTGGGAGACTGCAACTCAACATCCAACGCATGACCCCGACCGCTTTTCGTACTGTGTACACATGAAGGTTTGCCCGAGTGTGACTGCTGATGAGAGAGCCCGCTGTTGTTTCTGGCTCTCCTTCAGAGGGTGTCTGAAGTGTTTGTTCTACAGTCACCCCAGTCGTGTACCCGCTTGCTCTGGCTGGAGTCCACAGTTTCCGCATCTGCAGTTCTGATACGATCTTCCTCCTGAACTGTCCTACTTGCGGCCACTCCTCCCTGCCCAATCTCGCTCGCCTTATGTGTTACGTGGATATCCTGCTGCTACTGGTTTTCTGTACGTTTCTTGCCTAGAGAGTCACACTACCTGTGGTATTCTGGCACCCTGTCTGTCAGCAATTCTTTAAATCATCTGGGAAAGGAGCCAAGTCTGGGCTGTTAAAGAAATCTAATATTCAGTGTCTGCTAACTACTCTATATTATCTCTTAGATCCTTTGGGATCATGTCTTTATCTGGAATCACCTTTCTGTGATCTCCAAATCATCTTATGCTTTCATTCACTCCTTTCTTGGGTTCTATGTGGATCTCCACGCAAATGTTCTCTCTGTAAGAGCATTGCTTTTCTTCCTGTTGCCTTACAATGGTTGGTAAGGGAGAAACAGTACTCAGCACTGAGCTCTTTTTCTAGATGGAGTAGTATGGGGAGGTGAGTGGAAGTGCTGCAATCACGCTTGGCACCATAAAGGAAGCCAGCTTGAGGATGAAGCCAACACAGGCAGGCAGAGCCACAAGAAATGGTGCTGAGAAATGGAGCTGAGTCCTGATCAAACCGTTCCTGAAGCCTATAATCCTCTTAACTTGCCTGTTTCGTGAGCCATGGTCTCTTTATTGTTTAAGGTAGATTTTGTTCTTTTCACCTAAACAGCCTTGACTGATCATTTCCAATGCATTTAAGTATCAACGTCAAGCTTCCTATCTTGCTCTACAAGCCCCCTGCCTCCCTTTACCTCCTGCCTTCCACTTCCTAACGTCAACATAATGTAGTTATGCTGACCTTACTGAGCAAGACCGTCCCTGCCTTCCAGACACTGCTCTCTCTGCCCTAAATACCTGCTGCATATTTAAGATCCCTGGGCGTTCAAGTCCCAGCTAAAATCTTACCTCCTGCTTCCTGACGATGAGTTATGCATGCTTCTCCTTTCTTGATTACATTGCTTGTTTTCTAAAATTCTTATCACTGAAGTTGTTCTTTCACTTGTTGGCTTGTTTATTGTCTATTTCCTCGACTACAGTGTAAGGGCCACATTGGGAGCAGGGTCATTCATTTTTCTTTCCCAAGTGCCTGGCATGGGGTAAGGTTCAGTACATACTTGCGGAAATAATAAATGGGCTCTCCAGTCCACGCGCTCCGTGTGAGGGCCCAGCCAGTGTGAAGCCCCCCAGGGTGGTTTGGAGGGCGACTGACTGCTCTCATGTGTTATCCTTGGGCTTCAGTGTCCTTTTCATTGTCATGCAGCTGTTTCTTCCATGCTGCCTGGTTTTTGGCCTCTGCTTCCTCAGGAATCTGTTTCTTAGGAAGAAAACAAGAATGGGTCCTGACTGTTCAGTTGTGAACTCAGAACCTTGAAGGTGGGAAAGGAGAGGAGCAAGATTTGACTTCAAGGGAAATGAACGAGTGACAAAAGGAGCCAGAGGCAGCCAGGTTTGCCTGGGTTTTGAGCTGTCCTACTTACTGCAGTGTGTTTGATCAGCAGAGAGCTGTGATGTCCCTGGGCTGGGGCTCAGAGGAGGGCAGGAGTGCTCTAGGCTTAAGGGAGGTCAAAGTACAAGGGCTGAGCAGAGCAGAGGGTTTTTCTGTTTATTACAAAATTTGTTACACAAATACAGCTGATTAGGTCTAAAAACAGCCCAGACTCTTCCAACCCGGATCCCTGCAGATACAAGGATGTAAGCCACGTTCCCCTCACAGGGCAGCCCTTCTTGGAAGAACTGCCAGTCCCTCGGATGGTTCAGAGTCTTGGGTCCAGCAGCAGAGAGGAGCCCAGTGTGGGTGGGCAACCCCTTGAGACAGCCCTTGGTGGCAGCTGCTCTGGGTGAGGCAGCAGCTTTGAGTTTCACAGTCCATGTGTTCCCATCACACAAGTCAAATCAAGGGATGGAAATAAAAAGGAAAACAGCCAGAAGGCTGGAAAAGAGATCCTGGAAGAGGCTGCAGGTGAGGGAAGGGCACAAAGTAGGCTTCTGACATACTGACAGTTTCTTGATCTGGATGGAGGTACAGAGTAGTCGCTTTAAAATGATTCTTTAAATTGTACATACTTTTCTGTATGCGTGGTATAACTTAAAGAAATATTTTTAAATGTAAAAATACCCCAAAACAAAAGGTAAAAGGCTATTAGTGGATTCGGGGGCTGATGATGGAGCAGAAAAGAAGAAATTAAAGCACAGAGAGGATGAAGGAAGAAGACAACAGAGATGGAAGACGACATCTTGGAGGTGGTAATGTTGGCCTCAGTTTCTCTTCTTCTGTCTGGATACTGGTTCTACTTCTAGGTACCGGAGCCCAACTAGCATACCCAGAATTGAGAGACCTAAAAACAGAGAAAAGGTTAGTGGCTGATATAAGCACAACACTCTCTTGTACCCCTTGTATGTATGTTAGGGCTGGGCCGTTCCCATGGGAGGTCTAGGGTGGTTGCATGCTTACTTGCTACCATCAGGGGTGCCAGGACGCCGATGGTGGGAGCTGCGGTCCCATATACAAATAACTCGGAGAGGAAGTGTCCCAGGGCGAGGAGGAAGGTCCAGAGTGTGATATGGTAGAGCCTAGAGGGAGCAGACAGAAATGGGAGCTGAAGTACTGCTTGTTCCATGCAGACGAAAAGTCATGGTCAGACCTGATACACACAAATAAAAAGCCCAGGAAGTCACAGTGACTAAAGGAAAAGGACACTGGGTCCTGAGAAAGACCTGGCTGCTTGATCACATCCATTTATTCTCTGCTAGAGCAAAACTGAAGGTTTCAACTGCTAAACCGAGAGGAGAATGGTCCAGGCATCCAGAGTGGACCTCCACGTCTTAGCAAGGTGGGCAGGGTCTGGACTATGGCAATGCCAGGCAGTGTAGACGAGTTTGGATCAACCATGCTTACATATTCTACTTACTCAAATTGGCTTGACTCTGTAGTCAGAACCCACCTGACAGATGTTTGGCCAGAGGCTGGTCAGTGCTCATATGATAACCACACAATGAAGGGCCTGAATGGGGAATGAGCACCAAGGACCTCGGGGGTTTTGGATGCTCTCGCAGTGTGGGCTGGTTATTTTGTGTCTTCGCCCAGGAAAGTGGTCAGATGGAGGAGACGGTGACACCCTCATGGGAAGAGAACTTGTTCGTCAGCTTTGACAAAGAGGTGGGGAAGAGATAGGGTACAGGATGACTGGATTGCTGGTATCTTGTTTTTTAACTGGGAAAATTGTAAAATTATGAGATACTCCAGACATACAAAAAATGACAATAAGATACTATAATTTACCCCTATGCAATCAATACCCTGCTCCATCAGATCTGAACATTTTGACCTTTTTGCTTCAGATGCTTTTTTCTAAGAAATAAAATATTACAGATATCAGTTAAAGCATCCTGTGTACCCCTATCCCATCCTAATCCCATTCTCCTGTCTCCCCCTTTCCCAGGAGGAACCAATATCTTAAATTTGACTTTTATCATTCCTGTGCATGTTTTTATACATTTAACGAATATGTGTAAAAGGGAGTTGGCTTTGAGTTTCCAGTTAGGGAGAGAATAGAATCAGAAGTACGTGGACAAAAGTCCAAGCTAAAAAAAGGTTGGAAACAGATGTCAGCATTTACAGCTGTCCTGTATTTGGAGAAGGGTAAATGAATGGGTAATAGAGGTAAAGATAAATCTGAGCTGTTTTTGCTCATTCCAAAAGCACAGCAAACAAAAGATACACCCCTTATACCTATCAGCGATTCTTCATGATGCTAAAGGTCTTTAAAATGATTATTCAATCCTTATTCCTGCCCAGTCACCCTGAGAGGTAGAACAGATATACTAGCCTCCTTTTATACATGAAGAGGCTGAGATGCAGAGAAGGTATATAATGAACTAGCTTCTCAAAGCTGGTTACCAATAGAACTGAGACCAGAACCCATTTTCTTGTTTTCATTCTCAGGCCCCAGGCTGTTTCCACTAAACCACACTGTTTCCAAAAATACGTGTCAATCTAGAATAAGTAAACCACAGTTTCAAGTTAAAAAAAAAAAAAAAAAAAAAAAGTTTAAAAATAAAATTGGAGACATGGCAGGGCTAATAGCCCTGCTTCAAATCCCATTTGAGTCAGTCTTCCTCAGTTTAAATTAATTGGGTCTCTAATATGTAGATCTGCAAAATCAGGAATGAAAATCACTGCGCCCCAGGGCTGCTAAGAGACTTAATCAAGGTCACATAGATGGAAGCTCTTGGCACAATAAGAGGGGCTCAATAAATATCATTACCTCCTCACTTTCCCAGATGCTGAGAGTCTGGATAAGACAAAAAATATTTCAGTGTGAAGTTGGCGTTTTGGTGACTTTATCCACTGATCTGAGCAAACGTTCCCCATTGATTGTGGTGATGACTGTTGTTGGGGGACACGGCTCAAGCCCCCTCTAGTGGCCAGCACGAGTTACAGCATTCTCTAGACAAGAGGCTACAATTGTTGCACTTACACCACACTAGTCTATCTGAGTGCCCTAGAGAGGCTACACAGAGGAGTCCTGGGCTCTCTTTCACCCGCCTCTGCATAACCATACAGCAGTTTACTTGTGGGTCTCTTTTTTCATGGATTGTGATTTCTGTTATTTCCTGTTTAAGGAAGAATGTAAGAATAAGGTATGTGTGGGTGGCTGCTCTATAAAGAGCACACTACTTCTTTGTAGAAGAAAGGCTGATTCTTTAGTAAAGAAGAAGAGGAGCATGATGCAGGCCACTGGATCATGGCCCTGCCAGTTTGCTATGTCAATTCCAAAGAATGTTCAGACTTTAAAGACCTCTTTGACCTATTACGTTTTTTTAAACCCGGAAGGAATGGAATCTATTAACCTTTTATTATCCACATTCTAGGCTAATGTATCGAAAGGAACAGGTCTCCAGGGGGCAGACCACAGTGGGTATGCTTAGCACCTTATTTCCAACAAAAGGATGCTAAGGCTCCTCCTTCCCTTACGTACGTCTTGTTGTGGATGTCGATGGCACAGAGGCAGCGGATCACTGATGAGAGTAGCGTCCAGATCCCAAAGGTCCGAGCTTGGAGGCCATTCACTGTGTAACAGAGAAAAGCAAGAGTGTTGGGAAGGGGAAGGTTAGGGTCTCCTCCAAGTTCTTTCTACTTCACTGGTGGTTCATGGGAGGCAGGGAGCTGAGCCTGAATGACCTTTGGCTCAGAGTGGAGACTCTGGTGCTGCAATGGGAACTGGCAGGAATGGAAGGAATTCCAAAGTGAGACCTGTGAGCTCCTCTTCCAATGTCTACAGGTGGTCGGGGAGTTCCAAGAGTGGAAACCCAACAAAAAGCCCAGTTGGGCAAATAACTCCTGGATGCAGTAGTTTATACCTCTGCTCTGGAAGCCACTCTGGTGTTGATGAAGCCCAGGGAGTCTGGATCAGGACAGGTTTGGGGGAATGTTGCAGAGAGTGGTCTGGCAGTACAGGATGCCTGGGAGGTCTGTCGACTTTCCAGGCTGATGAAGGAGAGAACTCAGAAATACTGGACTTGTCTAGATGCCCACATTTAGTCTTAAAGAGACTTAAGTCCCTGGGTCTCCTCCTGAATCCAAATCTATATCATTTGAACAAAGCCCAAACCAAGCTGGTTGCCTGTACACATGGTAGTGGAACAAAGCACTGTTTCTTTAGTGTTTGCCACGGCCACCCTGCTCTTGGTGGCTTTGTTCTGACACTACTGTATTAAAGATCTTGACCTGAAAGTATGGATCATATTCCACCATAAAGTGGTTCTTGAATCTGGGCATTTATTAGATTAATTGAAAGCATTTGATAAAATTACTAAGACCATTGGGTACCAGCCCAATGAAATCATATCTCTGGAGGTGGACCCTGGGCATAAGTATTTTCTAAAAACCCCCTCCCTTGGTGATTATAATATACAGCCACTAATCTAAGGTGTCCCGTGGTCAGAATGCCAAAATAGTGAATGCAAAGAGACTGCCTTTGCTGGTCTATTCAGCAAGAGAAATTTCAACGGACAGATCTGAAAACCGAAACGTTTACTTGGTCTTTAAAGATTGTCTAGCCTTTGCAAAACCAGACAGTTATACCAATCTCACAACCCTGAAGACCTTTGGATAGTAGTTAGGTGAGAAAAAATTCCATTCGCCAACCAAATATCTAGCCCTAGTGGGTTATATTCTTTATAAACCAATTTGATAGCTTTTCTGATGAAAAGACTGAGGAAATTTCTGTGGTTAGTGAGAACGAAAGTGGAATATTTCACCAACTCTAACCAGATTAGGCATCAGGTGAAATTCTCCCATTGTACTGCTATGATCTGCAGGGTGCCATGACAGCCCCAGATCATGAGGGTCCAGGAGGCAGTCTCTGCTTTTGGGCTGGACACACACACACACTTCTTTTGCTCAGCTCTATGCCCTCAGCAAGTCACCTGACCTCTGGGCTTCTCTGTCTCAACTTAAATTCAAAGGGCTAGACCAGATAACTTCTAAAATCCTGAGAATCTATACAGGATTCCTGGACCGTCAGAGGGCAGTGTTTGAGGGTGAAAAAGGAATTGTCCTGCTCACTCTTCAAGGTTCTTTATTCCTATTGTATTTCAGCTTTTCAAAATGAGCCTTAGCCTACTTAGTTTCATTTTATACCCAGATGTTGCAGGAAAATGAGCTAGGTCAGAGCCTGAATCTGGGTTAGCTCTAAATGTGACACAGAATTGTCAGCTGTTGTAAAATGGTGTTGTAGCTGAAGCTATCCCACACATCAATACAAGGAAGCGCAAGCTGAAATGTGAAAACGCAGCAGAGAGGCTCAGGAAACTGGGAATGGCCACCATCAGCCTTCTGGAGTTTCATTTTGGGAAACCAACTTGGAGGGATTTTGGATGTCTTCTCAGGGACTAAATCATGGTTTGGGAAGACGTTGGATTAGTGACTCCATCTGCAACATGGAATGTAACCATGTGTGCCATGACTGGATTTCTGAAGAGGGTTAAGACGACATGAAAAGTTTCTTTATGGCTTTCTAGTGGGGCATCACAGTCACCAAGTAACTCTATTTCCTCATTTGCCCTTATACTGCTTTTTTTACAGACTGCCTACGGCGGTGTAAAATGAATGAAACAGTATTCAGAGAAACTTTGGGGTGAAAACGGCCAAGGGCTATCCACAAAGTCTAGTATTCTAGTGGCTTCCAAAGGCTAGAGTAGGCAGCATCAGAATCACCTGGAACGTTACTGAAAAATAGATTCCTAGGCCCCACCCAGGGGGTGAAAATTTCAGTAAATAGTTTTAGAGACGGAAATGGACACCAATGCTTTGTTTGTTTGTTTGTAAGTTTCCTAGGTTATTCTGATGTAAAGCCCAGTCAGAAACCATAATTTAGGCCACAAGGGATGCAGTTATTTGACTTCTTACCCAGGTCTGGCTTGCCGGTGTAGAGCTTTTCATAGAGAAAGGTGTGGTCTCGGAAACTCTGCAGCGTGTTCCCCATGGCTATGATGGACACCATAACCAGCCAACTTCGTAACACATTCAGAAAACGACTCATGACTCCCCTCAAACCTGAGAGGGCTTCTCGCCTTGGAAACAAATGCAAAGGACACGAGACGACAGATGGTCAGTCTACTTGAACCATAACCTTTCTCACCTCTCTGGTGAACCTGTGTCCCATGCATGAGGGCTGTACTAAGACTGTTTGGTCAGTCACTTCATAAATTCCTCTCCAATTCCCCTAGGCTCATCTACCCCCCGTTATCTGAACACCCTACTCTTACCTTCACAGCGCACACTGCTTTTGAATATTTGCCCTAAACCAAAGTGTGCTGACCTTTACCCAGAGTGAAAAAGGATAAATAATGCAGTGGGTAGAAATGACAAACCCAGCAGAAAAACTGGAGAGAAGGAAGGGACAGAAGAAGAGGAGGTGTACAAATATTACTATAAAGTAATAAAGTGGATTTCTGTGTAAGGCTTACAGAAATTGGTCTTGATATTTAGTCATAGTAATAGTGGTAAATCAACAGTATATTTTGCAATAGAGCAACAGTACTTATCTTTGTCTTGAGAAATTTCTCCATAATATCACCCTACATCAGAACGCTTTTCTCTTGGCTGGAAATCAGTCCTACATCTTTACTTCTAGCCTGGTTTTTCATGTCATTCTTTTGTAATGCAAGTGGCTGAAAGGTGATTATAAATCTACTAACATATACCTGCCTGGCTACTGATGACAGATCCTTCCAAGTGAATAGAAACCTTATACATTTGAATGAAACCTATGATGTGAGGCCAATATTTACATCCTCAGGTTTTCTCTACTCTGGTTCTCAGGGTATACCATGCTCCATAAACTAGAAGAACAATCTAAAAGTTAAAAAAATAAATAAACTGCTGTGATTGAGAAATAGAAAGAAATTATGTGGGAAGGAAACAGCAGTCTTGGCATTGGGTTGCAAGAGAAATTATAATAGGTAAGAGTTATTAGGCACTTGTATGTGCCCTGCACTGTGAAAAGCACCACCTGACATAGATTGTAGACAGTATTAATATTTTCATTTCACAGATGAAAGTTGGCACAGTGAAGTTAGGTGATTTGCTTGAGGATACACAGCTAATATATGGCAGAGCTGAACTATGAAGCATGGTCTGTTGGACTCTACATTGCCTCAAAGTTTGAGAATATTTTGAAGTTTCCATTTTTGAGGAAGACAACCATACCATATCCTCTTTGGTCTTCAAATTGTATAGCAAATACAATTAGGTCATGTTCTTTCGTTTAAAAATAAAAGCTTAGATCAACCTTTGCTGAGCATTGATTTCAATTAGCTTGACTTAAATAAAACCCATGTAGATAAAGAATCTAACAATGGAATTACAACTTCTTAGCTCCTCCTCATTTTCTCTCGAACCCTTTTTCCCCAAAAGGTTTTCTCTCTGGATCCTTTCAATCAGAAGTCACACATCCCTCTTCTTCCCCATATTGTCCTTACCTGGCGACCGGACCCCAGCCGAGCAGCACCAGCGGCAAAGATACTACCACCCCACAGCTCCAGCAGGGAGTCCACCTGAGCCATTTGTCCCCGCCCCCGCCCTCACCTGGCTCTAGGATTGGGCCGTTTCCGTCAGTCCTCGCTCTGATTGGCTGTTCTGGTTCCGCTCAAGCAGGAGATGGGGCGTGAACCCCTTTACTGCCAATCAGCGGTTGCCACCGCCCAAATCTCAGCCCCGGTACGCCGCTCACGCTGTGAACCCGCCTGGTGAGCGTGGCGGAAGAACTCCAGGCTGGGAGTCAATCCTTTAGAGGCGGAGGAAAAAGGCGGAAAAAGAAGTCAAGGTTTTTCTGCTGAGAGCGGGCTCTGAGCCCGCGCTGCTCGGCGTTGACGACATTCGTCCGCGCCTGAAGTCGAGCGTTTTTAGCGCCAGGTGGCGGGCGCCTGCGCAGTGGCTCCGAGAGGGCGGTTGCTTGTTGGTTGTTGTAGTAACGGGGGAAGCACCCGTCCACGGCCGCGGTGAGCTCGGCTGGGGAAGGAGGAGGGAGGTAGGCGCTGAGCGCGGTCCAGCCTGCCCGCCCCGAGCCATGGGAAGATGAGACAGGTAAACGCCTGCGCCGGCGCGCTCCCTTACCCGCGGGAGGTGCGCTCCCGGGTCTGGGCGGGCGCCGCCGCTGTACTTCCCGCTCAGAGTCTGGGAGCAGCTGTTGGCTTCCGGGCGCGCCGGGCTGAATTGCTGCGGCTGAGTCGTCCGCGTCCTTCCCGTGGGGAACATCTGCGGACCTACCCCGGATTGGGGTGAGCCAGGGGTGGGGCTGAGGAGCTGATCGCTTTAGGATGCGGATACTCCTTGGGCGAGCGTCCTTAATCTTCCGCACGCCCTCTGCCCGCTCTACAGGCAGCCTAGGACAGGTTGGCATCCCTTCTTGATGGAGGTTTTGTTTTAATTGAAAGGACATGCCAACATTTGGGAAAGGTCGAGAAACCCCATTGGGAATCCTTGGAAGAACGCCTTTGAATGTTGTTAAGATATTGCCCATTCCGCCGAAGATCTGTAGGGATCATGATCGG